>NW_028274822.1:27285530-27588560 GCF_037043125.1 Eumetopias jubatus
ACTTGTGACCACAGTAAGAAATATATTTTACATTATGTCTTAATATACACGCTTTGTATATACACATATTATTTTACTATTTTCTTAAGTAGGTTCCATGCCCAGCATGGAGCCCATCAAGGGGCTTGAACTGAATACCCTGAGATCAAGACCTGAGCTGAGGGCGCCTGGGTGGCTCAGTTGTTAAGCGTCTGCCTTCGGCTCAGGTCATGATCCCAGGGTCCTGGGATCGAGTCCCACATCGGGCTTCCTGCTCAGCGGGAAGCCTGCTTCTCCCTCTCCCACTCCCCCTGCTTTTGTTTCCTCTTTTGCTGTGTCTCTCTCTCTGTCAAATAAATAAATAAAATCTTAAAAAAAAAAAAAAAAAAAAAACCTGCGCTGAGATCGTCAGATGCTCAACCAACTGAGCCACCCGGGTGCCCCCCCCACACCTATTTTTTTAAAGAAAAGTTTGAGAAACAGTATTGGTCCTTATATATCTAAGAAGTATATATGACTTCATTATCATTTAAATACAGCATGACTGATCATCTGGTAATTTCATTCAGTATATTTTTCATCTCTGGAAGTTCATTTGGGGTCTAATTTTAGTCTCTTCCAAGTTGCTATTTGATTTTTGAGCATGTGGAATAAAGTTACAATAACTGTCTTACTGTCCTTATCAGCAAATTCTAACATCTGGGTCAGTTCTGGTTTGCTTTTGATTGATTGATATTTCTCCTAATTATTGGTCATGTTTCCCTGCTTCTTTGTATGCCTGGTAATATTTGTTTATGTGCCAGACATTGTAAATTTTACCTTGTCAAGTGCTGAATATATCTGTATTCCTGTGAATATAGTTGAGCATTGCTCTGGGATACAGTTTGCTACTTGGAAACATTTGATCCTTTCAGGTCCTGCTTTTAAGATTTGTAACTCCAGAACAGTGGTCTCTCTAGAGCTAACTATTCCCCACTACTGGGGCAAGATCTTCCCGGTTATTGTACCCAGTGCCTCTTGAATTAGGAGTTTTTACACTCTAGCTGTTGGGAATAGGTACTATTCCTGGCTCTGTGTGAGTGCTAAGCATTGTTCCCCCCTAATTCTTCCAGGTAGTTCTTTCCCCAACCTCAGATCATTTCCTCACACACACTTAGGGATAACCACGGGGATGAATTTCTTAGGGGGTGCCTCTCTGTTTAGCTCCTTGTCTCTGGCACTCTGTCTTGCAAATTCTCACCACCTTGGTCTCTCTGGGTTCTTGGCTCCATTTCCTTAATCCAGGGGCTCTTCTGGGCTCTGCCTAGGTTCTCTGTGCTGCAGCTGAGAATCTCTCTAGGCAGTAGGGTGCACCCCATTTGTTTCCTCACTCCTGGGGATCACTGTCTTTTGCCGCCTGATGTCCAGTGCCTTAGGAGCAATTGTTTTACATATTTTTTGGATGTTTTGATTGTTGCAGGCATAAGGATACATCCAGTTCCTTCTTGGGTAGAAGGGAAGTCACTAAATTTTTTTTTTAATGTTTCAGATTTCTTTCCTGGAATGTAATGAGTGTTTGTGACAGAAAAATGAGATATAATACCACCTCTATTTTTATTTCATTCAGACCATTGTCATAAAAACATTCACATTCTTTTTTAAAGATTCCATTATTTATTTGACAGATTGACAGCGAGAGCAGGAACACAAGCAGGGGGAGTGGGAGAGGGAGAAGCAGACTCCCCTCCAAGCAGGGAGCCAGACGTGGGGCTTGATCCCAGGACCCCAGGATCATGACCTGAGCTGAAGGCAGATGCTCAACGACTGAGCCACCCAGGCGCCCCAAAAACATTCACATTCTTAGGAGTGTTAGCAAATTTAATAGAGTGATGACTTTTAAGTCTTGTTTTCGATTTGAAAAATGCTATCCTTGATAGTATTCTTTCTAAAAAATGAACTCATCGTAATTGAACAACTGTCAGAGTATTGACACGTTCACCAACAGTGGATTATAGGACCAAGAGTGGATTGTGTTAATATAAAATTCAAATAATACAGGAATGACCCTGCCTGGGCCAGAAAGTCAAATGGAGCTCCATTCTACAAAAGAGGAAATGACCTGTTCCTTCCATTTCATCTGTTCATCACCTGCCCCTCACTGTTTTTCCTATACTGTTTGTCTCAGCCATAGTGTTTATTGAGACTTGTCTCGTTCCTGTAGAGAGTCCATGGGCTCTCTATTAGGTACTTTCTATTCTAATAGCCATTTCAGTAGATATTTCTGATATTTCTATTTTTTTAAAAACTGCTGATTGTGACCCACTGCATTGATTTCCTGACACATTAAACTGTGTCAACCAGCAGTTTAAAAAGCACTGCCTGACAACACTGGGTGTTGTCCACTTGGCTGCATGCAGACAGGTGTCTGGCCAGGTTAGTGCCCCTGCTACAACAAGCAACTTCCAAACTGGCAGGTGGATAAGTGGGATGTAAAAAATAAAAAAATAAAATAAATAATAAATCCAAATGATAGAAATAAAGGAGAGAAATAGAAACATCAAAATTGTGGGATAAATGGAAAGCATGTGTCTCATACATAAGTTTTTCTTAATCTCTGCTAAATCTCTACTTATTGACAAAGATGGTCATATGAGAGAATATGCTGTTTACAAAAGAATCTGAAACAAGAGCACAGAAATACTGGACTTAAATAGATAGCAGAAGATACATTAGGCAAACTCTAAACCAGAGAACATTGATGTAACTGTATTAACATCAGAACAGCCACAAAATTATCAGATAAAACAGTTTTAAAGTTACATGCACTTAGTAACATAGCCAAAATATATATTGCAGAAAATGTCAGAACTGCATTGAGAATGAAAAAATCCAGTTGTAGGAAATAGTAACACACCTGTCTTTGTAATGAATAGAACAAGCATATTAAAAAATTAGAAATGTACCGAATTAAATAACATGAAAAACATGGTTTAGTGAACATATAGAGGACCCTATATCGACCAGCTGCAGAATACACATTCCTTTAGAGCACAAGTGGGACACGTCGTAAAAACTGACCAAAGACTAGGCCAGCAATTTCAAATCTCAAAGGGTTGAAGTACCAGAAGTATGTTCTCTGACCACAATGCAATTAAGCTAGAAATCAGTGCAAAAAATCCTGTCTGGAAATTAAGAAACCTACTTGTAAATAACTCCTGAGTTCAAGAAGAAATAGTATTAGACATTAGGAAGTATTTAGAATTGAATGACAATGAAAACATGGTACATCAAAACTTTTGGGATGCAGCTAGAGTAATACTTGGAGGTTTGTAGCCTCAAAGATGTATATTAGAAAAGCTAGGCTGAAAATGGATGAGACAATCCATATAAAGTTAGAATAAGACTAGCATAGTAAATTAAAAAAAAAAGCAGAAATAAAATAGAAAAATACAATGGAGTGATCAGTATGTTTTCATCCCAGCCGTTCACCCTCCTCACCATGCTGAGTTACCCTTCAGATTCCAGTTTGGCCATCCCTTTCTCTAGGGCCGTGGTTCTCTTAGTGTTCTCTAACTGGGGGACTCTGTCAGAACTGAGACTGAACCAAGACTCTGGGGGTGAGGCCTCCGGGGCTTTGCAAACTAAATGTATTTTAAGGAGTCCTGCAGGCAATTCTGATGCCCGTTTAAGTTTGAGAACCACTGCTCAACCCACTGCTCAAACTTGAGTTTGTGTTAGAAGCCCCTGGAAAGCTGACTTAGGAGATCTGGGATGGGATTTCTAACAAGTTCCCAGGGGATAGTAATGCTGTTCTTTTAGAGGTTGCTGTTTTAGGGGCTCTTAAAAAATTGCTCAAGAGATTCTGATGGTTTAGTCTGGGCTGTGGCCTGGGCTTGGCAATCTTTTGAAATCTTCCTAGTGTTTCTAGTATGCAGCCAAGGTGAAGGGTCACTTCTCCAGGAAAACCCCAACAATCCCTGGCCTCCCCAGCTTTGGGTACAACTCTCTCTCAAGAGCTCTCCTGGCACTCTGGGCTTCCCTCCCCAGGAGTCATTGTCCTGCTGCCAAGGACAGACAACTATCTACTTACCTTTTCTCTCATCAGAAGGTAGACCTGTTGTAGGCAAGGATCTTGCCTCCTTTGCTCTTTTACCCTCAGTGCTTTGAAAGGCACTCAGTAAATATTTGTTGAATAAATAACACATAAAATACCTCTATTAGTAGTGCTCACCAGCATAGGGGATTGTTGGTGCTCTCCTTTGACATCAGTAGAAACACAAAGAAAAGCCTGTGTTCTGTGGTTTGGGATGAGGTCTCTGGAGGGAGAAGAACCAGAGCTATGCTTCCTGTCCCTTGGAATTGAGCAGTCTGGCCAGATCCTGAGGTAGCGGTTAAGAGTGTAGACTCTGGGGCTAGCCTGGGTTCAAATTCTGTGTCCCTGTCCACCACTCACTGCTTGTGTGATCTTGGCAGCTACTAAAGTGCTCTGTGTTCCAGCTTCTTCTCGTGCAAAATGAGGATAATTGGAGTACCTTCCCTTTGAGTTTGTCATTTTGGAGGATTAAAATACAGGTAAAGCCATGAGAGCAATACCCAGCTTCTATTAAGTACTATTATCACTCCCTTTCAGTTTATGGATGTGATCAAAATTATCTGATTATTTTAATCTCAGGTTAGAATAAATGGTTCTCATTTCCCAAGCCCCTAATTAAGCCCAAACATTCGCTTTTTACACCACAAGTTGTAAGCAAGATAAATAACAGTGAAGCAACACAAGCTAATAAAATTAGGAAACCACAAGGCATGAAAGTATTTGCTAGCATGAGTTCCTGTATTTCACTCAGTTTGAGTCCCTAATTTAAAATCAGTTTGGTTTTAAACTGAATGCTCTTTAGCATACTTTTTAATTGGATATATTTGGATATAATAAGGCTATTGCATTTTTCTTATTTTGTAACTAGGACCAGGCTTACGTTTTGTTGCTTTTATTAATACCCCCACCAATTTCTTTTCTTTGCAATTCTCCTCAGAGCTTACAGGTAAGATTGCTCTGAGCTCTGGAGAGAGGTAAAGATACTAAAACATATTTCCTGTGTTAGGGTACTGACTTTATTGGGGATATATAAAAAATGCCCTTTTCTATAACTTTTTTTTTAATCCCCGAAAAGCTATATCTCATAATCCCATGAGGAATATAGGGTAGAAATCTATTTCTCTCTCTCTCTCTCTCTCTCTCTCATTTTCCAAAGGGAAACTAAACTACAGACTATTCACCAAAGGTCAGACAGGACTCCAAACTGACTTCCAACCCAAGACCTTTCCCATCAGGCCCTGCTGTCCTGGGAGGAGCAGTAACCATCCTACATAGAGCTCGGGAGGAGGTCGTGGCAGGTGGGTGCCAAAGGACAGTGCAAGTTCACCCGTTTCATCCAAATCCACAAGCTCTAACCCCGTGGTTCCCAGCCCCGGCTGCACATCAGAGTCACTTGGGGAGCGTTTTAAGAATTAACCTGTGACTGGGCCTCCACCTCTGACTGATTAAGTCAATTTCTGGAGAATGGGGGTCCAGCATGGGCACTTTTTAGAAAGCTCCAGGTGGGGGATCAGAGGGGGGGATGCGGGTGGAGGTAGGTATTCCAAGGGGCAGCCGGGGCTAAGAACCCTTGTGCCTGGAAGTAGGAAGTACCTGGAATGAGTGAGTAGGTGAGTGGACCTGTAGGGCTGTAGGAAGCTGCGGCCCACCGAGGCCCAGTCACCTGCTGTAGGGAAGGTTGATAATTCCCAAGGCTCCCGTGTACACAAGAGAGCCCTCGCTGCAAGGGAAAGCCTGCTGCAGTCAGGAATGGGGGTAGCAGGAGAAGTCCACCCTGAAGCTCCAGGTCCTTTTCTGTCTCTCTTTACTCCATCGTCCCCTCACACCCCAGCAGGGGAGCGAGGGGCGCTAGCCTCTGGGCGTTGGTGCTGATTTAGGAAGCTACCCTGGCCCGCAGCCCTTTGAGGGAATATTGCTGCAGGTCCTTGGGGTGGTCAGGATGGTCCCTACCCAGACTTAAGAGAGCCCTCCAAGCCGGGGAGAGAGGACAGTGGGTTTCTGATGGTGACCAGTGCCCCTTCACGGCTGCTGCCCAAAGGTCTGATGGCCAGGGACAGCCAAAGGCATGTCAGGAGCTCTTCCCAAGCATGTCCAAAGAGCCGGTACTCCAGGGTGCCCACAGGAGCGGTGGCTGGTACCTGGAACCTCTTCAGACCCCAGCACCTCTTGGGTATGGGTGTGGGGGAGGCTCTCCCCGTGCCTGAGGCTGGATTTCCTACCTGTTCCGTGAGTGGGAGTGGGACGGGGGCACAAGCAGGATCATATTTATTGAGAGGAAATAAACACAAATGCCGGAGTTTATGAACAGATTTATTCCTGCTCCGCATGCCACGAAAGAGAAAGGAATTAGCCTTCCTTGAGTGTCTAACAGTAGCTGACATTTACTGACCCCTTCCTACGAGCCAGGCACTGGTTAGCTCGCTTAGTCAGCACAGTGACCCTGTGAGGGAGGCACTGATATCTCCATTACACAACGGAGACATTGAGGTGGCCACAGTCCCGCGCCAGTAAGAGGGAAACTGACATTCGAGTTCAGGGCACCTCGTTCCAGCCTCTTACTCAGATTGCTGGCTACGTTTTCACCTGCCTCTTCTTACTCAGTGCTCAAGATAGCCTTTCAGGCAAGTGGCATGTCACCCATTTTCCATCAAGGAGACTGGGGCACTGAGAGAGAGAAACTTGTTTGACCCCTCACAGCTAGTAAATGCGGCGGGGAGAGGGGAAGCTCAAGATCTATCTGGTGATAAACACAAATTCTGACTCATCACATTACCTCTGCCAGATGCTTGGACTCATTCTGTCTCCCCTCCCTTCCGGAGGGAATAACCACAGAGCCAGGCCCTGCCCGGCCTCGCGAGGCAGACACATGTGCGTCTGTAATGTAAGTAATGACGTTGTGATGGGATACATGCTAAAACAGAGTTGTGGGTGAAGTCTTAGGGGCGGTGGGGTAGGGTAACGGCCCTGGCATGACAGAGGGAGGGCAAAGTTCTGGCCCAAAACCAAAGGAAGTAGGGAATTTTCAGGTGACTCGGCTCAGCTGACTCCTCCCCAAGTGAAGGTATTAGCATGAGAAAAGGCCCCAGAGAAGAGAGAATGTGGACTCAAAGGTAGATCCACATTTTGTAGAGTTTGGACATTATGCAGTTTTGGGGTCCCTCTTCGGGAAAATGCAGTATTAGGAAAACAAGGTTAGATAGGAAAGTAAATATTTACAGAGGGTGAAAAAGATCAGAGCAGTTGCAAATTCGAAAAGCTGACTGTGTTGGAGGTCTGTAGGACCACCCTCGGGCTCTGTGATAAGCTAGAAGGACTCAGAAAAGCAGTTAGGCTAGTGGTTGTGGTTTATTACAGGGAGAGGATGCAGATGAAAATCCGCAAAGGGGAAACGCACAGAGGGTGGGGTCCAGGAGAGACCAGGTGCAGGCTCCTATTCGTCCTGTCCCGGTGAGGTTGCACGGGCAGCACAGAATTCTCCCATCCATGCTGTGCATCAACGTCTGCGAAGTGTCACCGAACAAGTGAGCCCACCTGAGACTTGTGTCCAGGGCTCGTACTGGGGGAGGTGTCAGTCGAACAGGCAAGCAGCTCCCATGCAGCTGATCTTAGCTACTCAGTCTCCAGCCCCCCAGAGGTCACACTGATAGGGTATGGCCCAGGGCTTTGGACACACAAAAGCAGGCATTCCCCATCGGTCTCACTGTTAGCCTAAACTATCTGTTCACACTGACAGAATGTGGCCCAAGGCCTCAGGTATTTAAAAACAACCTCTTATCAGGATATTCCAAGGGCTCAGAAGTTCTCTCCCAGGAGCCCGTAAAGGACCAATCTTTAGAATGTGCAAAGTTTGAACAGTCTGAATCTGTTAAGCTAACCCTTTACTGCAGACTGATAAATACCACAAAAAGTCCAGCAGAAATTTTTTTTTTATTAACTGCTTGACATACCTCTATAAAACATTGCTCAGACATTACTGCATATTTTCATCGTTTCATAGTTTGTAAGATTTTCTATAGAGAGAACAGAAAGTTCAGTTTTCTAGCAGTTGGTCCGAATTTATTGCTGGTAGGATGCATACTCAGCTTCACAGACATACCCACTGTTCGTAGTACCACTCACTACAGGTTTGTGTTTGAAAAACACTGGAATTCTGATGCACTTTATTTCTCACAATTCCCATTAAGAAACATCATGCATTTATAATTGCATATGTTGCATTATCTGCAAATTTTACCAATACCTATGACGGGTGAACACGTGCCTAGAGCCCTCGTAGGGCCTTTAAAGGGGTCCCGGGAGCTTAAGTTTCCTCAGCTTCGTGGTAAAACCTCCTCTGGATTAAAGAGTTAGTCACTGGCAGGCTAGCCTGTGCCCAACACAGTGCTGAGTTTCACAGGAGCAGCCCCGATCCCTGCTCACGAGTGCGCAGGCCTGTTAGGGAGAGTAAGGTGTAAAACCGTACAAATGAGGAACAAAATTGACTTCCAGGCCTGGGAGAATTTAGGAGGTGTCTTAGTCTGGGCTGAATTATCAAAGTAGCAGGGACAGGGTGGTTTACACACAACAGGCGTGTATTTCTCACCATTCTGGAGGCCAGAAGTCTGGGATCAGGGGGCCAGCACGGTTGGGTTCTGGCCCCTCTTCCGGGTCGCAGACCATTGACTGTTCATTGTAGCATGTGGTACAAAGAGAGAGCTCTGATCTCTTCGTCCCCTTATAAGGACCCTAATCCCATTCTTGAGGGCTCCAGCCTCATGACCTAATCACCTCCCGAAGGCCCCACCTCCCCATATCATCACATGGGGCGGGGTAGGTGTCAACATCGGAATTCTGGGGGGACACAAACATTCTGTCTAGAGCAGGAGGTCTGCTAAGCTTTCTCCTTGAGCCCCCCTGCCCTGGGGTCCTAATCTTCAGATTTAGCTCTGACCCAGGACCACTGAGGACCAAAGGGCAGACTGGGGATAACTGAAGAAAGTGACGAATCGGGAAACTGCTTTATTACTAACAGAGTGAATTTTCTAAGAGATTCAAATCTAAGTGCCTCCTTCATTTAACATGTGTGGTAGTTTTTTACCAAAATTATTTAGTAAGCAAGATCGAAACTTATAAAGTGCAGTGTATAATTGACCACTGGTTTATTTGTATTTAATGGGTAAATGAAACAAATTATGGATACCAAAGTCTACTATTATGATAAAGATTTCAACAACAACAAACCAAAAAAACTGACATATGAACTAGTGAATAAAGTGCTTATATATTTTAAAAAGTTTTTAACTCCAGTCAACATACAGTGTTGTGTTAGTTTCAGATGTATAATGTAGTGATTCAGCACTTCCATACATCACCCTGTGTCATCACAAGTGCTCCCCTTAATTCCTATCACTTGTTTCACCCGGCCCCCCACCCCCTTCCCCTCTGGTGACCAGCAGTTGGTTCTCAATAGTTAAGAGTCTGTTTCTTGGTTTGTTTCTCTCTCTCTTTTTCCCCTTTGCTCATTTGTTTTGTTTTGTTTTTTAATTCCACATAGGAGTGAAATCAAATGGTATTTGTCTTTCTCTGACTGACTTCACTTGGCAGCATACTCTCTAAATATGTCATTGTAAATGGCAGGATTTCAGTCTTTTTTATGGCTGAGTGATATTCCATTGTATGTATACACCACATCTTCTTTATCCATTCATCTATCAATGGACACTTGGGCTGCTTCCATATCTTGACCATTGTAAATAACACTGCTATAAACATAGGGTGTGTTAAAGCGCATATATACACACATATATATATGCATTTTTATAGATTTTATTTGAGAGAGAGTGAGTGAGAGAGAGGAGAGCAGAGAGTGTGGAGAACTACAACATATTACCAAGTTGGCTACAAAGAAAGTATTTTAAGAGGCGCCCCACCAGGCAGTATGGACAGCTAAGCTGTTTCCGGCACTAAGACACAGGAGTGGCGTGCGCGGCTAGACACAGGCAGCGCCCGCCTGAGCTCTGTGGGGAGGGACAGTCCTGGAGAAGGAAAGAGGCAGTTACAACCCTCAGACACAGGCTGCGCAGCAGGGATGCCCCTTGGCTCACGAAGCCTGCTCACCTGAGAGCTCCCCCCGGGGGATCGGCGACAGCCTCTGCAATTGGCAGCAATGGAGTTGTTAGAAGAAAAAAACCCGGAGGAGGTCGAGCCGCCTGAAATCAGCATCGGTAACGGAAGGCCGGTCCTGCACACCTGTCACCCAGCACAACATGTCACCGAACAGCAGCTGCAATGTGAGCATCCGAGAGGCTGAGAGCCTTCTCCTTCAGCCTGTGGGCCCCACGCTGAAGGTTCTGATGACACCAATGGATGCCAGTTAGGTAGCCCCGTACGTGCCAAGCGCTTCCACGTACATCCTCTTATTTTTAATCATGCATCACCAGAGAATGATTTACCATGCTCTATGGAAAGAAAGATAACCTTGCAAATTAAAGCGGTCATTCTCAACCCTAGCTGCACCCTTGGAACACCTGGGGAGTTTTACAAACCTGTGGTGACCACACTGTACCCCAGGCCAACCAGAATTCAGGGGCTAGGAGCCAGGCAGAGCGGGCGCCCACAGTAGAGCTGCTTTCTGCTTTCTCGTGTATCTGGGCCTTGGCCTGCATGGGGGTTGGGAAGGGCCTCCGGCCCCTGAAGATGCCCTGCATCACTGCCCAGGGGCACCTGGCCCCGCAGTGGGAGGGACGTGGGGCCCGAGGCAGGAGGGCCAGAGTGGGGCAGCTTGGAAGGACTCTTGGGTGAACGGAGATTTAACGAAGCAGGAACTCAGCCTGCTGTCCAGCTGCCTTTAATTATCTGAATTTAGAAAGGAAGACAAGATTACGGCAAGTGCTCTATTTTATTTTAGCTCAGGCAAACCCAACACCATGGGTAGAAGGAGAAAAAGTAAAGGCCCCATTCAGAGCATACTTCCTCCAAGAATTCAGGAGATTTCTCATTTGTCTCCCCGTCAAGGACCATTTCATAACTCGGAGCAGCTGTTTTTCTTTTATGAGCCGTCTTCATTTTTTACCAAATGGCTGTGCGTGTTTTGGTCTATTTCTGTACTTTTGATTCTGTTCTTTCAGTAATCTGTCCCTTCACGTATCACTGCCATACTGTTTTAATTATCAAGGCTTTGTAATGCATTTTAATATCGTCAAGCCATTGCCCTCTTATTGTGCTGCTTTTTTTCAGAGTTGGAGGAAAAAGTTTAATCCAAGTCACAAGTTCATCTAGCCTAGATTTAATCTTTCATGTCAGTGCTTTGTGGAGTCCTTCCCTCCTTGGCCCTGGTCCCCGTTCTCTTTTCTTCATCTTTGGTGAAACTGTCTTTCAAATTAAATCTTGTAAGTAGATGAGGAGGAGTGGCTCAGGTGGGATGGGGGTGGTGGGGTCCTGGAAACGTTGCCACAGAAACCCATGTTCTGAAGAAGGGTCTAAAAATCCCTGACTTACATACTTAGGATGCTGCATGGTAATCTGCTGGAAATGGCAAGCTGTTCTACTAAATAACTGTGATTAGTATCATTTTTATATTGACGGCTCATTAAAATTTTTTCCTCTTCTCACTGTGTAAACACTCCAATCTATTAACTATGAATAGTATTCTCTTAGCTGATGTCTTTGTCTCTCTTTCTTGCACACACACACACACACACACACACACACACACACATACATCTCAGGGGACAGACCCAGACCTTGCCCCATTCTCCCCAGGACAAGTGTTAGGCATGGCATGATTTTAGGGCAACATTCTCTCCCTCTCTTTTTTTTTTTTAAGATTTTATCTATTTATTTGACAGAGAGAGACACAGCGAGAGAGGGAACACAAGCAGGGGGAGTGGGAGAGGGAGAAGCAGGCTTCCCACTGAGCAGGGAGCCTGATGTGGGCTTGATCCCAGGACCCTGGGATCATGACCCAAGCCGAAGGCAGACACTTGATGACTAAGCCACCCACACGCTCCAGGGCAACATTCTCTTAGCATCCTTCTTCATCTACTTATTAATGCCCCTCATTTCCTTTATAAGAGAAAAATCCTTTCATGATATAAAAGAAACTGGTAAGCATTATTGTGAATAAGCTCTACTCCAAGCACATAAGAATTTTTTTTTCTTTTTTGGACAGCTACCAAGCAAAAAGATGAGGAAACCATGAAGGCCACTGTGTGTCAAGGTCATAGGAAAGGGAGGATGGATATACAGAAGGCTCTGGGGACTTCACAATTTTGTTGTGGCCTCTAGTCATTATTTTTCTACCTGCATGTGTACAGTGAGAACGGTGGGCTCATGAGAGCTGGAGCCAGAAAGATAGGGTGCAGCCTTTAATTACGGAACCTTCATTTTTTCCTTATTGGTTAAGTCAGCCTGTTCAGCCATCATTCTGTTGAGCATCTACTGCATGCAAGATGCTGTGGAGAATACAGAGATTTAAAACCTCAAGGTTTTTATGATTTCTTGGAGAAATAGGCAACACAACCTCACAGAAATAGAAGCAAATGACAAATTTGCTGGATGATAACACAGGTGAAAATCTGCATGATCTTGGGTATGATGATGACTTTTTACATACAACATTGAAGGTAAAATCCACAAAAGAAATAATTGATAAGCTGCACTTAATTAAAACTAAAAACTCCTACTCTGAACTCTATAGAACACTTATGAAAGAAATTGAAGACGACAAAAAGAAATGGAAAAACATTCCATGCTCATGGATTGGAAGAACGAACATTGTTAAACTGTCTATACTACCCCAAAACAATCTACACATTTAATGCAATCCCTATCAAAATACCACCAGCATTTTTCACAGAGCTAGAACAAACAATCCTGAAATTTATATGGAACCACAAAAGACCCCAAAGAGCCAAAGCAATTCTGAAAAAGAAAAGCAAAGCTGGAGGCATGATTCTGGACCGTCAAGCTGTATTACAAAGGTGTAGTCGTCAAGCGAGTATAGTACTGACATAAAAACAGACATGTAGATCAGTGGAACAGAATAGAAAACCCAGAAATGGGCCCACAGCTCTCTGGTCAACTAATCTTTGACAAGGCAGGGAAAAAAAATCCAATGGAGAAAAGTCTCTTCAACAGAGGGTGTTAGGAAAACTGGACAGCCACATGCAGAAGAATGAAGCTGGACCGCTTTCTTACACCATACACAAAAATAAATCCAAAATGGATGAAAGATCTAAGGAAGGTCTATAGGTGTTTATAGCAAGGTCTAAAGACCTCCTATGAGACAGGAAACCATCAAAATCTTAGAGGAGAACACAGACAGCAACCTCTTTGACCTTGGCTGTAGCAACTTCTTACTAGACATGTCTCTGAAGGCAAGGGAAACAAAAGCAAAAATGAATTATTGGGACCATCAAGATAAAAAGCTTCAGCACAGCAAAGGAAACAATCAACAAAACTAAAAGACAGCCTACAGAATGGGAGGAGATATTTGCAAATGACATATCTGATAAAGGGTTAGTATCTTAACTCTGTAAAGAACTTAACAATCTCAACACCCAAAAACCAAATACTCTGTATTTCTGTATAATAATAATAATCTAGTTAAGAAATGGGCAGAAGACATGAATAGGCATTTTCTAAAGTAAACATACAAATGGCTAATAGACACATGGAAAGATGCTCAGCACCACTCATCATCAGGGAAATACAAATCAAAACCATGATGAGATACCACCTCAACACCTGTCAGAATGGCTAATGTTAACAATGCAGTAAATGACAGAGGTTGTCGAGGATGTGGAGAAAGGGGAACCCTCTTACACTGTTGGTGGGAATGCAAACTGGTGCAGCCACTCTGGAAAACAATATGGAGGTTTCTCAAAAAAGTTAAAAATAGAACTACCCTATGACCCAGCAATTGCACTACTAGGTATTTACCCAAAGGATACAAAAATACAGATTTGAAGGGACACATGCACCCCTATGTTTATAGCAACATTATCAACGATAGCCAAACTATGGAAAGAGCCCAAATGTCCATCAACTGAGACATTTAGACATTAGACAACTAAAGAAGATATGGTGTATATATACAATGGAATGTTACTCAGCCATCAAAAAGAAGGAAATCTTGCCATTTGCAGTGGTGTGGATGGAGCTAGAGTATATTATGAAAAGTGAAATAAGTCAGAGTAAGAAATACACTATATGATTTCACTCATATGTAGAATTTAAGAAACAAAACAGATGAACATACAGGAAGGAAAAAAAAGAGAGGCAAACCATAAGAGACTCTTAACTACAGAGAACAAACAGGGTTGATGGAGGGTGGTGGGTGGGGGATGGGCCAGATGGGTGGGCCTTAAGGAGGCCACTTGTTATGATGAGCACTGAGTGTTATATGTAAGTGATGAATCACTGAATTCTACTCCTGAAACCAATATTACACTATATGTTAACTAACTAGAATTTAAAAAAATTTTGAAAAAATAAAAACTAAAAACTCCTGCTCTGCGAAAGTCATTGTAAAGAAAATGAGAAGGTGAGACACAGGGAGAAAATATTTGCAGAAGACATTTCTGATAAAGGATCGTTGTTCTAAATATACAAAGACCTCTTAAAACTCAACAATAAGAAAACAGCTCCATTTAAAAAATGGGCAAAAGTAAAAAAATAGGCAAAAACCCAGATACCTCACCAAAGAAGATACACAGATGGCAAGTAAATATATGAAAAGATGCTCAAATGAGAGGTCATTATGGAAGTGCAAACTAAAACAACCTATTAGACTGGCCCAAATCCAAAACACTGACAACACCAAAGGGTGGCCAGGATGTGGAGCAACAGGAACTCTCATTCACTGCTGGTACGGCCGCATTGGAAGCCAGTTTGGCAACTTCTTACAAAATTAAACATTCTTTTACCATATGATCCAGCAATCGTGCCCCTTTGTCTTTACCCAGAGCAGTTGAAAGTTTGTGTCCACTCAAAAACCTGCACATTGATGTTTATAGCAGCTTTAGTCATAATAGCCCAAACTTGGAATCAATAAAGATGTCCTTCAGTAGGTGAATGGATAAACCGTGCACATCCAAACAATGGAATGGTTACTCAGCACTGACAAGAAATGAGCTATCAAGCCATGAAAAGACATGGTGGAACCTTAGATGCATGTTACTAAGTGAAAAAAACCAATCTGAAAAGGCTACATACTGTGTGGTTCCAACTATATGACATTCTGGAAAAGGCAAAAGTGTGGAGATAGTGAAAAGCTCAGGGGTTGGTAAAGGTGGGGATGGGGGAGGAGAGATAAATAGGCAGAGCACAGGGGAATTTTAGGGCACTGAAACTACTCTGTGAGATACTATAAGGATGGATACATGTCATTATACATTTGTCCAAACCCATCTAATGTACAACACTGAGTGAACTGTAATATGAACTATGGACTCCAGATGATAATGATGTGCCCATGCAGGTTCACTGATTGTGACACATTTCCTGTTCTGGTGGGGATGTTGGTGGTGGGGGAGGCTGTGCATGTGGGGGGAAAGTGGGGTGGAGGTACATGGGAACACTCTGTACTTTCTGCTCAATTTTGCTGTGAACCTAAAACTGCTCTGAAAAATAAAGTTGTGTTGTTTTTTTTAAAGGCAGTCTACACAAACACTTTGAACTTCCTCAGCTTAAAAAAAACTTCATGGAAATGCCAACTATCAATTGTTGCCTCTAAACAAAGGAATTATTGGTTAAGAAAAAATGAGTTTCAGGGGCACCTGGGTGGCTTAGTCAGTTAAGGGTCCAACTCTTGATTTTGGCTCATGTCATGATCTCAGGGCCGTGAGATCGAGCCCCAAGTTGGGGTTCTTTCTCTCCTTTCTGCCCTTCCCTCTCCACCTCCCCGGCCCTCACTTGCACTCTGTCGAAAGAAAGGGAAGGAGAAGAAGGAAGGAAGGAAGGAAGGAAGGAAGGAAGGAAGAAAAAAAGGAAGGAAGGAAGGAAGGAAGAGAAAGAAAGAAAAAGAAAGAAAGAAAGAAAAAGAGAAAGAAAGAGAAAGAAAGAAGAAAGGAAGAAAGAAAGAAAGAAAGAAAGAAAGAAAGAAAGAAAGAAAGAAAGAAAGAAAGAAAGAAAAAAAAGAAAGAAAAGAAAGAAAGAAAGAAAGAAAGAAAGAAAGAAAGAAAGAAAGAAAGAAAGAGAAAGAAAAGAAAGAAAGAAAGAAAGAAAGAAAGAAAAGAAAGAAGAAAAGAAAAAATGAGTCCCAGACCTAAATATAATTCCTGAAGCTGTGAAACTTACAGAAGGAAACAGAGAGAGAATCTTTATGATCTTGTGTTCGGCAGTGACTTCTTAGTCAACACCATAAACACTCACTAGGAACAAAGATACTCTGAACTTCACTAAAATAAAATTCTGTTGTTTCAAAACACACTGTTGAAAAAATTAAAAGAGGAGTTGCAGACTGGGAGAAAATACTTGCAAAAGACACATCTGTATCTGGAAAAAAATATATAGGTATGTGTAAAAATTTAACTAAGAATAAGAAAACAAACAACCAATTATTAAATAGGCAAAATATTTGAACAGAAATTTCGCCAAAGAATAGACACGGATGGCAAATGATGTATACATTAGCACAGCTGTAGAGGGGGAATAAATCCATGGGGGAGAATAAACAGATCGCCCATGGAAAAGAATTCCAAATAACTCTACCCTGAAAGATGTGGACCATAACTCTCCACTCCTTAAGCGGGGCTACACATGGTGAAGACTTCTTTCCCAAGGGTATAGCACAGAGAAGGGGTGAAGTAACATTGCAGTGAAGGCTGACAAACTCTGCTTCAAGGTCAAAATCAACAGTGATTAGTTATGTTGATAGTATGTGCTGTTGACACGATATGATGAAAATGGCACTTTACCTCTGTGGTCTTCTTGCCAAATACCAATAAGCTCAGTCTAATCATGAGAAAAGAATCAGATGAACCCCACTTGAAGGGCATTCTACAAAATACCTCCTCAAAACTGTCATCACAAACAAGGAAACTGAGAAACTGTTACAGTCCAAAGGAGCCTAAAGACACATGACAACTAAATGTAATGTGGTGTTCAGGATGGGATCCTGGGACAGAAAAGGGACTTTAGGTAAAAACTAAGGAAATATTACACACTGGACTCTAGTTAATAACATCATATCAGTATTGTTCATTAATTGTGAAAGATGCACCACACTAATGAATTTGTTGACAATAGGAAAAACTAAGTGTGGGTTATTTAGGAGCTCTCTGTACTACCTTTACAATGTTTTTTTAAATCTAAAAACTTTTTTTTTTTTTGAAGTAGGCTCCATGCTCAGCGTGGAGCCCAGTGTGGAGTCCAGTGCGGGGCTTGAACTCACAACCCTGAGATCAAGATCTGAGCTGAGATCAAGAGTCAGATGCTTAACTGACTGAGCCACCCAGGTGCCCCAAATCTAAAACAGTTCTAAAAAATAGTTTATTTTTAAAATGCTGTTTACAATAACATCAAAAAACATAAAATACTTAGGAAGAAATTTAACAAAAGATGTGGGAGGCCTGTATGCTGAAAACTATAGAGCAGAGCTGAGAGAAACTCAGTAAGATATGAGTAAATGGAGATGTATTCTATGTTCATAGATTTGAAGACTTAATTTGGTCCAGATGTCATATTGTTAAGATGCTATCCCAATTATAATCCCATCAGACTTTTTGCAGAAATTGGAAAGCTTATTCTAAGATGTACATGAAATTGCAGAAGGACCTAGAATAAGCAAAACAGTCTTAAAGATTGAAGTTGGAGAATTTATACTGCCAGATTTCAAGACACACTATGAAATTATAATAGGACAATATGGTATTGGCATATGGATAACTAAATAGATCAATGGAATAGAATATCAAATCTAGAGGTAAGCCCATAGAGTATAACTTGATTTTTAATAAGAGCACTAAATGAATAATGGGGGAAAGGAATGTCTTTCCCAAAAATGGGACTGGAACACTGAATGTCCCTATGGAGCAGAAATGAACCTTGACCTCTACCTCACACCATACAAAGATTGATTTGAAATAGGTCCTAAATTTAAGTGCAAAAGGTAAATCTACAAAGCTTCTAGAGAAAACATTCTTAAAACACCTAAGTCCCTAATCATAGCAGAAAAACATGGGTAGATTTGACTTCATCAAAATTAAAAATTTCTACTAATCAAAAAAAACTTCTAATCATGTCAGAAATAAAAACACAGACCACATTCCAGGAGGAAATATTTATAAGCCACTTTGACAAAGAACATGTATCCAGAATGTATCTTGAAAGCCTCCTACAAATCAATAATAAAAGACAACAGCATTATGAAAAGGACAAAAGACCTATGCAGGTTCTTCATAAAGAAAGATATAAAAATGGCTAATAAGCATATGAAAAAGCTACCCATTTTTCTTCCTCCTCCTCCTACATCTTCTTTAGGCACAGGTATTGGATAAGTGGGGGTGGCATCATTCACTCAGTGTATTAGGGTTCTCCAGAGAAACAGAACCAATAGGGTGTGTGTGTGTGTAGAGAGAGAGAGAGAATGTTTAAGGAATTGTCTCTCGTGATTGTGGGGGTTGGTGAGTCCTAAATCTGCAGGGCAGGCTGGCAGGCTGGAGACCCAGGGAAGAGCTGATGTTGCAGCTCGAGACTCAAGGTAGTCCAAATGCAGAATTTCCCCTTCCTTGGGGGGAGGTTGATCTTTTTTTTCCTAGGGCCTTCACCTGATTGGATGGGGCCCACCCATATTGTGAAGAGTAATCAGCTTTATTCAAAGTTTTCTGATTTAAATGTTAATCTCATCTAAAAAATGCCTTCACTGAAGCATGTAGAGTAGTGTTTGACCAAATGTTGGGTACTGGCCCTGGCCAAGTCGACACATAAAACTGACCAACCCATTGAGCAAGCATTAACTGAACACAACTTCCCTAGGTATGCCCACTGGTGATACAGCAATGAAGGAGAGGTTGCTGTTCTCAGCTCTCTCCCAGTCTGGCAGGTTTAGCAGCTTGCACACCCAGAGAGAGAGGCAATGAACTCACCCAGCTGGTGGGCATGAAGGAGTGGAGTGTGGGAAAGCTTTCCAAGGGAGATGACAATTGAACTGACTCTTGAAGATTTATTGCTGTATTCTGAGCTCCTAGAACAGGGCTTGGCACAGAGCAGTGCTCAAAAAATATTTGTGAATGAGGTCAGAAGCTATGGAAAGAGAATAGAGCGGGACAGTGATAATCCTTGCATGCCTGGCTAAGGAGTCAAATGCGGTGAAGAGCATCTGATGGGTTTTAAACAGTGCGTGAGATCGGCGTTGCGAAGTCTCGTGACAATGTGGAGAACAGACTCTAGAGGCTGGCAGGGAGGTTGGAAAAACAGTCCAGAGTGTACTACATTAGACCAGGAATGACATGAATAGGCAGCTAACTAAGACATTGGCAAACCTAATTGGTGAGGGACGGAGAAGAGAGATTTAGGGGCCAGGACTGAATGCTGGAGAGGCTCCGGGGAGGAACCCAGCACAGGACGGGGCCTCACACACCATTATTTTCACAGATGAGGAGTCTGAGACCCAGAGAGGGGATGCAACTTGCCCATGGCCACACAGCATGCTGAGAGAATGTATTAGACCAGAACCCAGGTCCTGTCTCTGATCAGGTGCTCCTTCCATGCTGGATGGACCGTGTCCTGCTGTCTCTTGCTCTCCCAGCCAACCTTGTCCTCAGGGAAGTTTCCAGTGTCCTCGGAGCGTCTGCAGTGGGAGATGAGTCCCCAGGCGGCCTCACTCAGCACCACCTCTGGCTGCGGAAGAAAAGGCCACAGCACTGCTGAAAAGCTGGGGAGTCTGGGGGATGGTGCTGGGGGCAGGGGTCACCTGAGGATTCTTCTGGGCACAGTCCTCATCCCCGAGTATCTCCCTCGTCATGGCTGAGGCTGACCCTGAGTGGCGGCTGTTATTTTAAGTAATTCACGTTGGAGGGAGGAAGTGAGGGAAATGTGAAAATGCATAGCTATTGCAAGATGTGTGTGATAAATGAAACAGGGAACATAAAGACAGACGAAGAAGCACATCTGTTATTTTCCTCCTTTTTATAGCAACCTGTAAGGCAGACTTTTCACACCAAGTAGGAACCCCTTAGCTCCTGAGCAGTCTTTTGGCCCCAGCCCTCATTAGCCCCGACGGGAGCAGTGGAGGAGGGTGCTTGCTGCCGGGGCCGCGAGAACTCGCGTGAGCCCCCAGAACCGCACCCCACTCCAGGCCCTCCCAGCAGGGCAGAAACCAAGGTTTTGTCCGGGAGCGGGTTGGTGGCTTCCTCTCCATTTATTGAAGTGTGGGGCGGCTCCCTCAGCCAGTCCCTAAACCCAGGGACATCTGCTCCCAGACTGCTCCTTACAAGCAGCTGGGAATGCAAAGGGGACGTTCGTAAGAATAGAGACACGGCTCCCTTCGCGTGGGGAAATACTGACATTCTTTCTCTCAAGTCACTTTGCCTCTTTTTAGAGGTGGATGGTGTGCCCGGTGCCCGCGTGCCAGTGTTGTAGGGAGCTGGGGCCGACGCAGCCAGAGGATGCTGAGCTTTCTTCAGGGGGCTCTTCTCTTTGTTCCGAGGCCCACCAGCTGCTGTGAGGAAGGATCTAAGGGCTGCTGGGGGGGACCAAGGCCCCCAAAACAAGCCAAGTCAGCCTTCTTGGGGCCTCGGACTTTCCCTGGGAGCCTCCTTCAGAGTGAAGCATGGAGCGAGCATCGATGCCGAGTTTAAAAACAAATCACCCTGGGAGCGCGTCCAGATGAAGCTGTGGGTCACTGGGGCCTCAGCTCTCATCAGGTCATTTCTGTCAGTTGTAGGATTCAAGGGAAAGAGCAGGTCGGCTCCTTCTTGGGTGGCAGTCAGCTCTGAGGGGAGCTGGGGCAGCTTCGGAGGAGTGAAAAAGACATCTAAAGACAGAGGAGAGGGAGGAAGGGAGGGAGCTTTTCAGGGGAGTGACCAAATACTTGGGATGACTGCCACGAGGCAGGCAAAAGAGCAGGGAAAAGCCTCATCCAGGAGTGTGGGGGGCTCTGTGGGGCTGGAAACCACCATCTCCAGAAGTGCCTGTCAGCATGACTGTGTTACTTTCTCCAGCAGCAGGCCAGCAGGAGTGGGTGGTGAAATCATCACCGGCTGGGGATGGACCAGGGGGGTACAGCCAGAGGACTGTCCTCCCTCCTCTTCCCTCTTATTTGGGGCAGGAAGTAAGTAGTGACTGGGTGAGGCTATGTGACTGGGTTCTGGCTGTTGGGATGTAAGAGGAGCGTGTTGCATGGGGAGGCTCTCTTCCTCCATTGTGCTGTCTGGAATGTAGACACCATGGCTGGAGCTCCAACAGCCATTTTGGACTCCGAGACAATGTGCTAGAACATGGGCAAACAGCAAGAGAAGAGGAGCATGGGTCCCTCATGCACTTAGAGCTACCATCCCACCCCTGAGCTAACCACCTCTGGATTTCTTTCTTTCTTTCTTTCTTTCTTTTAAGATTTTATTTATTTATTTGACAGAGAGAGAGACAGCAAGGGAGGGAACACAAAAAGGGGGAATGGGAGAGGGAGAAGCAGGTTTCCCGCTGAGCAGGGAGCCCGATGCGGGGCTCAATCCCAGGACCCTGGGATCATGATCCGAGCCAAAGGCAGACGCTTAACGACTGAGCCACCCAGGCGCCCCTGGATTTCTTTTATGTGAGAGAGAAATACACTCTAATGATTTTAAGAAGGGTTATTTTGGGTTTTCTATTATATACCACTGAACCTGATCCTGATAGAAACAAACCAAGCATGAGGAAATCGTGGGTAATTATAAGAATGTCAGTAAAGTGATTGACCACGGGGTTTTATTTAGTGAAGCAGGAAAGGACAAGAAGCCGGGAGGTGGCCCGTACACTGGAGAACGGGGACTCCAGCCCCATTCTAACACAGCAGAGCAGTCTAGTGGGGGCTAAAGATCTTTAAGAATGAAAAGTGGGAAGTTGTGGTTAGAAAGTAGAATTTCTGACTTTATGGTTTCAGAATGTGCTTGACAAGACGCGGTCACGGTATGCGCTAACATTACCTGAATGCTTCCCGTGCCTCTGACTGCCTTTTAAGTGGGTGAGGGTGTGCTCAATCTCAGTCCCCAGCGTAACCCTGGAAGGTAGTTTCTTTTATTAACCTATTTCATAAAGAAAGAAACTGAGGCTCAGAGAGGGCAAGAAACTTTTCCAGGGAGACAAAATGTAACTGGCTGGATCACCATTAGAACCAAGGCAGCCTGACTCCAGAGCCCAAGTTCTTGGCCAGGCTTCTCTGCCTCCCGCAGTGGGGGCTCCCCCAGGGGGAGGGAGGAGAAGCATGCAGGCGCAGGGAGGTGGAGGCCCCTGAGGCTGGCTCATGGTTGCATCTTCTGGATGGCCGTCCCAACCTCCCAGCCTGGAGGCAGGAGGCCAGGGCAAGGGGAAGGCAGCCAGCCTCAGTACCAAACATTGAGTTTACAGAGCAGGCTGAGGAGAGGGTGAGCCATTGGTGATGGGAGCCTGGAAAAGGTATGAAGGGGTCGGATCTGGCCACCCACGAGCAAGCTGACTCTGCCCTGGGTCCTGGGGTCCTACGGCTTGGGGGAGAGCACAGGAGTCTAGGGAACGTGCACCCTGCAGCAGGAAGCAGGAGGGTGGGCTGTGGGACCTGGGGGACTGGGGGCCTCGGGGCCTGGGTGCAGATCCCACTCTCTCCTCTACCTAGCTCTGGCACCTTGGACAGTTACTGAACCTTTTGTGCCTCTGTGTCCCCAGGTGTGTAAGCTCCATAACAGTTCCTTCATCTACCTTCATTCAAGGGAGATTACGCGCATTAAGAGCAGGGAAGTGCCATGAAGAGTGCCTAGCACACAGTGAGCGTTCAGGGCCCCGTGGTGCTGTTCCACACCCCGGTGGAGAAGGAAAGGAGCTGTGACATGGTGAGCAAGCGGAGGACAGGATTCCAGAGCAGACAAGGAGAAACCGCAGGGCTTGGCTGAACCACCTCCATGGGAGGCTGTCATTCTTGTGCTCCGCACTTCACTTTGTTCACATCCCTAGGCCTCCTCTCCTAGGGTTACTTGCTTCTCAGTCTTCTTTGTCTCAAAGAAGGAAAGACCCGGCCCCTTCTAAATAAATGTCTGAACACCTTAGGGAGGGATGAGGAGTTTCCCCCGAGCCCCCAAACCACACAGAGGCATGTCTTGCCCAGCACCCATCCCAGGGACATTATCCAGGAGTAGTTGTTGGATAATGGCAGGGACAGCCCAGTGCTGCCAACATGGCCAGGCCGGGGCCTGACTTTGGTTCACTGTCCTCCTCCTCCCACCAGCTGCCCAGCTTGCCCCCTCCCAGCCCTGCCCCTGTCCTGGCCACAGACGCTGCCTTGACCCTGAATGCTCCACATTCTGTCTGCTCCTGGAGGGTCCCACACACTCTTTGCATGGCCAGCTATTTACTCCTTGGTGTCTGCAGTTATTATTAGACACCACCAGAACCCAATCCTGCTGGGGAAGGTTTTATCAGCAGATGTTGTAAGGCCGGCAATTGTGTATCTATTGAGGAAACCCTCTTGCGGGGCAGAGACAAGCATGAAGGTGACAGTGAACCAGTTAAGGAACCAGGCACCTCTGGGCCAAACAAGCATCTGGACGGCCGGGGGCCCGTGGGCGGGTCCGAATTGCCTGCCTGGTCTCAGCCCCTCTGGGGTAGGAGGGCTGCAACTCCAGGACACATGCTGGTGCAGCCTCAGAGCTCAGAGGCTGGCCCTTCCTCGGCTGCCGACCCACCAGGCAGTGTAGGGCAGGCCATTTTGCCTCAGTGGACATCTCGGCATCTATCTGTGAAATAGAGGTAATGAGTGCCTCCCGGGGCTCTTAAAAGGCCCAACCAAAGGAATAAAAAGGAAAATGCAGTGACCGTCACATGGGCCACCATGCACGGAGTGCCCAGCATGCTGCCGGACGGTGATCTGACCCACAGGACAGAGATGGTGTCTCTTGCTCGGATTCACAAAGCTAGTGAGCAGAGGAGCTAAGATCTAGATCTTGGTAAGTCTGGCTCCACAGGTCATGTTGTTGCCACATGCTATGTGCCAGAAGGCAAAACAGCCTCAATATGTGACCCACCACCACCCTCACCCCTGCCCCCCCGGGGTTTCTGAGAGGCCTGGGGTGTGAGGTGAGCAGGAGAGAAGACAAAGAGAGGATAGAGGATGAAAGGAGCGAAGAGAAATGACGGGGCACATTGGATTGGGAGCGGCACGAGGCGGGTCCGGGCGCTGGTGGTTTCCTTCTTTCTTTCTCTTTTTTAAAAAAGATTATTTATTTATTTATTTGACAGAGAGAGAGAGAGAGAAAGAGAGAGCACAAGCTGGGGGAGCTACAGGCAGAGGCAGAGGGAGAAGCAGGCTCCCCGCGGAGCAGGGAGCCCGACGCGGGGCTCGATTCCAGGACCCCGGGACCACGACCTGAGCCGAAGGCAGACGCCTAACGACTGAGCCCCCCAGGCGCCCCTTCCTTCTTTCTTTCATCTTAGTGGTGGTTCCTTGGGTGTCTTCACTTTGTGGTAATTCATGGGGCTGTACACCACGATTTGCATACTTCTCTGTACATATGTTATACTTCTTAAAAAGGTTAAAAAGAAAATAGGAACTTTTTAGCATATAGTTATTGAGTACCGATGTATTTTCAAAGTTCACACACTCTATTACTTATGCAGCTCTAATCTGCATCTATTCAAATGACATTAAAAGTTATGTTGAAGAATCTGAAGATATTCCGGTAAAATTCTCAAGAGTCTGGGCCAACATATAGATCCCAGAACTGAAATTCTGGGAATTGTTGACCCCTGCCTTGTGGCTAACTCACTCCTGACATGGAACCCACCATTGGTCATGGGTCCTCCTTCCTTGGAATAGTAGAGTAATGAGCTACAGGGAGCCTGGATCTTCAAAGACTTTTTTGAATGGAGCCACTCTCTGAGCCTTGGATTGCTCACCTCTGAATGTCTGTTATGTCACAGGTAAAAAAAACCAAAAAACAAACTGTGTATATTAAGTCTTGTTATTTGGGGAATTTCTGTACCCAGAGCAGAACCTGATTATAACTCATACTCCTTCCCTGCCCCGTGAAAGACACGATGACTTTCCTTGTCTTCCTTGGGCCTCGTGGTTAACCATGGAGCTGATGGGAGCCCATGCTTTGGCAGGTCCCAAATTGGGGAGCCAACAGGTCACTCACCACCCTGAAAAATGCCATTAACCACTTCAAAATTAGGCCCTACATGAACGCTGAATGGATGACCCAGGTTGAGTGATTTCAGGGGATCCAGGGAGTCTCTCAACTACCCCTTTCACATACATGGTGCCTGAAATTCCATCTTTATTTGTGAATTCATAAGAGTATGCATCTTTGAGAATTCGTACTTAAATACAAATGATTCTAGGTGGGGGAACCATATTATATTATGTCTCACATTAGCATGAAGTCATTTATCTTAGAAGTAGAAACTGAGTTAGAGAATTGTAAAGACGAATGGGCCCTTGGGGGATCATTTAGCTCAGTGGTTTTCAAAATATGCTTCAGCAAAGCCCTTGCATTTTTATAATGGTACTTCTGGGCTGCCATTCAGGCCAAGAAGTGCAGGAGGGGAGGATGGAGGGCACGGAGCACCGCTGTGCTTCAAAGCCAGGTTTCCACGCTGGAGAAAGTTTTAAAAACCACAACTCTCTTTTATTTTATGGGTTCAAAGTCCAAGATTGCCACTAGGTTAATGTAGCCTGAATTCAGAGGGCTGGTCAGTGGCAGAGCAGGGCCTACAATTCCGGATTCTGCCCCTGAGGGCTGTGCTCTCCACCATTCTGTGCTTCCCTCGGTGAGTTGCAGATGTGTGTTAAGGAGATGGGATGGTGAGACTCAAGATGGGTAAGTTTTGATAGGAGGAGAGCGAAGGGGGCAGATCCAGGTCTGGGCTTCAGTGGGGATGCCACAGAGTTATGGGCAGTAGACAGTCCTGGGCACTTGGAGTAGTCAGGGCTGATGGGGATGAGGGAGGCTGCTGAGGACACCTGACCCCCTTCACAAATCTGTTGAGACTCAACATTTATGAAATCTCTCTATCTCGGGCCATTGCAAATAATGCTGTTTATCTTAGAGTTGTATAGCTTTATGGTTTACAAAATGCTTTTATAATTTCACATTTGATCTTCAAAAACAACTACTTTGAGGGCTAGATATTATATTTTCCAGTTTCCATGTGAGGATACCAGTGGGTTAGAGAAGGCAGGTGTCTCTCCTGAGCTCCTAGGGCTGTGACCTAAAGCATGTCTCCTCTGACTCCCCTTCCTGAGCTCCTTCCCACCATCCTGTAACATCTCCCCACCCCCACACTGGCAACTACTTTCCCCAGCCTGTCTCTGTCTTTGCAGCCAGACACCAAGGCATTCAGACGTAAACATAATCTGTGTCCACACTTGTAATTTGGCTGACCTGTTGCCTGGCTTCTTTCTTGTACCGCAAGCTTGGTGAGTACAGTCGTAGGTGCTGCTGTCAGTGAACCAATAACGTGTGTATGTCTGGGGAAATGGGCAGGAGACAGGGCCACAGGTGATCCTCTTCATGGTTCTGAAACAACATTTCTGGGACATTGGAGGGGCATCTTTTCTCACTCTCTCGTTTGTCTGTCATCAACACTAATCAATGACAGCAATGGTACGCCATCAAAAGGAAGAAAGGAAATGTAAGTGAACAAGTGCTGCTCTTGATGATGTTGGGTTGACTCTCCAACATCCATTCCATCTCCAACTGTGTAAGCAGCTATGTGGTTTCTGGGATTGACCCTGGCTCCTGGGAAGGGTTCTTTAGTAGACTAAACCAACTAGGATAATACCCTGCCGTTGTCAGTGACTGGTTCAGGAATGCAGTATAACCCGGTCAGTGCATGGCATCCCTCTGGTGATTATTATTGATCCTAGGTTGGAGGAGTCTCTCTCTCTCTTTCTCTCTCCTGCTATCCTCCCAATTACTAATGGCAGCTCTCATATAACCATGAGGACAGCCACTCTTAAAAAGAAGCCTATACTTTAGATGGTAGAGCAGAGGATGGGAAGAACCTGGGTTCTAGAAAGATTGATTAGCCAGTTGCAGAGCTCACCCCACCTCCAGTTTTTCTGATATGTGGGATAATACATTTCTTTATGGTCTTTGTTACTTTAGCCAAAAGATCTAACTGACACGATGACCTTTAGAACACAAGAATTTATTGTCTCCAGAAGTGAGATGGCATCTCACCAAGCAACCCATATTTGTGCTCAGGAGTCCCTGGTGACCAGGGGCCTATGTTTATGAAAGAGATGGTCCAGGTTAGGGGGAACTTTCTGCATGGAAATGTCATCCCATGATCTCCAAGCTGTACTTCAAGGGTAATTGAATCTGTGCAAACATGTTGACGGTGGAACAGATTAACATGTTATAATTTATCAGGCCTTCGTAGACATCCTGCCCAAACACAGGGGAATGCCTTTCACGGTGATTCTCTAGTTCAGTGGAGTCGGACTTTTGCATGGGGCTCTGCAAATCACATGGTGTGGCTCTGGGCGGAGAAGCAAACTGTAATCTGTGGACCAACTCTGGTCACACTCCTGTGTTTCCTTATTGTTTATTCTTTCACATTACAACAGCAGAGCTGTGTGCAACAGCGACTGTATGGCTCACAAAGCCCTTTCAGGTTGCTGACCCCTGGTATACAGCACTGTCCACTCGGCCCGTAAGTAGTGGCCATCTGGGCAAATCCACAACATAGCCAGGTGAGGGCTGTCGTACCAGTGACCACGCTTGTGAACAATGATCGGTTATCAGGGTGTTTGGGCAGAATACATCAATCCTGTTGTTCTTCCAGTGTAAGTACTGATGTGGTTGGATGATGATAAATTTCCCTTAGACACAAATCCTGTTTCCACTAATCCCTATTTATAAAACCAGGTATGTATTCCTCTAGAAAACCCCTCCCTGTTAGACTGCACCGGGAATGTCTGAGGATGTGGTTAAGGTGATGGTCACCCATAGGTCACCCATAGGTCTCTTCACACGGCTCTGCGTGTGGTTCTAATAGGACATCACCTCTACTACAGGCACTAGGATATAAATGAAAGCTATCAGAGCCTTTCCCAAGGGCAGGGTTTTCAAAGGGAGGAAGAAGAGAGTGTTTTTGCACCAGGAACCTGTGGAGCAGAGGGAACCTCAGAAAGTGGCAAAAAGGGTGTCCTGGAGACACGCTCTGCGATTGTACCAGTGTGCAGTGGTCCGGCCCTAACCACACTTCACCAATTTCCATGAACACCAAATAAGAGGGCCGATGAAGCACTTCATACAGCGACAGTGTTCATATATGAGGCAGTAAGCCCGTGCCTGCTCCCCTGGAAGGCGGCAGAGAATTCCTTCTCAAGTTGGCACAACAATGAGAAGAGTGGTGGGGCTGCCTGCCCCTGGGTAGGGGTGTGTGTGATGCTGCAGCGGTGGGGAGGGGTCTGGTGCTGTCAGCGAAAAGAGAGCTAGGCTGTCACGCCCATGCCTTTTCAGGCATTTCTCCCTCCAGCCGCTCTCTACCAACCTGGAGGTTGATTTACCCAAAATGCAAATCTGATCATATTATTCTCCTACTTAAAATCTTGCAATAGTTCCGTGGATAAAATCCCGACTCCTGTGCTCCGGCTCCTGCCCACTCCTCCAGCCTCATCTCTCCAGCCACCCTGAGCCCAGTGGGCCACGTGTCCCACTGCCAGGCTTTGTCCGCATTGCCCCTGCCCCAGTCCTTGACCTGGCGAATCATCCTTCCCCGGCACAATTCGGGTCAAAGGCTACCTCGTCTGAACCCCTTCCTTGCCATTCAGCTCCCTACCCACCTCCCCAGCCTGCCACCCCCCATTTGGGTTAGCGGCTTACTTGCCCTACTAGAGGGTACTGTCTGTCTTCTTCACTGCCACCTAAATTCCTTTAAGGGCACTGACTGTGACTTACAGATTCTCATTTCCTTGGCATGTCACGTAATATCTAGCACATAGTAGACACTCGCACCACAGGCACTGAAAGCCTGGCCTTTGAGAACCTAGGACAGAGGCTAAGTGACACATACTTTGCTGTGGCCATGGTGTTAGGACCGGGAATCTCCTCTGGTGTTTTAGAAATGGATGATCATAGTGGGACACACATCCCTTTTCTCTTTTCAGGTACCCAGGGAACATTAAACTTTTCTAAGCAGCTGTGTTCCCAGGGCATTCTTTTGAGGTTTTGGCATTATACAGACCACCAACAAAACATGTCGAGGAGCCTGCACTAGACTGGAAATGAAAAACATTCTCTCAGCTGAATTTTTCAGAGCTCCTCCTCGGAGGGCAGAACCTGATCCCAGGGTTTCTACCCCAGGACTTGGCCTCGAGGGTGAGTAAAGAAGATACCGTGTCATCTAAACATGTCCCGAGTGACCTCATGATAAAGCGTGTAGCTGTTTCTGGCTCCCTGTGGGAGTGTGACATCCCCAAGGGGGAAATGAGCCTTTTCTGCTCTTCGATGCAGGAGCTATTGTGTATTAATACCAAGAAGCCTGTCTCTGCCTTTGGAAACCGACTGGACCCATCAGGGCAGATACAGCAGAGGAATCCCCAGGGGGTGGTGCTAGGACCAAAGGAAGTGTCTCTCAGGTTGGAGATGTGAAGGCCATAATGTGACTTCATAGCCTTGTTCAGGATTATTTAATACGTTATTCTGAACACACCTCGTACATTGTAAGGGAAGTGAGCACAGGGTTTAAATTCTAGTGCTATTCTATAATAATAACTTAATAAAAACCAGTAGGCTCCAGTGTCTGCAGCTGACCGAGCAATGGTGAACCCCAGTTCTCTAGATTCTGAGATTATCACTGGGCACTTTTGCTCAGTGGCTGCAAGACACCCTCAGCACAGACAAAGTGTCCCCAAATCAGGAATCAGCCTCTTGGAGCCTGCCTTGTTAACACAAATATAAAGAGGCATAAGAACAGCATGTACTTATCACAAACTCCGTGAACACATGGGTGGAATGTCACTTACATAACCTGGCAGGTTGCAGTTGTGCCGTAATGTTACAAACCCTGGCTTTCTTAAACCAGCAGAAATCTCTAAGGCCTTCTTTTAAAAAAAGGAGTCTTTCCGTTTCCTACTGGAGACAATGCTCACAGCATGAGTAATGCCCATCAGTTATCAGTAATTTAGCAGATTGTGCCAGTGTTGACATTTGTTCTTGGCTTAATTGTGCGTGCGTGTGTGTTTTAAACAATGATGCAGCTGTCCCCATTGCTGGCAATTAGGATATAAAAATGGTGTTCACTGAATCTGGCATAGTGATCAGCTATCCATGTGTTTACTCTTTTGTTTGCAAGGCCTTCCGAGTGTTTGCTGCAATTCCACAATCAGAATATAGATTTGGCCTAAAATGGAACCTAGATCCATATATTAATAGCAACAACAGGGACTGCGGACCTCCTTGTTTCAAGATCTTTGGTCTCTGACTCCACCGCCGACGCTTGTATCTGAGTGTATGTTAAAGGTACCTCCCAACTTGATACCAAGATGGTCGGATTTAAGACACTGTTAGGATTAGGAGAGCCCTGTCAGCAGAGGTGCGCTGGACTATTGCTGATCGTTTGCACGGTATCAAGTGATCCAAACACATCGCACATAGAAGACTACCCCAGAGTTCCCAGCTGTGGCCAAAGTCGGCATCAGCCCTCACTGCAGATTCCTGCAGGCCACCTGGCCATCAGGGAGAGTCCGCACCCAGCATTAAGTAATTCCTTTCTCTGGACTCTTTTGGCTCTTAGCTTGGTGGGGTTTTCGCTATTAGATTAGCCGGTTAATGTTAGCATCAGCTGGGGTGTGGACCAATTCCCATTAGGTCATGGCAGGTTTGAATCAAATACCTATGAAAAGAAAAACCTGGCCCTTTGGAAAACTGTTTGGAAGGAATCACTAAAGCTGAGCCTTCTGTGACCCAGCAATTTCACTTCTAAATACAGCTACCCACAGACAAGCATGCGTGTATTCACCGAAAGACGCACACGGGAAGGCTCGTGGGGGGCAGCTCTCCGGGGGTCCGTCAACAGTACAGTGGGTAAGTAGGCTGTGTCACAGTCCAGCCATGACATACGATACAGAAATAAGATCGAACAGACTAGAATGGTATCTGTAAACTCTCTAAACCATAGTATGCGAAGTATTCGTTTTCTGGCACTGGGAAACACATGGCCAAACCAATTCAGTGGCTGAAAACAACATAGGCTTTTACCAGCTCGCAGTGGCGTAGGTCTTAAATCTCGCTTCTCCTCGGAGGGCCTCACAGGCCAGGAGCTCAGGACCCTCTTCCCAGTTCATTCAGGTTGTGGCGGAATTCAGGGTCTTTCTTATGATTGGAGGACTGACGTCCCCCATTTCCTTGTGGCCTGTGAGCCAGGAGCCAGTCTTGGCTCTCAGAGGCCGTCAAGAGCTCTTGCCATGTGGAACCCTCTGTCACCAAAGCCAACAGGGAAGAGCTTCCCTCGAGTCCATCTGTCTCATGCTTCAAAATCTCTGTCACCAGGAAGAGCTTAGTCCCTTGTAAAGGCTCATGTGATCAGTCCCACTGAGAATAGTCTCCCTTAAAGCCAACTGATTTGGGCCTTAATTACATCCCACCATCCCTTTACAGCAGCACCTAGACTGATGGTCGATTGAATAACTGGGAGAAAGTGCGAGTACCAGAGAGGATGAGGAATCTCAGGGGATTCTCTAAGAATCTTAGAATTCTTCCTACCATACACAACGACATGGAGGGACCTTCCAACTGATGGTGAGTGAAAGAAATCAGACATGAAAGAATATATAAGGTATGATTCTGTTTGTATAAAATGCAAGAACGGGAAGCACTGATCTTTGGGGTTAAAAGTCAGAATAATGGTTACTCTTGAGTACATAGTAACTGGAAAGGATCCGGAGAGGGGTCTTGCGGGGGGCGGGGGGGACTGATAATGTTTTTGTTTCTTGATCTGTGTGCTGGTTACATGAGTGTGTTCAGCTTGTGGAAACTCAGCAAGCTGTACGTTTTTAGAATAATTTAGATTTCTTATTTTAAAATAGATTCGTTTTGTTTTTCCAAGGCACTATGCGTTCAAAGACAGCTATCAGAGAGGGTACTTGATGGGGGTGGGGAATCAGCAGGAAAAGAAAGGAAATGAGAGTGCTTCCCCAGCAGTGATGGGGATGGTACCTCATGACCTCTGCAGGGGAGGACCAAAGAAGTGAAAAATTAGACTCTGTCAACTTGGACTGCTGTGCAGGACCCGCCACATAATGTGTGTGGTCCAGTGCAAAGCAAAATGCAGGGCCTCCTAGTTCAAAAATTATTATTTTTTTAAAGATTTTATTTAATGTATTTATTTGACACAGAGAGAGGAGGAGAGAGCAAGCCCAAGCAGGGGGAGTGGCAAGCAGGGGAGAAGCAGGCTCCCTGCTGAGCAAGGAGCCCGATGCGGGGCTTGATCCCAGGACCCTGGGATCATGACCTGAGCTGAAGGCAGCCGCTCAACCGACTGAGCCACCCAGGCGCCCCTAGTTCAAAAATTATTAAGAAGTTAAAGACAGCAAGAGTGGAACATTAAGCCAAGGGTAGGGGTGCGGGTGGGGCACTGGTCCCCCACCCGTGAAGCCAGCCCTGCCTCTCTGGGGGAAAATGCCACATCTCCCATTCCAAACACTTCTTGCTAGGTGAGTTACTTTGGCCAACCAGAGCTTTGGTCCTTTTGATTGTAAAGTGGGTTAGCTAGAGGCTAGCAGGCACTAATTCAATTAATATATGCAAGAGCAAGCACTTTTTGATGTGTAAGACACCAAATAAATATAGGGATTGAATGGGCCATCTAAATGTTTATATGTTCTTTCTTTAATTGACCTCATAGATATTTTGGTACATAAACTCTTTACAGATAGGACAGGTTCCACTGCCTCCTTGTGCATTAACACGAATTCCAAGCTTATTGGTGAATCCCTAATCATGAGATTTGCCTCCCTGTTCTTGGTCTTTCCAGCTCGAAGAGCAAACTACTAAAGGGTAAGGCCAGAGCATTGGAGACTGGACGCTTCCTCATCAAAGTCACTTTTTCTTGCTGCGATTAGAGTTTCAGTCTAGTTGGGAGCCGAATCCTTGCCCGGACTCCAGAACCTTCCCAGCGGTTGTGGGGCCCTGGGAAGGGGCGCCCAGAAATCATCCAGCGAGGGCTCCATGGTGAACGCCGCGGGCACGTGACTCTCCAGGCCTCGGGAGACTGCGGTGTCGGGATGACAGGGCTGGCACCTGGCTTTCAGAGCGGGGGTTTAGGAAAAGGGGAGCACATTTAGGGACTTGGATTTCTGAAGAGGCGCGACTTCTGTGTTTATTTTCCCTGGCGTGCCCTCTGAAGCACAAACCTTTCCAGACTTGCTGACTTACTAAAGCTTTTGGGGACCGTGGTACCCTAAGGCGGCCGGCCGCCTGACCTAAGATTTATGAGCGGCTCCAAGGATGAGACAAGGTCCCAGTGTCTCGGTGACAACAAGGTCTTTGACGAACAGCCGCGGGCTGCAGCTGGGGAAAGAGAGGAGGCCTAGGGTCGGGGTGTAGAGCCTCTGGATTTTCTCCCTGCAGAGTGGTGCCCGGGGCGCAGGCGGGCAGCCCCGCAGGCCATCAGCATGCAGGAGCCGCGCGCGCCGTCCTTGAAGGGTTGCCCGCTGACCTTGCTCCGCTTTCTCCGGAGAAATCTCCCGAGCGCGAGGACGCGGTCACCGCGGTGACTCAGTGCCCTGCGCGCCGCAAGCAAACGCTCCCTTCCAGCATGCCCAGCTCCGCAGCCGCGGCTTCCCCTTCCTGCCCCCTTTTTTAATTCCACGATTCAAACCCGGCGTTTTCCGCTCCACCCCTCCCCCTCTCCACCGCCCGCCAGGCATTCGCCAGCCTGTCCGGGTGTTTGGTCCCCCCCACCTCCCATCTGCAGAACTGAAGGCTAACCTTCGCGCTGCCTCGCTGCGGGCCCGAGGATCGGACGTGGCCCGCCCGCGGCCGGGCACCGCGCTGGGCGACCGCGATCCGGCGCCCGACCGGAGGGGGCGGTGCGCCGCGCTCTGTGCTGCTCGGGCGGACGGCGCCCGGGCCCGACTCCCCATTGGTCATCACCTCGGCGGGGAGGGGCCGCCCCGGGCCTGGGGCACCTGGAGTCGCCTCTCCGCAGGGAAATCCGCGGCTGCCGGGCACGGGCGCCCAGAGGTAAAGGCGTCCGGAGGGAAGGCCCGGGGCCGCGGCCGAGCTCTCGGCCACCGGGTCTGCCCTGCCCGCCGCTCCGGCGCCGGCCACGCTCGGATGCCCCCTGCGCCCGCCCCGCCAGGCGGAAACTTTGCCCCGCCAAGTCCCCCGCCCGCCTAACAGCGCCTAGAGGCGCCTGGTCGACCGCGCGCCCCGCCGGGGCCCCGAAATCCCGCGCGTGATTGCGGGGGCCCCCCGGCGTCCGGCGCCCGCCGCGCCCCGCCGTGCGCGTGCGGCCGCCAGGATGCGCTACGCAGACCCCTCGGCGAACCGGGATTTGTTGGGGAACCGAACTTTACTCTTCATTTTCATCTGCGCCTTCGCCTTGGTGACCTTGCTGCAACAGATCTTGTACGGCAGAAACTATATCAAGAGGTAAGAAAGTCCGAGCGCGGGTGGGGGTGCACGGAGCTCGCGGGCGAGCCCCCAGGTGGCGGCCACAGCGTCGTCCCCGGAGTGAGTGACCCCGGGGTCGGCACTTTGGCCGCGAGCACCGCCGCGTTAGGTTTGGGTCCTGGCCCTCCGAAGCGCATCTCTCCTCCCAGCGGCAGCAGAGAGCCTGCCCTGCGTGGGCCGGAGGGGCCCGACAACTTTGTTCTCTTGTGAAAATGAGGGACAGCTTGGAATTCCGAGCGGCCACGCTGTTGACAAATCCATCTGAACGCCCCGAGGGGCCACAGGGGTCAGATGGGTGTCCCCCAAATCTACAGTGCCATGGCCGTTTGGTTGGAGGGGAGGCTTCCGGGAGTGGAGGGCTCAAAACCGGATAGGATTACCCTGTGAGTTCTGAACTCCTGTGGGGGCTCTTGGGGGAAGAGCATCCCCCCAACCCCAGGAGCGCCAGGTTAGGTGGGGAGTGATAGTGGGCTGGGGCTGCGACAGGGATCGTCAATTTTCATGAACCAGTAACCACTGGATGTGTGAAACTCACAACCTGATCCGTCCTGAAACAGATGGTTCTCTCTCATGCTTACCCAGAAGGTCAGAGCTGCAGCAGGAGTTAACTCTCCCCTCGTTGGGCTCTCTTCCTCCACCACCACCCACCCCCCCCCCCGCCCCCATCCACCGCCAACTCTGTTGGAAGAAGGAGCAGTAGGAGCTGTCACAGCCCGGGTCCCTGTGTATGCGAAAATCCCAGCTGTTTTGTTCTCCTGGCGAGGAGAGACGCCTTCGGGGTACTCTGCCCGTTTCAGAGCTTGGGGATAGCGGTTACCGCAGGATACTCCCACCTCAGAGCGACCCTTTCGGAAATAGCTTATCTCTCCTTTTGCCTGGAGGTTTGTTCTTTGTTGCAGTTAGGCTACTTCCCTTTTCCCCCCTTCCCTCCCTTCCCCCCCCCCCCCCCCCAGAGCTGGGGAGTATGAGGCCCCTTGCCTGGAACATTTGTTTTTTAGCCAGCCACAGCCCCTGACCTCCCCAGACAGCATTCTTCCCTGGGGGAGGGCAGCTGATGAGCTTTGCATGGTGCTGGTGGCTTTAAAGGACATTTTCGGGGTCTCCTGGCTGGCTTGGGTCTGCCTCCCCTTCTGGCTACTGCCGTGCCTCCAAGATAACCCCATGCAAGGACTGCTGGGCCCCTGCTGGCTTCCACCTGCTGCACTTGTTACCTCCTCAGCAGGTGACTCTGGGTTCCTGCACCCTGTTGGCACCTACTCAGCACTGCTGGGGCTGCTGGGGTCCCTGCTGCCTTGTCAACAGTGGGAAAACATCAGTACCCATGCTCAGCGCCAGCTCATCTACTAACTGCTTTGCTCTAGCAAGCCCTCCCTGGTCTTGCGTGGATGTGCGAGCTGCCCAGAGTTCAGCGGCCATGCAAGTTGCCTCCCATCCTCCCTCACATATAGATCCTGACTCCCTGAATCTCAGATGACTCCTCTCAGGCCTCACTCTAGGGACATGGGTTAATCCAGTCAAGCAAGCAGAACTGGCCTATACTTGATCCTGGAAAGTTGCTGTGGGGGTCTGTGAGGAGGCAGATGATGTGGTCCTGGTGTTCAGGAGGCTTGAGATCTCTTTGGGGAAACAGAATGACTGCAGAGGAGATAGTTAAGTAGTAAGTGTTAACTTGTCTGAGGAAGGAGGTACCAATGGGCTGGAGTAGTTAGGGAAGACTGCCTGGAGGAGGTAGAACCTGAGTGGGCCCTTGAAGGAAGGGTGAGATTTAGATGGGTGTGTGTGCGGGGAACGTGTGAACTGAAGAGTGTGTGAGCAAAGGTGCAGAGATGGGGCACCACCTCCTTTCCCCCTCCCATGCCCAGACTACCCACTCATGCATTCACCTGTCTTGTTTCGTATACATACAATCATAATGAACTGACTTGATGTGATTATTGGTCTGTGTCCTGTCTAGAAATACCTCACACTTGAGTGTTCCCCAAGCAGAGATCTTGGGACAGCCTCATGAGAATCGCCTGCAGGGCCACTGATATGCAGGTGCTTGGGCTCAGAACTGGACTGTCTGGGGATAGATCCAGTACGTGCTTGTTACCAGGTGCCCACATGGTTCCTAACAAGCTCCCCCTGCTGCTCTAGACCCACAGTTCTCAAGGGAGAACAATGTTACCCCCAGGTGATATCTGGAAACATTTTTGGTTGTCACACTGGGAGAGGAGAGTGCTACTGGTGTCTTATGGATAGAGGCCAGGGATGCTGCTGAAGATTGCACAGTGCACCATCTGCTTCCCACAGGAAAGCGTTATCCAGCCCTAAATATCAATAGGGCTGAAGTGGAGAAACCCTGCTCTGGACCGAAAGCTCCAGGAGGCAGGGATTCACTCTATTTTGGTGCCACCTGCACCCTGAGCACCAAATATGATGCCTGGCATGTAGTAAGCTCTCAATAAATATTGGATAATGAGGAAATGATTAAAAGTGGTGTGTGTGTATGTGTGCGTGTGCCCACGTGCGCCCAGCGTAACTGGAAGACACAGTGAAGAAATGGATCCAACTGGTATAAGGGAGAACGTGGAGAATGGGGACAGATGGAATGTTGGGTGAGCAGCTTTAGTGAGGTGCTTTGTGGATGGGGAAGGACAGGTTGAACTGGGTTCATTCAGTCATAGGGAGCCACATGTGGTCTTTGAGCAGGGTAATGATATGATAAAAGCCTCCGGGGATGGAAGGTTATTTGGGCTTTGTAAGGAGAGGTTAGCGATGGGGAGAGGCTGGGAGGCTCTTGTTACAGCCTGGTACAAAGTGAGGAGAATCTGGTGTGGAGGGCAGATCCACTTTGGACGTTGGGGGTTCCTGAAGGCTGCCATTCTTCGTTTCCGTTCTGAGCTGGGCTGATGATGTATTCAGCAAAGCCTCCATTGTTTCCCACCTTACAAAGAGCTCAGGGGCGCAAAGGTGACAAGCTATTTCAGTGAGAATTCGGGACAGACTTCACCAGAAGGGAGTGGGGGATGTGAGTTGGTATGTGTTCTTTCCTTGGCCCCTGGTCTCTGCCTGTGCTGTGCTGTGGCCACTTCTGGGGGTGCCCGTTGGAGCGATCAGGACTCTGGGGCCCATCTTGCAAACACCTCCGGTGCTCAGAAGGGGAGAAGGTGGGCAGTGCAGATGGCTCAGGGGGCATAGTGTCTGTGGAGAATGTGCACACTCTGGACTGGGAAGAGAGAGCATGAGACAAAGCTGCGAAGTTTGCTGTTGATGTTCTTGGCTTCCTCCTGCCTGCGCTTTGTTGAACACATACTTAATGAAGATTTGCTCTATGCTGAACACCACGCTAAGTGCTGAGGAGAGTCGTGTGGCAGGCGGACACAGTCCACGGTCTCCGGGGAGCTTGCAGTCTATTAGGAAGACAGAAAGGCACGTAATACGTACATAAGCCAAATTGGAGGTGTGAGCAAGAGCTTCCAGAAATGAGGAGGGAGCCGTAGTGGATCAGGATGGCTTCAAGGTGCATGGAGGCATTTGAAGGGGGTCTTGAAGAAAGGAAAATGATCCGTAGGCATGGGGGAGGAGGAAGGAAAGGGGTTGAAAGCCAGCTTGAATAAAGATAGCAAAGTGCAGGGGAGAGCTAAGTAATTCTGCATGACTCAGATATCACAGCTGTGTAGCTGGGGGCAAGGTGAGGCAGGCAGGGCCTGATTATGGAGAATCGAGTAGGAAATGTGTGAGAAGAAGCATGTCTGGAGGGAAGAGGGTAACAAATTTAAGTCTGGATCTGTTAGGACACTCACTGCAAGGAGATCCACATGGAGCTATCCAGCAGCTCCTTGGAAATGAGCTCTGGAACTGTGGGCGGAGAAGAGCCAGGCTAGCAATGCAGATTATTTAGTTACCATCAAAATCAGTGTTTTCCCAACTTTTATAATTGTTAGCCACAGTAAGAACTGTGTTATACCCAGGGATCTAGAACACACTCATACACATCTGAAACAGGCACAGTAAGAACTGTGTTATACCCAGGGATCTAGAACACACTCACATACACATCTGAAACAGCCATTTTGTGAAACAATGTTTGGCCTTATTATAAGAAATGTGCTTTTAATATTTTCTATTCCACTTAATTTACAAAATAAATTCAGCCTTAAAAAGGAAGGGAAATCTGATACATAACATGGATGAATCTTTTTTTTTCTCAACATGGATGAATCCTGAAGACATTATGCTACAATAAACCGGACACAAAATGACGGATATTCTATGGTTCTACTTACATGAGGCACCTGGATTAATCAGTTCATAGGGACAGAAAGTAGAATGGTGGTTGCCAGGGGCTGGAGGTAGGGTGGGAGGTTAGTGTTTAATGGGGACAGAGTTTCAGTTCGGGAAGATGAAAACGTCTTGGAGACGGATGGTGGTGATGGCTGCATAATGGATTGACTACACTTAATGCCACTGAACTGTAGACTTAAAAATAGTTAAAACAGTAAATTTCTGTTATGTATATTTTACCACAATACAAAAGTTGAAGAAATTCTCGGGGTAAACCACCAAGTTGATTTTATAACTTGTTGGTTTGAAACCCTTAGTTAGAAAAACACTGGTCCCGGGCTCCTGGGTGGCTCATTCGGTTGAGCGACTGCCTTCGGCTCAGGTCATGATCCTGGAGTCCTGGGATCGAGTCCTGCATCGGGCTCCCTGCTCGGCGGGGAGTCTGCTTCTCCCTCTGACCCTCATCTCTCTTTAAAAATCTTTAAAGATTTTATTTATTTATTTGAGAGAGAATGAGATAGAGAGAGAGCACGAGAGGGGAGAGGGTCAGAGGGAGAAGCAGACTCCCCACCGAGCAGGGAGCCCGATGCGGGACTCGATCCCGGGACTCCAGGATCATGACCTGAGCCGAAGACAGTCGCTCAACCGACTGAGCCACCCAGGCGCCCCAATAAATAAAATCCTTAAAAAAAGAAAGAAAGAAAAACACTGGTCCCCGTGATGAGGTTGGATGAGATCACCCAGGAGAGAGCAGAGTGAGGATGATGAAGCCCGGGGCACAAAGGAGAGCCTTAAGGACTGCCTGCATCTAAGGGTCCAGAGAGGAGAGCTGGCTCTGGAAACTGAGGCTGCAGAGAGGTAGAGGGGAACGGGTGTTAAGGAAACCAAGGCATAATGGTGCCAAGCAGAGAGCGACGGTCACCCGTGACACCCACTGCAGAGGGATCAGGTAGGATAAGACCTACCTGGATTTGGCTATATGGGCAAGGACAGTTCTGGGGGGCGGGGGCGATGGGTCCAAAGAAGGATTTTCTCGAATCAGGGGCATGGAATTTGTACCGTCTTCCTTTAGGCCCTCCACTGCCCCCAAGCTCCTTTGTTAGTGCTAAAAATCTTCACATGAACTTGCATCCCTAAGAGTGCAGAGGACTAAAAGTACTTACACTTTAACAGAGGGGCAGGGAAAGGGCAGTAGGTTTTTGTTGTTGTTGTTGTTTCTCTGTTAGTTAGAAAGGTCACTGTAGATTTTGTTTTTACAATCTGGTCTCAACCTGCCTTTTAAACTTAATCTCAGAGGAAGACCAGATAGGCGTGGGCCTCGCATGTCCTCTTTTTATGTCTTTCAATGACATTTTGTAATTCTTCGTAAAGAATTTGAACATTGCTAGGCTTATTTCTAGCCACATAGTTTTTACTGCTATTGTAAAAATTTATTTTTAAAAATTAAATTTTCTAAACATTTGTATATACACAAATGTATATTCTAAAGTATACATACGTATATATATGTAGTATATACAGTATTTGTATAGCATTTGTAGCTAGTATATAGAAATAAATCTGATCTTCTTGTAGATAGATTTTATAACCAGCAACCTGGATAGTATATACATAATGACAATAATTTGTCTGTAGAATCTTCTGGGATTTCTGCATAGACTTTTTTTTTTCTTTTATCACAACCCTGTACTTTAATTATTTTTCTTGTCTCATTGAGCTGGCTAGGACCTTTGATATAAGGTTCAATAAAAATGTCATCGTGAATATCCTGGCCTTAATCCTGATTTTTTTTTCTTTTTTAACTCTCTTTTAAAATAGCTTTATCCAAATATACAATTAAATGACTTTTGGTATATTCACACCATTGTGCATCCATCACCACAATCAATTTTAAAACATTTTCATTATCCCGAAAAGAAACTGTACTCCTTAACCATCATCCCCCAGGACTCCCATTTCTCCTAGCTGTAGGGATGCACACATACGCTAGTGTATCTTCTGTCTCCATAGGTTTGTCTGTTCTGGACATTTCATACAAATGGAATCATATGATATGTGGTCCAGTATGACTTTCATCTTTCATTAAGTGTGATGTTTTCAAGGTTCATCCACGTTATGGCATGTGTCAGTACTTCCTTCCTTTCTTTTTTTTTTTTTTAAGATTTATTTATTTATTTGAGAGAGAGCACCTGAACACGAGTGAGGGGAGGGGCAGAGAATCTCCAGCAGACCCCGTGCTAAGTGTGGAGCCTGACATGGGGCTTGATCTCAAGACCTTGAGGTCGTGACCTGGGCTGAAATTAAGAGTTGGCTGCTTAACCGACTGAGCCACCCAGGTGCCCCAATACTTCATTTCTTTTTGTTGATGAATAATATTCCATTTATAAATATACGACATTTTATCTGTCTGTTCTTCAGTGGTGGAAACTGGGTTCTTGTTTTCACTATTACAAATAATGCTGTGATGAGGATTTGTGTCCAAGTTTCTGTGTGGACATGCATTTTCATTTTTCTTTCTTTAAAGATTTTATTTTATTATTTATTTGAGAGAAAGAGAATGAGAGATAGCACGAGAGGGAAGAGAGTCAGAGGGAGAAGCAGACTCCCTGCTGAGCAGGGAGCCCGATGCGGGACTCGATCCCGGGACTCCAGGATCATGACCTGAGCCGAAGGCAGTTGCTTAACCAACTGAGCCACCCACGTGCCCCATTTTCATTTTTCTTGGGTATATACCTGCAAGTGGGATTGCTGGCTCATATGGTAACTCTACATTTTACCATTTGAGGAATTGCCACACTCTTTTCCAAAGTGGTTATGCCATTTTATACTCCCTCCATGCAGTGCATAAGGGTTCCAATTTTTCCATATTTTTAAAAAACACTCATTTTTATCTGTCCTTTTGGTCATAGCCATCTTGGTGGTTTTGAAGTGGTATTCCATTGTGGGTTTGATTTTGTATTTCTCTGATAACTAATGATGTAGAACATACTTTCATGTGCTTATTTGCCATTTGTATGTTTCCTTTGGAGAAATGCCTATTCACATCCTTTGCCCATTTTTAAATTGGATGATTTGTCTTTCCGTGATTGAGTTGTGAGAGTTCTTTATAGCTTCTAAATATATTGATTTGCAAACATTTCTCTTATTCTAGGGGTTGTCTTTTTACTTTCTTGATGATATCCTTTGAAAATGTTTAATTTTGATCAATTCTTATTCATATATATATATATATATATATATATAGTTGTTGGTTGCTTGTGCTTTAGGTGCTGTATCTATTAAATCATTGCCTATGTACACTGCTCAGTGTCACAAAGATTAGCCCCTGTGTTTTCTTCTAAGAGTTTTAGAATTGTAGCTCTTATGTTGAAGTCTTTGCTCCATTTTGAGTTATTTTTTGTATATTGTATGATTAAACCTGACTTTAAGGAGAATTATAGTACAAGTGTCTGCTTAAGTTTTTGTTTTTGTTTTTTGTAGATAACCTCTAAGAGATTAAGACTCCCTTGTGGAGTATGCTAACAAGTTTTGTTTACTTGTCTTACCGTGTTTGGATATTCATTTTATCAGATGCTTTTTCTACTGCTCTTGGATAATATGTAGTTTTTTGCCTTTAATCTTTTGATGTGATAAATTACATTAATAGGTGTTAAACTTATAATTTGGGGGATGAACCCAGCTTGTTTATGGTGTATTATTTATTTTCTGTGATGGGAGATTTTGTTGGCCGGTATTTTTATTTAAGATATTATATCTCATGTTAGTGAATGATATTGGCATGTCATTTTCTTATAGAATGCTGTCTCTGTCTGGTCTTAAAACCAGTCTTGTAAAAAGAGTTGGGAACATTCCTTCTTTATTCTGTGGGATGATTTATGCAGGTCTGAGATCATCTATTCTTTGAAAGTTTGGTAGAACTCACCTGTACAGCCATCCACACCTAATGTTTTTCTTGGGGGAAGACTGTAAGTTGCTAATTCCGTTTCCTTCCTGGTTAAGATGATTTCTTCAACCACACAGGAGCAGAGGTTGGGTCTGTTTTGTTCTGCCTTTTGTAGAGCAGACTCTCCTCTATGCTCTTCCCTCCAGCCTTGCTCTCCTGCGCACGGAGGGTGCAGATCTGGGCTGCCTGCATGTGGCTGGTGCAGGCCTGAGACCTGAGGATATGAAACTGGGTCAAGAAAAAGCACAGCCTGACTCCGTGCTGTATCTGAAGTTGCATTGGAAGGCTCTCCTCATGCAACCAACCCTCCTTCTCTTCGACTGCCCTGAGAAACAGGCACAGCCCAGGAGATAGGACCACAGGGGTGGGAGGGTCTATCCAGGGGCTGGTTCTGGAGGGGGGCAGGTGCCTCATGGGGACCTGGTGGAAATGGATGGTTCCCCAGAGAGGAGAAGGGATGCTGAGCTGACCGGCACCAGGGTGTGTGCTGGGCCGGCAGGATGACCTTGTTTGGCTGATCAGAGCAAGCTTGTCTTGAGCATCTGACGCAGGGCTGGGATTAGGGTGAGGGAAGCCTGGCACCCAGGGGACAAGACTCGAGGAGGCCTCCCTCTCAGGGGTCTGCCCTGCACCTGCGTGAGCCTGGGAGGGTAGGGCCCTGGGAGCCTTGCTTGCTTCCGTCCAGTCCTGACCCTGACCCTGACCCAGGCTGCACTTGGTTGTCTGTCAGCTGCCTATCCCTGCCCCACATGTCCTCCAGGGATGCAGTGCTGCCCTCTCACACTTCTCCCTACCCCTCTCTTGGTCCCGTTCTTTTCTTTTTGACATCTGTACTTTTCAGGGAAATTGGACCTCTTAGAGGTCTTAGCATCTCTTCTGTGACTTATCCAGGCCCACTTACTTCTCCTCTAATACCCTCTGATCCAGAACTTCCCAAGTTTAGCCCTTAACCCTATGTATAGGGACCCCTGTCCCCTCCCTACCACACACGGGTGAAGGATTTATCAGGTAATGATATTAATTATTAACATTCCTTAAGGGTTCATGAGCCAGGCTCTGACCTAAGGAGATAGTCCTAACTGAGGATTCTTTCATTTAATCCTTACAAGAGTCCTGTTAAACAGGTACAATCATCCTCATTTAATACTCACTCAGAGAGGTGAGTAACTTGTATAAGGTCACATAGCTTGCAAGATCCTTAAAAAGACGTTTTATCCATCTCTGAATTCCCAGGACCTAGCACAGTGCCTGACATTAATTGCTGAATGAATGGATGCATACAAAGGGAACCTCTAGGGGTGCTTGGGTGGCTCAGTCCGTCAAGCATCTGACTCTTGATTTCTGCTCAGGTCATGATCTCAGGGTGGTGAGATCCAGCCCCACGTCGGGCTCCAAAAGTCTGCTTGTCTCTCTCCCTCTGCTCACTGCCCAGCTGTCTCTCTAAACAAACAAACAAACAAACAAATCTTTTTTTTGAAAAAAGGAACCCCTAAACTTTTCCTAATAATTATCAAATAGCAATTAAATGCGCACTCAGCTTTGTACTGGGGCGGGGGGGGGAGAGGGGATGTTACTAAAAATTATTAGCTATGATGCATATTCTTAAGGAACTTAGAGCACACATAAAGAGACAAACATGAAAAACATGTAAAACTGTATAAATAAACTTGCAGTTGTGTGGCATAGGTGATAAAGCTCGTAGGGTTCAAAGGAGATAGCAGTTGGGTGATGAGTAGCCTGGCAGGAGCTGATGTGGGCTTTGGAGAGCTAGTTTATTTCAGGGGGTGATTCTGGGGGACAGGCTGGGGTGTTGAGGCTGCAGGTGCAGGGGGTGGCAGTCATGGAAGGCTTTTGAATTTCTTTTTATTCCCTGGTGCTTGGTGAGGCGGATGGCCTCCCTCTAGGATCTCAGTTTAGTGTTCTGCAATGTGAGAGAATGAGCAGGAGGGCTGTTCTCTTTCCCAGCTCTGAGGAGGGGGGCTGGCCCTTCAGCACAAAGGCTCGGGTCAGGCTTTGCCGGTCCTGTCTGTGAGGGGGCGCACAGGTCCTGCAGGCACGGGAGATGGGAAAGAGGCTGGTAAGCCAGGGGATGGGGGCGGGACTGCCAAGGTTATTGGGAGAATAAAATGCATTCGCGCTCACTCCAGCCTGAGATGGTACCCGATTTGTGTTGCTCCTGTTGAGCCTCTGAGTAAAGGAAAACAAGCCCCCCCCCCCGCCCCCCAGTACACCAGTTCTCCACTCTTCCCCGGGCCATCAGGCTGAGGATCAGTATTTCTGGGATCAACACCGCTCTTTCCCCAGAAATAAACCACAGCCCCCCCAGAAGAAGGCTTACAGGACTCAAGACTCCCCCAGTGTTTTCTCTTTTCTCAGTGTCAGGCTGGGTTGCTATCCTGACACCAGTTCATCACTCTGGGCCCTCTTCCCCCAGCCAGTGCTTGCAGAGCAGATGTTCCCACCCCTGTGGCCTCCCACCCAGTGCCCTCCAGCTGGTGGAGGTGCCATTCTGCACATCTAGTCCCAGCCTCCTCCTGGTTAAGTTTCACTAATTGGTTCATTCATTCATTCATTCGTTTGTTCATCAGCAAGCATAACTCACAGGCCCTTTATGTACCAGACCTTTGGTGTCCAATATAATAGGCACTCGCCATGTGTGGCTATGGAACACTGGAAACATGACTAGTCTAAACTGAGATGTGCTGTAAGTATAAAATACACACTAGATTTCAAAGACATAATATGAAAAAAGATGTAACCTATCCCATTAATTTTTCAACTAGCAATAATCACACCACGGATAAACCTCATTGATTATATGTTGAAATGACAATATTTTGGATGTGTTAGGTTAAATAAAATATATTATTAAAATTCATTTCACCTTTTTTTTTTTACTTCTTAGAAACCTTTTTATTTTGAGAATTGTAGATTCACATACTGTTGCAAGAAATAATACAGAGAGAATCTGCATACCTTCCTCCTGTTTGCCCAGATGGCAACATCTTTCAAAATTATAGTACAATATTACAGCCAGGAAATTCACATCCATACAATCCATCCACCTTACTCAAATTTCCCTAGTTTTACGTACACTCATTTGTGTGTCTGTGTATAGCTAGTTCTATGGAATTTTATGATGTTTGATATTTTTTATTTTTATTTTTTTTATAATGTGGCTACCAGAACATTCTAGATGACATCTGTGGCTCCTGGTGTATTTCTGTTGGATAATACTGCCCTAGTCTCTGGTTGCCAAGATGTATGAAACAGGCTTCCTCTCAAGGAGCCCTTCGGAGAGAAGGACCAAGCACTTGTGAAAAGTTGACAAACTCTCCTACATACTAAGTGCCAAGTGTGCTGGGGTTCCAGGACAGAGAGACTCCTAGAGCCTCAGACAACGTGGAAGCCTGTGTCTTAAATGGAGAAAGGAGGGTACTCGTTTGACACAGAGTGGGGGCTTCAGTCCTGCCCACCTGGCTCCCTGTTCCTCAACCCCACCCTCTGCCATGTCCCCTCCCTCCTCTGCAGTCACAAAGGGTACCCCAGGGCCCCGCAGAGCCAAGCTGGGGAACTGCGGGCCCAGGCTGAGCATCTGAACGGAGTCTTGAAGGAAGAGTAAGTTCCTGCCCTGGAGGATTAGAGAGGGAACTCAAGTGTATTGTCGGGTAGGACTGCTGTCACAGGACCACGAACTGGGTGGCTTCAACAGAAAGTTGCTGTCATGCAGTTCTGGAGGCCGGACATCTGGGACGAAGGTGTCAGCAGGGTCGGTCCCTTCAGAGGGCTGTGAGGGAGAATCTGTTCCATGTCTGCCCTGCAGCTTCTGCTGGTTTGCCTGTAATCTTTGGCCCTCCTTGGCTCGTAGATCTCTCCCTTCATCTTCACTTGGCATTCTCCCTGTGTACGTGCCCATGTCCAAATTTCCCCTCTTTATAAAGACACCAGTCGGTCATATTGGAGTAGCCGCCCCCCCCACTTCAGCATGACCTCATCCTAATTTAATGAATTAACTCTGCAGTGACCCTATTTCACAGGTAATAGGGGTGAGGATGTCAACATAGGAATTTTGGAGGGACACAATTCAACCCATCGGAGTCGTAGGAACGAGCAGAAGCAAAGGCTGGGGCAGGAATGAAATGATTGGAGAAGTTCAGCTGGACGGGGTTCCCCAGGTTTGGGGGAGAGGGTTGTTAGTTAGCGTGGGCTGCTAACATCGGAGAGTTGGGGACGTGTCCTAAGATGGAGAAGATAGAATTAGTGGGTGCTCTTAAAGGAGAGTGGTTGGAGTGAATGCATGCATGAGTGTTTGAGGGCCCCCTGTGTCCACATCACCCCACTGCCCTCCAAGGAGGCAGGGGGTCCCCACTCTGCTCGCTGTAGTCCGCCGGTGGGGGTCTTAGTGCCGGAGGACAGACGAAGACTGTGTGCGCAGCCCCAGCCCCTCCCTCACCCTGTGCTCCTGCTGCAGCAGCCTCTCTGGAAGGGGAGGTCTGGAGCGCCGGCCCAGGGAGCGCGACGTTTGGATGTGGGCCTGGGGGGCCCAGGCTCCTCTGCGGTGCATAGACTGGGGGTGGCAAGGTGGTCTCACAATTGTGCCTGGAGCTTGTCTGGTTTCTCTCTCTGGACCCCTCCCACGGCTGGGTGTCCCCGTGTGTACCCCCGTGTGTACCCTTGCCCCAGCACTGTCAGTACGGAGACCCCTGGGCCCTGGCCCAGCCGTTCCTTAGCCAGAAGCCTCTGCAGAGCCATGGAAGGTCTTAGAATCCAGGAGCCTCTGTCTGCTCCCTGGGGCTATGGGTTCCAGGCCTGGGGGCTCTCAAGGAGGCCAAACCTCTGCCACCTCTGGGCAGTGCTTGTAGGGAGGACAGCCCCCCCCCAACTCCTCTCCTCCCTCAGGAAGCCCCCACCTTACAGCAGCTTTTCTGTGGCCCCACATGAAAGTCCCCACAGGGATGAATCCACTTCCCTTTCCCCCTGAGGTTCTTCTGGGGGGAAGGTTACCATCCGGCCCTTCACAGAGAAATACCGTGAGTCACTAGTGAGTGAGGAGCGGGGACGGGCAAAGGAACTTGTGGAACCTGGTAATTATGCCCATTAATCTCGCTGAAAAGGCTTCCCAGCTGGCAGGCACTTCCACTTGCATCTGGGTGGGAAGGTCTTGGCACCTTCTCAGAGAGGCCTTTTCTGACCAGATCCTTCTGGAGACCCAGAGCGGGGGGAGGTAGGGGAGGGCCTGGCGCTCGCAGACTCCCTGGTGGCCTGGCGGAGTTCTTGGCTCCTCAGGAGATGACGTGGTCCCACCTCCCTCTTAGATGGCTTTGAGGGAGCACAGCAAGGTGACGCTGCTTCTCTCGGCCCATGCCCTGTCACCTGCCACCTGCCCTGGCTCAGTCCCAACTACAAAGACCCTCTTGCCAGCCCCGGAAGAAGCCATCACACCCCTCAGGGCCAGCACAGGTGCCAGTGCTGGAACATTCTTCCTCGGGAGCCACCTGCTGCCTCATCACCCACTTCCTGTCCTGCTCCATGTCACCCTCTCAGAGAGGCCCCCTGGCCACCCAGTGTGGACCAGCACCCCTCACCACCCCAAACTCCTCATCCCCCTCGCTGCCCTTTCTTTTTCCCACAGCGCTTGTCGGCATCTACACGTGTCACCTGTTAGCTTATTGTCACTGTATCTGTCTCCCTCTGGTAGCAGTTAAGTGTCCTTGGGGCAGAGTTTTTTTTGGTTGGTTCATTGTTGAACCCCAGCACCCAGCCTGGCAGGGCTGTTCAATAAATATAGAATAATATAATAAATATTTGAAATATATCTACCTATATAATAAAATAAAAATAGCTTGAAGATAAAGGAAAAATGTCCTCAGTCAGTTGTGAAGTACGACACAAGCAACTTGCTGATGAATGATGGAAAAGTGGTAATACCTTTTATTTCACGAACTTGGTGTGAAAGGAAGAGTTCATTTCCTTTTCTTCTTTTAACTGAGCTTTATCCACCAGCTGGTGGGAAACTGAGTCTCTCATCCTTGAGGGGCCTTCCATCCACCCTCCTCCCCCCACTACCCCAGGTTTGTGTGGAACAAAGCAGCTGGGGGGCTCCCAGGGCCACCCCGGCCTTGGTCAGTCTGCTCACTGCTCTCTGGAGGCTCCTGGAGCCCTGGGTCCAGCCTCCTGGGGTGCCCCAAGCTGTGGTCTTTCTGAGGCTCCCCTGTCTGTTTAGAGGGGGATGTGGTGGGGGAACCCCAAAGCAGGAAGCTGGCTTCCTGGACTTGAGGCATCTTCTGCCAGCTACCCCTCCTAGACCCGAAGGCGGTTTGCTCCCCTCCTGGCTGCCTAGCACAGTTTCTTCAGGGAGCTGGGAAGCTTTCAGCCCCCACAACACACAGGGTCCTAAAGTAAGAGAATAAAAAGCCCAGCTCCCTTCTTGGAATAAATAATTCAATAGATTATCCTCCCACGAAAGTTAAGTACTGATGTTTTCTGAATGACTTTCTTCTTTTATTATTTTTTTCCACATGGAGTCAACTCAAGGTTAGCCTTAGCCTCACAATGATAACACGTTGGGCATTTCTGTTCCCGTTGCTTGCTTTGCCTGTGGGCGAGGGGGAGGGAAAGGGGTAGTCACGGGCTCTGGGCACGCACTCCCCCAGGCTTCCTCGGTGGGCGCCCCTTGCTGTTTGTTTTGTTCTCTGACTTTGAGGTTAAAGCTTTTCTTGCGTGCTGGTTGGTGGCCTTTCACTGCCTGTTCATATTTCAGGGCGAGCCAGTCTCCGGAAGGAAGGTTCGTTGGAGCTCTGTGAGGTGGGCATTGTCTTAGGACAGTGGTTCTCAGCTGGGGGGATTTGGCCCCCCAGGGGATGCTTGGCAACCTCTGGAGACATTTTCGATCATCCCAATGGAGGGTGTGGGTTGAGGTGTTCCTGGCATCTAGAGAGTAGAGACGGGGAGGGGCACAGCTCAGCACCCAGCAATGCACAGGACAGCCCCACAACACAGAATGACCCAGCCCCGGATGTCCGTAGTGCCGGGTGGAGAACCCCTGTGCTAGGGTGATCAGGTGACACAGTCCTATTCCTCCATAGTGGTTTTTTTGTTTTGCTTTGTTTTTTTCTTTTTGACTTGGTCTGGTTCCCTCCTAAAATCCACCCTCGCCACCTGTGAGACAGGGTGTGGGGTGGGTGGGTTCCAGATTGGTGTCTCCATGTATGAGGAAAATTGCAGAACTTCTGTGGGTCAGCTACCTGGAGCGCAGCCTCCTGCCGTCTGTGGGGCAGGCCGGTTCTGTGCCCACACTGCGTGGGCTGAAGGAGGGGAGCCGGTGTTGGGGGGGTGTCCCGCCGCTCCTCATACAAACCTGAAACAGCCCTCCCACTTTCAGCCCCACTCTGCGCTCCTGCCCTCAGTGGCCCCGGACCCCCAATTTCAGAGCCTTCTTGAGTTGTGCACAGGGAAGAGATCGACTGCCCATAAACATTTGGGGCTCCACTCTTTCGGGTCTTAGGGGAATTAATTACCCATCTGCTTTTCATCTTCCATGGTGTTGTCACTGGCCCCCCCTCCATCGCCTCCTCTCCGTGCTCACATCCTTATTTATTCCTTTGCTATCATTTCAGTCAGGGGTGGGGAGGGAGCAGAGATGACCATGGGTGTGGAGTCTCCAACCAGGAGGTGTACCCTTATGCCTGGGAGAGCCGGATTGCATGAAAAGCTTTGCAGTGTGGCCCTCCGAGGCCGCCAAAGTGCTGGAGCCTGAGAGCTCTTCCGGTCTAAGTCTCCAGTGGTGGGGGTTGAGGGACTCACCACATAGGAGGTAGCCGAGCTCTCTGACCCTGACCTCGCTAAGCCTCAGTTTCCTCGTGTTTATAGCGTGTGACCTCAGCTCTGCTGGTAGAGGCGGAGAGAGGGGATGGAGGTAAATGAGCAGAGAACACGATACCGGGCTTTGGTTTATCATCGTCCTCCTCATGGGTGGGGATCCCCTTTATCTCCAGTAAGCGAGCGATCAAGGTGACGTGTCCCTCGGCACGGCAACAGAAGGAGGCTCTCTGGTTAGATGGGTTTCAGCCCGTGGGTGAGTGCTGAGTACCGACTGCCTCGTTTTCTTGCCAGAGGCCTCCAGTTTGGTTGGCAGAGTGGCGACCAGCTGGCCAATTGGACGGGGCTCTTTAATGTCACGGACGACCCGGCAGTGCAGAGCGGCAGTACCTCCAGCTCCAGGTACAGACCCCCCGGCAAATGACCAGGGAGGGGGGGGAAGCCCATCCTGAGGTGGCCTCAGAGCCCTGCCCGTGGCCCACCCCCAGAGCTACCCTCAGGGGAGAAGCAGGTGGCTCAAAGCTCACTGCGTTTGGCACCCCGCCTTTGACATGAGGGGTGAGGGCTAGGACCCAACCACAGCACAGCGGGGACTCACTGGCCCCTCTCTCAGGGAGCGGGGAGCTGGAGGGGGTGTGGAGTCTGGATCTCAAGCTTTCCTTGGAAGTGGGGGCTTTTCACTCCGTCCCTGCTGCAAAGGTTTCGGATGTTGGCCCACAGGTGTGTGTAGGTCTGTGTGTGGGTGGCATCAGGGGTGGGCGTCGGGCACAGGGCATGGGCTCTGCTCCTCGGATGTCCCGTGGTACGGGAAGTTCCTATTCTGCCCCCAGGCGGGGCTGACCTTGGCTGGGAAAGAACGATTCCCATCAAGATGGTGCTGAGATTTGACATCCTTGCCATCGCATGGTTCTTCCTTCCTGCTCTGCTGTTGTGTTGGGAGTGAAATCAGTAACGAGGGGCACTCTATACTCAGGAGCTCAGCGTTTGTTGAATGCGTGAAATGCAGGATGCTCTGGTGGGGGGCACTCATGGCGGGGAGGGCATGGTGGGGAAGTCTTTCAGACAAGGCAGAATGCTTTCTCTGGGTGTGACTGGGACTTGCCAGCTAAGGGTTTCCAGGGGCCAATTAAGTTGTTTGGTCCCTTAATTTTTGCATTTCTCGGTATGTGCTGTCAGGTCTGTTTCCCTGGGAAAGAGGCCTGAGTTTTTGCTGTTGTTAATTTTGACACTAAAACCTTAAATTGACCCCACAGAGGAGAAGTAATGTGTTTTTTAAGGACCGCCCCCCCCACCCGGATACGTATGATTCTGTTCAGTGCTTTGAAAAAGTACAGACGTGGTTCCAACGTCAGAAGCATCTCAGCGGTGGCAGTGTTCACAGACAGGACTTAGTGTGTGGGCCAGCCTCAGAAACCCAGGTCTTACTCTGGCCAGTTCTTTCCATATACGGGGGTAGAGCCCCGGCCAGCTGCTGGGCCCTGGGATGTCACCCAGTAAGAGTGGGGCATCCAGAATTGTCCCTTCTAAGTATCACACCTCCACTGTTGGCCCTTCTGCTGTGTGACTCACCCACCCAGATGGGGGTGGTCTAGGTAAGTCCGCAGTGTCTGCCTTCCTGGGTAGGACTCTTTGAAGAACTCGCCGAGAGGTTTGGCTAGAAGGTGCTTAATCAACTGAGCAAGAAGGGACAGGCCCCTGGGAGCCATCTCTGGGGGGAGACCCCAGCAAGAGCGCTCCTTGCACCTTCTCCTGTTGCCAGCGGGCTTTCCCTCTCCTCCTCTCTCTGCATTTTGTTGCTGATTTCTCTGCCTCTCTGCCCGACCTGTTCTCCCCTCCTTCCTGCTACCCTTTCTTGTTCCCTAGTTCCTGCTTCCCCCCCATCTCTTTTCTTCACTACTCCCTCCTTCACTTCCCCTCCCTTTTATTTTTCTCCCCCGCCACAGTGACCCTGGACAGCCCCCTCTTCCCTGTCACCCGGGACCCCCCAGGGTCAGAGCCACCGCTGGTCTCTAACCATTTGGTTTCAGAACTAAGGCACCCTTTCGTCACCGTGCTCCGCAGCTGAGCTGATTTCCTTCTGGAGAGCTGCCATTTGACCCAGAGCCCCCTTAGTCATGGAACAGATGTGATGAGCACACAGCCCAACTTCTTCTGGGACAATTCCAACGTCAGTTCACAATTTCTGGTTGACCCCCCCAAAGTACTATTACATATGTGAGAAACCATAATATGCATCGTTCCCACATGTGGGAAATAATGGTTAATGTAATTAGAACTGAACCGTATGTTGGAGATTTTTTTTTTTTACCTCGGCGTAGGAGTGGCTTCTGCCCTCTTCATAATGGGTAGGACAGCTCCTGGCAGCAGATTTGCAGGGCTGGGGGGAGAGGGGGCCTAATGCCGCTGTGGAGAGTGCTCTTCAGGGTGAAAGTACATCATCCCGGTGAACAAGTCTCTACGCCTGGAATATGTGGTGTACTTTGTGGTATTTTTCACCTTCTGAATAATTCAGTGCATGCCATATTTTGCTCCGTATAGTTGTGTGGTGGGTCGTGGTGTGGTAAAGTGTGTTATTTATTATTAACGTGGTTGGAGGGGAAGTTAGGAGGTACCACATATAACCAGAGCATAAAGAGAGGCAGAAAAAGCAAATGACTCATAAATTGTATATTCAAACAGGAGTCTTGGGAGAAGGAGCAGGTCCAAGCAATCGGTCTGGAAAAGTCCAAATAAGACCACAAAGAAAATCCAGGCCAGAGAGTGCTCAGAATGGCTGCAGTCAGGTCTTCTCATTGGACATGAACTAGGAGAAGTCCAGGCTGAGTTGGAAAGTGTGTGAGTTATAAAATATACATCGACATACAGCTTTATTAATTTCAAGTGTGGGTCTAAAAGTGTCCAGTGAGAGTCCTCCGGGGAGCTGTTTTAGTGAGCAGATAGGACTCAGTTTGAATCAGCAAATGCTGCTATTTAAGTGGGTGCCTTGAACGCAAGCAGGAAGGTCTTTGAAGACACTTCTCATCATGTTGGGGTTATGTTTGTGTTTCTTTCTCCCGCACTAGACAGTGATGTGAGCCCTCAGCACCCAGGTAGCACCTAGCATGTAGAAGGAGCTCAATGCATGTTAATGGAATAAAATAATGAATTAAGCAGGTGCACAGTAAAGGCTGTTGGTAAAAAAAAAAAAAAAAGCAAACTTACATTTCGGGGTTCCCGAATTCTCCCTTAGAGATGTATTCCTTTGAATAAATCTGTCTCTGGCACTGTCTTTGAAAATTAATCCCCAGAGGGGAAGCACTTTGAATCATAAACTCCTTCACAGTTTGGAATGATGGGAGAACGTTCTCTTGAGAAGAGCAGAAGGTAGGACCATCGGAGCACTCTGGGCAGCCTGTCAGAGGGGGAGGGGCTGGCTCAGCAGGAGAGAGAAGACAGTGAAGGCAGAGTATACACTCCTGCAATGACTGAATGAGAAGCCCTCCCAGACGCCATGCACAGAGCACCACAGCAGTTCTGGAACGGTAGATGTGCGGGTGGGGAGCGCCCGTGTCCTCCACAGCCAGTTCAGTGCCTTGAGCCCTCTGCCTGGGCCCCCCAGAGATGGCCCAGAGGGCAGGGGCAGGCAGCAGCACCTGTGGTGGTCATGGTCCTGCAGGGTGGGAGTGTTGCATGCACTGCCTGAGCACGTCCCGGGGGTAGGACTGAGTCAAAGGGGCTGAGGGCAGCTGGGCCAGGAGTCCCCCCAGGTGCTGACTCTGAACCAGGCCTGTAGCCACAGCGCATAGGGCTTCACTCAGCTTCTGCCACCTGGACCCTGCTCCACATCAAGTCCTTCTCATCCTGTCGGTGTCCATCTCCCACTCCACCTCCTCCTTGAAGCCTTCCTGGACAGCCCCCTTACCTGTACATTCTGTAAGAAGTGTCTGCCCGGAGGGCTCTTTCTATCATTTCACATACACTCAGCTCTCTGGCAAGTGCACATAAACGTCTCCGTGTTTGCTCAGGCATTCCGCAGATCCCGAGAACCGGCCTGGACCACCTGTGCGAGCATATCCAGGGCCCTCCAGACCCTCCAGCTTCAGACACAGCCCACAGGCGGCCCGGCTGGACGGTCCCATCAGCCCCTGTCCCAGATTCTGTACAGCCTCAGCCCTCCTGGGCTGCGGTGGGATGGCAAGAGGCAGTGTGCAGCCCACTGTCTGATGTCTGGAGCAAAACTGCCCAGGCTGATGCCCATCCAAGCTGCCCGTTCCTGGGACAGCATTCTCCCCGTGTTGCTGGGCTTCCAGGCTGGGGTGCAGGGGACTTCCTGAGTGGGAGAGTAGCACCAGCCATGGGAGAAAAGAGCCAGCCTCAAACCGATAACACAGGAGACTCTGCTCCACTGAAGAGTGAGCTGGGTGAGAGTCCAGGGCCTGGGCCAGAGCCCTTCACTCAGGGTGCGATCTGCGTGTGTGTCTAGCAGGCACCTTGCAATGTGGGCTTCAGGATGGTCATATTTCAGAGCTGCGATTCAGTTACCATTTTATTATGCTGTATTCAGTTGTTCCCTAATTGTTTCAAGATGGTATATAATTAGGTAATAAATTGCGTGGCACCGATGGCGAGTGTGCCAAGAGCTCAGCGTGGAGGTCAGAGGTGCTTCCATGGAGGGGCAGGACTTGGCTGGGATCTCGGCAGGTAAGGGCTGACTGTGTGCCAGGTGCTGTGCTGGGCACCTGCACCTGTTCCTGCACTCAATCCTCACCCTCCAGTGCCTGAGGCGGGTCCTGTCGTTGCCTGCATATTCCAGATGAGGATACCGAGTCACCACTTCGAGGTGGTGGCTGACGGAGCTGGCCCACACAGCATCCTCCACTCCAGAGTCTAGGGACTAAGGCCATGCTAGACAGAGGGCTTCTGCTTCCTGGGTTGTGGACAGGTCAGCCTGGGTAGGGTTGGGTGTCCTGCTCCATCTTTAGGGTCTCTCGTCTCCCCACCCCTCCATCTTCTGTATCATTCTCCTACCCCCTCTCCCCCCACTGTGCTTAGTGCTTTCTTGATTATTACACCTGACAAATGCTTCCTTCTACCTGCTCCTGGACATTCTACATTTCAAAGAGGAGCCCTTGGGGGCAAGGTTACCCCAGGGGAAAGAATTTTCCACGTTGGACTTGCAGGTGTGGTGACAGCTCTTGAGGGCTGGCGCCCGTGCACCTGACTTGTGGTGCAGGCTGGTTTAGCATAAGCCTCTGCGGTCAATTTTTAAGTCTGTGGGAAAGGACAAAAAATAAAAAATAAAAAGAGGGATGGAGTTCTCGGGCTCCATCCAATGGAGAAGAGTTTGGAGAATCAGGTTTGGCAGAATGTTCTGGGCTGCATGCTGGAAAAGCAAAACAAAGTTGGTATGGCTTCCCCATCTCCTCCCATGTACCTGATGAGGGCCTCTGGTGGCCAACAGGCAGGAGGCTGTCTGTGGAGGCCAGGTTGTGGGTGTCTTGGACTCGCCAAGTGGTGTTGTCCCATAGTCCCCCTGGACCTTGAGCTTTGCGGCCCTTGGTTGAGTCTGAATTGAGTCTCCTGGACAAATAACCACTTAGGTGAATGGTTCTGTGCCCCAGCTTCCCATCTGGTAAGCTCCCGCCTTGCTCAGTCACTAGTAGGGTCCCCTAAGAGGACCTTCTGGGTAGATCCAGGCCCCAGCTTCACCCCGACTCACAGCTGGGTATGAGGACTTCCCCCTCTAGGCCTCATTTCCAGATCAGATGGTCAAGGGTGACTGTCAGGGCCTCACCCCAGGTCAGCTCCCAGAATGGAAAGAAAAAGGGGGCCGGAGTCAGGCCAGGAGGACCCAGCATCCACCTGATAAGCAGTTTAGGGGGTGCCCAGCTGGTAAGGCACACCGGGCTGTCCCAGCTTTCCAATCCACATAGTCACGCATAGCCTGCACCTCCTACATCGAGAGCCCTAAAGACTGTGCTGGGATGGGGACAACGGGGTTCACAGAGGCTGTCCTCCCCACGCAGGCCTCCTCGCGTGGAGTGTAAACCTTCCCTCCCTCACGCTCCACTGGGGCCTTCAGGGTCTCAGAGAACACTGAGGTGTGTTCCTTCTAACTCTGGCTGGTTCTTCCCACGTTGAGGGAAATGCCATTCTTGCCCCCTCAGCCAGGACTGAGTCTTCACGTGCTCCCTGTCCCGGTACGGGTGGGCTGCTTCCACAAAGTCCTATAGATCTGGGTGGCTTGTAAGCAGTGCACTGTCTCTGACAGTTCTGGAGGCTGCATGCTGGAGATCAGGGTGACAGCACGGTTGGGTTCTGGTGGGAGCCCACTGTCATCTTGCTGTCCCCTCACATGGTAGGAAGAGGGTGGGGGAGCTTGCTGTGGTCCCTTTTATAAAGGCCCTGATCCCATTCATGAGAGCTGCACCCTCATGACCTAATCACCCCAAAGACCCCACCTCCTAATACCATCACCTTGGGGGTTAGGATTTCAGCATGTGAATTTTGGGGGGACACAGACATGCAGTCCTTGGCACCCAGCGCTCATCACAGACTTCCGCCATCACTGTCCCCAGCATCTCCCACTTCCGTTCTCACTTCAGCCCATGCCAGTGGGGCTTCTGCCTTCCTGCTCCGCTGAATCTGCTCTTGTCAGGATCACCGACGACCACCTAGTTGCTAGGTCAGTGGGACCTTCTCTTTCCTCCTCTTCCTTGGCGTTCATTAGCTCTGGACAGAGCTGGCCCTCTGTCCTGGAAGTGCTCTCTGCTCCTGGCATCCGTGTCTTTGGGATCTCCGGATTTTCCTCCTTCCCACGACTCTCCTTCTCAGACTCCTTTGGTGGCCCATCTCCCCTGCCACCATCCAAATGTCTGTTGGAGCCGCAGGCTTGCCCTCTGCTCTCCGCCCTCCCCTGAGATCTCTCTAAGTCCTTTGTCCCTTGACCGTGGAGCGTGTATCTCTGACCCTGACCTCTGCACTGGGCTGCAGACGTGTGACTCTGACTGCCTACCTATGATCTCCCCTTGAATGCCTGACAGTCACAGCAAGCTTCCTTTGATTCAGGCCCAGGCTGTTTTTCTCCATCATTCCCTCCTCTTACCATGGCTCTGTGATCCAACTAGCTGTCCAGGCTAAAATCTTAGGAGTTACCGTTGATTTCTCTCCTTTTTTTCCACCTTTCCAGTCTTGCCATCAGCACATCCTGCTGGTTCTATTCTTAACGCATGTCCTGCTCGGTCTCCTTCTCGCACCTCTTTGCTGCCTCTTGGCGCAGTCCACCATCCCCCTGTCTGCTCTGGCTGGACGGCACGGTCTCCCTACGGCGGCCAGAGGCAGCTTTCACATCGGGCCATGCGTTTCCTCTGCTCCAGCATGCTGCCGTATCGAGCAGCCCCCAAGCCCAGCTGGACCCGGTGCCACTCACCCCCGGGCCTCGATTCCTCTCACCGCCCATCACCCCACGGCCCTGTCCCTGCAGCCCTCTGGCATTGTCCATCCTCGGCGTGTTTGTGTTAACTTGCTGTTCCTTCTCTAGAATGTTCGTCCTGGACCACTGCTGACGGCTCCGTCTGTCTTTGTCCGGAGAGGCCGTCCTTGACTTCCTACCACCCTTCCAGGTGCCCTCCAGCCCCCTTGCCTGCTTTACTTTTATAGCGCTCATCTCTACCTGGCTCTGTGTTGCATTCATATTTCATTTGTCTCCTATCCTGGAAGTCTGTGAGGGTGGGGGCTTTATCTGGCTTGGTCATCACGGCCTCCCGGCCTATCCCAGTACCTGGCACGTAGTCGTGGGTCAGTAAATCTTCGGTGAGCGAAAGAGAAGAAGAGCCATCCGTCGAGGGCCCTGGCCCGGGAATGGGGTTGTTGGGCAGAGTGCAGTGTAATAAGGACGGAGGCGGAGCATGCAGGGCGCTGTGGGCGCAGAAGAGGGAGGGCAGGGAAGGCTCTGGCCAATAAGCCGGGAGCAACTAGAGAGACATGGTGAGGAAGAACGTTCCAGACAGAGACACGCCTCCAGGGAGAAAAGAGGACGGACTCACGCCCCTCGTGCCGGGAGGGGGAGAAGGGTGCCAGAGGGCGCAGAGGTGACGAGCGGGGTGGGAGGCGAAGGGCGAGGAGACCGGGAGGGTGCCGCCTGTGGCACCTGGGGGGCAGGGTGGTGAAGTGGGGCAGGGGCGGTAGGGGAACCAGTGCTAGTTTAGACACCGGGAGGTGGACTGGAGTTTACACAGGGGAGTTTTTCCGGGCTCCCTGGTCCGGCCCAGAAGGGAGGGCCACCGCATGTGTCCTCTTGCATGGGATATCGAGACACTGGATCAGGGGGCCCCGAAAAACCACTGGCTGCAGCGGGGGAGGAGGGGCAATAGGCTTTGCCCCTGACCCCTTCAACCCCCACCCCATGCCGGGAATGACACTCCAGTGAAGTTCACACCGGGAGCAGATTAATCACAGGACTATCAGGGTTGCGTTCCCAACATCGGGCTTTTTTAGCTTCCAGCTCTGAAACTTCAAATGCCCCTGCAGATTCCCATGCACGGATGGGGAACTGGTGGCCCAGAGAGAGCCAGCATCTAGTCAAGGGTCTGAGCCAGGTCTCTCCAGCCCCCGCCCCAGGGAGGGGAGCATCTCCCCCTGGCAGCTGTGACCTGTAAGTCACTGACAGCCGAGCCCTTCTCGCTTCTCTCTGTACCTATTTGGGAAGACACTACAGTCCTTTGAATTGTCAGGCTGCAATTTGCAGACTCTCATTTCGGTGCATTTGCTCTGACAGGTAGTGTGCTGTCTCGAGATGGCACCTGTTCTCGCTCTGAAATAGCGCTGAGCTCCCTGAAGGGGAGGGGGCTGTTCACCGAGAACCGCCCCCCAACTGTGGCTTGTCAGAATCAGGGAGAAGGAGTGCACTGCCGCGACAGAAGAACATGGGTTTGGGCTCTTGAAAGCCCTGGGAAAGCCCTTTCCAGAGCCCCCATTTACTAGCTGAATGACTTTGGGCAAGTTGCTTTACCGCTTGCAGTCTGAGTCCTGGGTATAAAATGGGGAAACAATGCCTGCCTCATAGGGCTGTTGGGCGGATTAAACAAGACAAAATTCAAGAGTCCAGTATCAGGCTGCCATGGCCGGTTGTGCAGGGTGGGCACTGCACAAAGATACCTAGCCAGTAGGTCACTCTCACTTGATAAGCCATGTGACTGGCATGTGGCCTAATTCACCTGGAGAAAAAGGTACTTTTTCCTAATTTGCACAGAGGTGTCATACCCTCACTGGGTTTCTACCCAGTGTGGAATAAATGAACCACTCTGTGGTCCCCTGAGACTCTGCACCAGGTTCGAGAGGAGCCCAGGGCTTCCAATTGCTGAGCTGGGGCTGCTTCCCTGCTTGCTGGGCTGGTGGAAGCTCTTGAAGGATGTCGGGACCTCCCTGGGCTCCTGTTCTCTTGAACACCATCAGCACCTGGGGAAGAAAGGCAGTGTTAGCTGGTGTTAGCTGAATGCAAGGGCCTTATCTTGTACTGGCCAGTGGTGCTGGGGCTCAAAGTACGGTGGCCTCCAAGAAAGACACCATGGCCCCGACGAAGCTCTGGAGGGGGTTCAGGCCAACAGGAGAGCCCGCTGAGGGACAGGCTTGTGGAGAAAGGCTGGCAGGGATGCACGCGTGCCCCTGGGCATGCTGAAATGAGGCCTCTGCAGCCTGCAAAACCAGAGCCCAAGTCTGGGGAGGAGGAGGGCCGTCGTGGTCACCTCTGCCGTTGTCTTCTCCCTTAGGGAGAAGGGAGTGGCAGGACCAGTCCTGCCACTGGTCAGGCAGCTGGGGCTGCCCGCCCCCCCCGCCGCAGTTCCTGAGGGCACCGAGATGGGGCAGGACGGACGCAACTTGGTGCCAGTCCCGGATGTGGCTGCCGGAAGCCAAGTGGCATCTGAGATGCTGCTGGGCTGACCGGCTGAGGCTATTTATACCTGCGCGGTGCCAAATGTGTTACCGAGCCCCTCCCCTCTGTGCTGGGCAGAGATCACCTTTCCAAAACTGGAAGAAGAGACAGTGACTAACTCACCTTGAGAGGCTAATGGAGTTGAGAAAGTGGGAGAAATTGCTTTTCTCAGTCTTACAGCAGGTTAAGGGGAAGCTTGAGCTGTTTCGAGGGAGATCTAGGACTTCAATAAAAGGGCATTTAAAAATCATAACCCCATTACAGAAAACATAAAAATACAGAAAGGTATTTTTAAAAATCGTTCATGGTCCCATTACTCCAAGAAGCCCACTGTTAGTGCCTTGTTACGGCCTTTCCCTTTGCCCTGGGCATTCACATATGTATGTCCCATTCCTTTGGGAGATCACAGTGTTGTAACTTGCATTTTCCACTCAGCAAGTTATGTCATGCGAGCATCTTCCCATGTCATTCCAGAAAGAAACTGGAAGCCTCATTTTTGATATCTGCATAGAAATCTGTGTCCAGGCCAAACAAGGATTACCACGGCTTTTCCCAGAATGCAGGACGCAGGTGTCCTTTCAGAAGCAGAATGCGAGGGCACGCTTGGCGGCGCTTGTTACAATCTCATTTCCCCAAGTTAGATTATCTTCAGAGACTGGGACGGAGCAGGGCAGCCCAGAGGAGCAGAGCCCAGGTCGGATGGGGATGTCAGCAAGAGCTATTAGCTCCATTTTCAGCTGGGAAAACGAGGGCTTTCGCCCTAGGCAGGGCATGGTTTTTATGGCTTGCCTGGGGTACCACGTGGAGTGTTTTCAGGGTGGCTGGGCTTTGTCATAGTCGTGCCTTGTGAGACACACAGACATGGGAGTCATTGCCAGGAAGGAAGAGGGTTTTATACCCACAGATGCCCAGAGACAGGAGGCACGCCACACCATAGGGGAGCACCGGAGGCCGGGGCGGGGGGGGGGTCAGGAGCAGAGGGAGTGACGGGAAAAAGTGGGCAAGAGCCTCTACTGTGGAAGAAACAGGTGAGACAGGTACACAGGCTTGGGAGTCATCAGTCTGAATAATTTCACTGGGCTCCGGGGCATAAAGGCTGCCCCTAGTTGTCTGGTACCTGGCCCTGGGATGATCAGGGCAGGGAGAAAGAGGCCCCCCACCGTGGGAGGTGGTGGGGGGGGTTGTGAGCTCTGGATTGGTTTGTTTGCATAAGAAAGGTGCTCACAGGTGGTTACTATCTCAAGGAATTGGCTAGCCCTGGGAGGGACAGTCTCCCCAGGGTCAACAAGGCCCGGATGTTAAAGCTTCAGACACACAGTTTATCCATGGAGTCTGCAGCAGAGACAGGTGATCAGGGACATCCCCGCGTCCAAGCAGAACGCAGCACGGGCTCTAGCTGCAGGGTGGCGGGGAGGGGTTTACTGGTAGCCGTGGAAGAAGGATGCCAGCTGATCCAGATGGCAGAGAAACTTCCTGAGGGTACTTGTGCCTGACCCAGCTCTGCCACCAGCCAGCTGAGGAGCCATAAGCAATCACTGACTCTCGGGCAACTCTTGCCCTTTAGTGGCAGGAGAAAGGAGCAAGAAAGGAGTGAACATTTCTTGGGCACTTGGCTGTGTGCCGGGCACTGTCCTGGGACTTTCCCCAAATTTCTCATCAATGTCTTCTCTCCACCCTGTCACACATGAACTGCACTTTTTTTGTGTGTGGATTTTACAGATGAAGAAAGTAAGGCTCACAAAAGTGATGGGCCTAGGGTGGCTTATGGGGGGCAGGGAAGGACTATGACCCCGTTCTGAAAGCCTGTCCACCGAATAGCCACCAAACACACGGCACAAGAGCATTTGGAATCACTGTACCTCCCAGTTCCCTGTATGGGTGAGGTTGGGGTTTCAGGAGAGAGGGAGACCGAGTGGAGGCTGCCAGAGGTAAGGCGGGGAGGGCCTTATGGAGACATTGGAGGGGCTGGCTGATGGCAGGGGAGTGCTGCCTGGTCTTTGCGAGTTTCTTCCTCGTCTTTGTGGATCATCCATCCACAGTCATATTCTGGCTTGGTTAGTGAGTGGGAAACACTGAGAGATCATACTGTAGTGCTGCCTGGGCCCTTGGCTATCACGTAGTTCAAAGAGATTATTTTAAGGAGGAGAAAGAAGAGGCCCAGAGCAGGCAAGCGATTGACCAAAGTCACACAACTGGCTTAGCAGCATAACAAAGATGTGTCTGCAAGACTCCCAGCCCCCTGAGACCACTGGGGTAAGTCTCTCCTAAATAACTCCTGCACCATATGAATCTGGAGCTTTTCTTTGTAGCAGCCTGAGATCATGGATTCACATGACCCAGTTGATTCCAAAGGACTTAGTGCCAATGGCTCTGGTTGCAAATGATCTTTGTGCTACGACACCAGACCTCACTTATTGTTGTGTGACTGGAAAATGATGTGAGTTACAGCCAAGGTCATGGATTTTTCTGGTGGCCTCATGCTGATCCCTTGTTCTTAATTGTAGGTAACTGAATCCATTGAGCTAGTGAAAGCAGAAAGGGATTTATTTAGGGGAAAGAATATAATATATAATAATAATAAATAATATATAATAATAAATATAATATATTTATATATAAATATAATAGGGTGTGGTGCCACTGCAGTTTATATATAATATATAATAATAAACATATAATAATTGTAATATATTTACATAGAAGTATAATCATGAGGGTACTGCTACCACTGCAGTTTCCAAGAGCCATGCCACTTCTGCCACATTCGGCACCAGCAAAACAGTGCCTGGAGCCTCGTCATTCTTTACCTATAACCCTACAACACAGCTCTGAATCAGTCTCATGTAAACGCTTCTGACTGGTTGAACCTAAATTGCATCTGCACCCTAGCTGCAAGGGAGTCTGGGAAATGTAGTTTTTAGCTTGCCAGCATCTGTAGTACAAAATGTACAGAGGTAACACAGACAGAGTCCCGGTGTTTGAGATATTCACAACACCGTTTGGAAGGGAAAACAGATACATAAACAGACTGTTAAAATACAATGTTATTTGCTCTAATTAACGACGTGGATGGAACTAGAGGGTATTATGCTAAGTGAAATAAGTAAATCAAAGACAAGTATCATATGATCTCACTGATAATGAGGAATTTGAGAAACAAGACAGAGGATCATAGGGGAAGGGAGGGGAAAATGAAACAAGACGAAACCAAAGAGGGAGACAAACCATAAGAGACTATTAATCTCAGGAAACAAACTGAGGGTTGCTGGACTGGAGGGGGTGGGAGGGGTGGGGTGGCTGGGTGATAGACATTGGGGAGGGTATGTGCTATGGTGAGCGCTGTGAATTATGTAAGACTGATGAATCACAGACCTGTACCCCTGAAACAAATAATGCATTATATGTTGATTAAAAAAATGTTATATTTGCTTTTAATTAAGAGACAAAGTAAGAGGGACCCCAGGAGTGAGGGTCAGAGAAGGCTTCGCAGAAGTGGGGGCATTTGAGCTGGGTACTGAAGGATCAATTTGGGTTTGCCAGATGAGAAAGACAGACAAAGGAGTTCCAAAACACGGGGCAGCAGGAAAAGGTGAGTGTGATATTTTGGGAATCCACAATGCCTAGTTCTTAGGAATTCTGCTTCAATTCTTTCATGACATGAAAACAAGGAGCCAATTTCATTTTGTCAATAGGAGCCAATTTATTGTATAAAATGTTTTAATATTTAAAAATATTACTTAAAAGTGCTGAAAAATATAACTAACACTTAACCATTAAATTCTATGAAGATTAAGAACAAATATTTTAAAATATATAATTTAAAGAGTTAAATATGATACTACCTACAGAAGTTATTTAAATGCAGGTATTTTAAGAAGAAGCCACTTTATTGGGTAAAATGCCTTTCTGTGTGGAAAGCAGCACATCCATGACACAGAACTGAGGCATGTGAGAACGCATGGGAAGTAACCACCCCCATGTGTCGGGAAGGTTTCTGGGAGATGCTCGAGGAATGATTTTATTTTAAATCCTCAGTCACGGCGCACAGGGCCCAGGAGCAGCCCTGGGGCACCACTCCCACTTCTGATTCGCCAGAGCCACCTGTCACCAGGACGCTGACCCCACATTTAGAGTGGCTCAACCCTGCAGGCTTCTGGATTCTCTGGTGTTGAGCAGTCCAGGATCCAATCCCCCAGCCTTTTCTGAGCAACCTCCAGAGAGAGAGGCTGCGAGGACGGGCCCCATCCTGCCTCCGTGGCTGAGCTCAGCAGTGAACAGCTATGTTTTATGTCTGTGGGAACCCTCCACCCACCAGCCCTCAGGCAGGTACTCTTCCCTCTCTGGGCTGGTGGGAACTTCAGGTGTGAGAGGGGTCAGCTTTAAAGGTCTCCTCACCCAGTGGCTGTGGGAGGCCACAGGGCCCTTTTCAGGGGACACCAGCTGTCCTTATAGGTGAGTGGACAAGAGTAGCCTCGAGTCAATGTGCAGGCTCATGTCCCAGCTTTGCCATCTACCATCTACGTGGCTCTGGGCGAGTGAGTGAACTCCAGAGCTCCAGAGCTCATTCCAGATGCTCATGCTGATGACTTACCTTGTAGGCTAGTTCTAAAGATGAAAAGTGGATGCATCCACAGCAAGCACTTGGCCCGAGGTAAGGGCTCAGCAAGCACTGGCTGGAACTGGATTCTGCGTGGAGCTGCAGAAGGGACCCTGAGGTGGCTCTGGCATGCGTGGAGCCAGCCGGTGTTGGGAAGGGCTTGGGCTCCCCTGTGGTGGGACCCAGCTCAAGCTTGGCCTGGTCCTACTGCTCATGGGACCTGAGCTCCGTCTCCTTAGCCTCAGCTTTCTCAGCTGCCAAATGGGGAGAAAGAAATGTCAGCCTCACTTAGGCACAGCAGGAGCATGAGGGTCAAGTGAGCTACTGACTTGTAGAAAAAGCAGCAGATCTTAACTGTGCTCTTGTCCCAAGGGGAGGAGAAAGGGGCAGGAAAGTGTTGAAAGTGCTGCCTCACACAGAAGCTCAAGAATGAGACCATGCCCGGGGCATCCTCCCCCTTCCCTTCTCTTTGCAGCCACTAATTTGGAACCAAACCTGCTTCTGAATGTCATGATTTGCTGAGATGAGTTCATGCCTTGTAAAGGCTTACACTCCTGGGGTAGTGGGGTGCTGGGAGTAATCAACCACCCAGTGATCAAGCCAGAGGGCCCCAGCAGTCCTGGGGGCCCCCACCATCTGCTGGGGTGGGGCTGGTGTGCTCTGTTAATTTGACCAGGATCGACCCGCCCCCACCAAGAGCCCCACAGTCCCCCCCCCCCCAAAGTCTGGCCGGCTTCTTCGCGTAGTAACCTCTGTCCCTGTTGGTTCCCAGGTACTTTGAATTTTACGAGGGCCCGTTTGAATATAACTCCACGAGATGCCTGGAGCTGAGGCACGAAATCTTGGAAGTGAAGGTGCTGTCCATGTGAGTGTGGCCAGGGTGGGTGGTGGGCACGTGGGATGGGGCAGGACCCCACAGAGCGAGAATGACAGGCAGGACCCCGGGGGTGGGGGGGAGGTGGGCGGTGGGGGCATGGACCCCACAGAGCGAGAATAAGATCTCCTTTCGCCGGGCCTCTGGCATTTGGAGAGCAGGGATAATTGTGCATTCTATGAAAAAAGGCCAAGTTTGCAAGGTCACCTCTGGTGACTCAGGGGATTCAGTCCCTGTCTCAATTACCAGTCTCCAAGACATTGTGCCTGGGGTCCTCCTGTACGGAAGCCAAAGAGAGCACGGGAGCATCTTACCTGAAATTCAGGACTCCGAGTGGAGGGTTAAGCAGTGCCCTCTTGCTATTGCCTTTTCAACATTTTATAGTCATTAGATTAAAAACTTTTTAATTATTTAAATGATACAGCATTCGAGTGGTACAAAAAGGCGTATAGTGAAAATCCCCCTCACAGCCCCTCGGTCCTCGTCAGAGGCACCCCAGGTGTCCTTGTGCATCTCCCCAGAGAGTCTGCATCAACCAGCACCTGTGCACGGATGTGCTCTATTTATTTATTTTTTTCACAAATCACAAAAGAACTGTACTTTCTGCTCCTCACTCAACAGTACAACACCTACGGCTCTTTTACAACCTATGGGAGAAAAAGCACAGTACACGCTGCACATTTCAGTGAGTGGGAGCTTCCGCCAGCCTTCTCTCCCACATGGGACCACCACGAATTCATCACCCGCTGAGAGGAATGTTGTTGTGCTCATCATGGCATTTGGTTTCAAGTAAAATTCATATGTATTTGAAAACAGTCCTGTCTGGATGTGGAAGGACTATAGTTTATTCAGACTCAGGTGGTTTTGGGGGCTCTTGTGGACTCCTGGGCCCCCGACATGATACTGGGATCACGGTCTGTGGCCCCCAGGCAGGAGCCGCTGCGCCTTTTGCCATTTGACACGATTGCCATGCAGTGTGGGTCATAGACGGAGCATGGGCCTGGGGGCTGGCAGACCTGGGATCTTAACAGCTCTGCATCTTTATGCAAATTACTTAACCTCTCTGAGCCTTTCCTTACCTATAAAAATTGGGACACTATTACCTAGCTCTTATGGGTCACCACAAGACTAGTTGAAATAAGGTATGTGAGAGCAGATAGCCCTGCAGTCCATGCCCACAGTAGCACACATAATGGGTGCTCTGTCAGTGTTCATATGCCTCCCTCCCTTTTCTTCCCCTGCTGGACCCACCCCCAGGGGCAGTAGCTGCAGCAGGTTTTCGGGGCTGTCATTCAGAATCCAGAAGTTTAGTAGCTGCAGGGAAGCTCCCAGGACGCGTCCAGCTGGGGCTAGCTGCGTTATGGTCCCTGAACTAACCAAAGGGCTCCGTACCCTCTCTAGAGGTAAACACGGGAGGCAGGTCACCCTCCCATCGACCCACCCAGCCCTGCGCTGAGCACACACAGTGCACCATGGTCCCCGCCCTCATGGAGCTCACAGCCCAGTGAGACCTACGTACCCTAGGGACACAAGGGGATGGCAGGGAACTGGACTTGGGCTGGGGCGGGGAGGGTGTTGTCAGGCAAAGCTTCTCTGAGGAAGGGATCCTGGCGCTCCTGTTGGAAGGGAGGTAGGAGGGAAGTAGGCCAGGTTCCAGAAGGTTCCAGACTGAGGGAACAGTCTGTGCAAAGGCCCTGTGCCGGGAAGAAGCCTGCCGTGTCCCCGCTCTGAAGGGTCAAGGCAGCTTGAATGCCAGTGTGTGTGTGTGGGGGGGGGGGGGACACAGGAGCCATGTTGCTGAAGGGGCAGACGGGGGCCCGACCTGGTGAGGCCATGCTGTGCGGACCGGGATTCAGATTCTGTCACTGTCTGAGGGCCGCGGGAACCCGTGGGAAGGCTTTAAGCAGGTGGCAGTGGCGTGTGTGTGATGTGATCAGTGAGGAGTTGGGATTTAGTGGCAAACATGGCCATCCGGACCTCAGGCACAAGCCAAATTTATCAGCTCCTGAGCAGAGATCCTTTGTCTTTTCCCGGAATTCAAAGACCTCAGGCCCTTAGATGTGCCATTCTGGAAAGGCAGGGCTTGCTTGTTAACAGCATACCTTAGTGTCTTCCAAGGTAAATAAACTCGTTTTAAATTATAAAATGCAGCTAGTTTCTTCATGGTCACCTCAGAGTCTAGACCCGAAGATCTGAGAGTCCCCATAAGTGGGCCATCCTTCTCGGTGACTTCCCATTCCTCTAGCCATGCACTGCCTCTGTGTTTGCGTTAGCCCCTCTGTGAGTTGGCGAGAGCCTCCATAACCAAGCACCACAGGCCGGGGGCCGAAACAATGGAACTTTGGTAGATCCCACAGCTCCGGCGGTGGGAAGTCTGAGATCGAGGTGCCGGCAGGGTTGGTGCGGAGGCCTCTCTGCGTGGCTTGCCGATGGCCGCCTTCTCCCTCTGTCTTCACATGGACTTCCTTCTGTACCTGTGTCCTCGTTTCCTCTTCTAATAAGGACACCCGTCATACTGGATACGGGCTCACCCTAATGGCCTCATTTCAGCTTAACCACCTCCTTAAAGACCTTGTCTCCAAAGAGCCACATTCTGAGATCTTAGAGCTTAGGATCGCAGCATAGGAGTTTTGAGGGAGAGACGATTCAGCCCCTAACAGTCCCTATCCCAGCTTCCACCCAGGCCCTGCATCACAACATCGTGGGGTGGGTGAGGCACCTCACCTTTCCCGTGATCGGTGCCCACCTTTGTCCCTTGTCAGGGACACGTGTTTGGTGCTCTGCGCGTTAGGCTTGAGCTCTCCTCTCTGCCTTGCGGCACCCGCTCTAGTTCTCCTGAGCTGAGCAGCTGTCCCAGCTGGTGACGCCTGGGCCTTGCACCGCCCTGTGTCCTTCACCTCTGCGTGGTCCCCACACCCTGGGAGCCTGGGCCCTGGTGGCCCTGGGTCTGTGAGAGGAGAGGAAAGGTGGAGGCTCTTTCCCGGGCACAGGCATGAGGCTGGCGGCTCCTTTCCTGGGCCTGCAAGCTGAAGCTGGGTGGGGCCTCCAGGGCTGACATCAGAGATCCCAGAGGCCAGCCTTGGACTCTAATGGTCCTAGCATCATCCGGGTACCTGCGGGCCTCACTGTGCTCTGGCCCGGGGCCATGAGCGCTGCTCCCAGTGGAGACTCTGAGTCATCGGGGAAAGGTTAAGTCGCCATCTGTGTGTGGAGGGGGCTGCGCGGCTGGGCTGTGAGGCCCTTAAGGCGTAAGAATGTCAGCCGGCATTCTGAGGAGACAGGGAGGGGTGTGATTCATCTGGGAATGATTCTGATCCAAAATTGCTCCAAACACTGGTAGAAACCAGTCAGCTGGAAAATTCCCACGTGGAGAAGACCTTGGTCCCTGACGATGGCAGACGCAGGAGGAGTTACTCTGTGCTGATTTATTATGAAAGGCATTGTCACTAATACTTGTAGAAATTATTTATTTGAAGGGAGTCATTCTAGAGTCTCTTGGTTTTGGAGCCAGTTCCTGCCACCAGGTGGGGGTGGTGTCTGGGACGTCACCCTGGGGCCTCTCCTGCCACCCCTTCCCCATCTTTCTGGGGTAGGGAGGCCTGCGCTGCACCCAGGAACAGAGGTTGGGAGGCCCCTTCGTGCCCAGGCGTCTCTGAGCCCCCGAGGGTGAGCCTGCACGGGCTCAGGACGTGGGCAGGGCACATATAGGAGAGCTGGGTGGAAACAGAGGAGGCCAGCGGAGAAAAGAGGGAGAAAGAACAGAGATGGTGACGATCACCTCCTTATCTTCACCATCTCTTGCACATGGCAGGAAAAATCAAGTAGGATCAAGAAGCTGCTAATAATAAAAAGCCACAGTCCCCTGCCCCACACCTTCGCCCTGCAGCCTGCTCCTTTGGACTCTGGCTGTTTCTTCTGGTCATTACCTCCACACCTCTCAGTAACACGCACCTGCTGTTATTTCTCAACTTACTGCGGCATGCACTGACGTCCTGCCTTGGTGGGTGAGGATTCAGCCCCCTTATGCCGCCCCCACCCCCTCCCCACTCTTCTGGGTTGGGGGATAGTGCTATTTTTAGTTCTTCTGTCTGTAGATTGCCTGAGTAACTTATTTCTGGTTCTACCAAATACTGGCAGTAGCTCTTGAGCCTGTACTTTGTAAGGTAGGGCTATGAAAATCGTCCCTATGTTTTGGTTCCGGTCATCCGTGTATTTACCTTTAAAAGGTCATTCTATTGGTACCCATAATGAGCCTTTTTTGGGGGTTTCCTCTCTAGGTTGACTCTAAAGTTTAAAGAACAGAAAATAGTGATTCTCCTTCCTTTCTCGTACCTCCTCCCCCTCCCCCCCTTTTTTTTCTGGAGCTTCTACTCATCTTTTTCCTCTTGAACTCTTTGTCTCTATTATGCCCTGTTTGGGGTTTCTGCTTGCCTCTCCACCAACCAGCCTTCCCCTCAGAGTCTCTCTTTATCCTTGTGCTTCAGGCTGGACAGGCTGCTCTCTTGCTGGGCCAGGTGCCAGTGTCCCAGGCACTTCCCTTCCCTGCCTTCTTTGCTTGGATTCAGTTTTGCGGAGAACCGACAGCTACTTCTTGTTTACGCCTTCATTTTGCTTCTACCCATCTTCCAATAGTCATTTCCAAATGATGGGTAGGAGGTCAGGTTTTGAGTTCTATGTCTAAATGACTTAATTCTTCCCTTATACCTGATTGTTGGTTTGGTGGGGTTGGAATTTTAGGAGAAAATCATTTCCCCCCCGAATGTGCTGAAGACTTCCCCCATCACCTTCTAGTGTCCAGGGTGATGGGAACATGATGCCACCTGCTCCTTTGGAGGCAACCTTTTTCTTTGGAGTGTTTCCGGATCCTGCAGTTCTGAAATGTCTGGGTGATATGCTTCAGGATAGACACCTGTTGGACCTCTGCATCTGGGGCTCATGTCCAAATTCTTGAACGTTCTTTTGGATTTGTAAAATATTGCCTAGGACGCCTGGGTGGCTCAGTCATTAAGCGTCTGCCTTTGGCTCAGGTCATGATCCCAGGGTCCTGGGATCGAGCCCCGCATCGGGCTCCCTGCTCCGCGGGAAGCCTGCTTCTCCCTCTCCCACTCCCCCTGCTTGTGTTCCCTCTCTCGCTGTGTCTCTCTGTCAAATACATAAATAAAATCTTTAAAAATAAAATAAAATAAAATAAAATATTTCCTTCTCTCCATTCCTCTCTACTTCCTCTTTCTGGTCCTTCTAAAAGGGTTGTACACCGGACCTTCTGGATCGCTCATGTGGTGCTCCCTGTTTGATGCCATTTTTTCTGTCTCTGCCAATTGCTTCCATTTTCTGAGAAAAGTCCTTGACTTCATTTTCCAGTTCTTTCAGCGAACTTGTCCCCACCCCAGAGCTCTTTCTTTGCCCTCAGAGCAATCTATTCCTATCTTTAAGGATGTCATGTCTTTTAGACTCTCTGGAGACACTAAGTAGACTATTTTAAAGTTGTATTTTGTTCCTCCAATATTTTTCTCTTTGGATATTTTTTTTAAAGATTTTATTTATTTATTTGAGAGAGAGAGCACAAACTGGGAAGAGAGGCAGAGGGAGAGGGAGAAGCAGACTCCCCGCTGAGCAGGGACCCCCCCCCCCGCCCCCCATGCGGGGCTCCATCCCAGGACCCTGGGATCATGATCTGAGCCGAAGGCAGATGGACCGGACTGAGCCACTCAGGCGCCCCTCTCTTTGGATATTTTAACTGATGGGTTTGTCTTCATCTGTTTCCTTCCAGTTGACCAGGTGATCCTTGCTTATCTTATTCGTATTTAAATTTAGAACAATAAAAAGCTGATAGGAACTCTGTAGGAGAGCAGGACTTCCTCAAGAGTCATTGTTGGAGATGCTATTCCTTTTGCTGTTAGAATGTCCAAAGCTTTTCACTGGGAATGATAATTTGTTTTTGTTTTTTGGGTTTTTTTGGTAGGAACTGACAGTCTGATTCCATCCCTCCCCTCCCTCTGCTGGACACTGAATATTTGGCTGCTGTGGGGGTGGGTTTGATGGTTCTGGATACGGACTTACAGCTGATGCTCATTTTCAGCACCATGCCCCATCCCCACCCTCCACCCCCTTTAAAAATGTCCCGTGGGGTTGGACTCTGTCTCTGGGCCATGTCATCCCTCCATATGATCCCCCTCCTTCCACACACTTGTCGAAATCTCTCTTCCACTGAACTCTCCCCACTGCCATCATTCTATTCATCTGGTAGGTCTATTAACTTTTTTATTCCTCTTCTGGAATTTTAGTGGTGTCTGCAGAGAAAGGAGATCAGAGCCTGGGGTCAACCCCTCATCTTTAAAGATTTTATTTATTTATTTATTCATTCATTCATTCATTCATTTGAGAGAGCGAGAATGAGAGAGAGAGAGAGAGCACATGAGAGGGGGAAGGGTCAGAGGGAGAAGCGGACTCCCCGCCGAGCAGGGAGCCCGATGCGGGACTCGATCCCGGGACTCCAGGATCATGACCTGAGCCGAAGGCCGTCGCTTAACCAACTGAGCCACCCAGGTGCCCCAGCTCAACCCCTCATCTTTAAAGTAAAAGTGATCTCTACATTTGTAAAGCAATTTATAAAGTATTTTTATGCATATCATCTCATTTGATCTTTCTGACAACCCTGGAGATTAACAGAGCAGAGGTTATTATATCCGTTGTACAGATAAAGCATCCAAGTCTCAGAGAGATTCAGTGACTTGTCCACTGCAAGTCGGGGATGGAGCCAGGATTCAAGATTGGGTGTTCGGGCCCCAGCTTTTGTCCAGCGCGTGACAGGCATTGGCACAGAGAATGGGACCCAGATGCTGGTGACAGTTGGACTTGGGACTCCGGCCTGCAGTCCTGCGAGGACTGTGTTTCCAGGAGGTGTCTGAGGCACTGGCCATGTCGGGTGCTGTTCTAGGGGCCTATGGGTTGCAGAGAGCAGGGGAGGGAAGCAGTGGGTGAGGCGGGGGTGCTGTGTGATGCCTCTCTTCAGATGTCACATTAACCCGAGAGGGGAGGGCTACGGTGGGAGGTTTGGGGAAGCCAGAGGGAGGCATCAGCTTGGGAGGAGGGGTTCCTTCCAGCTCCTTAAACCTGCCAACTAAGTTCCTGCCCCAGTGCCTTTGTACTCACTTTTCTCTTTGCCTGGAATACTCCTTCCCCAGGTGTTTACATGGCTCACTCCAACCATTCCAGTTCTTTGTACAAAGTTCTCCTCTTCAGGGAAGCCTTCTCTGACCAGCCCTTCTGAAACAGTCACTTTTTAGTTCCTTTACCTTGCTTCATTTTTCTTCATAGCACTCACCTCTCCCTGACACGGCATTATTATCTGTTTTCTTTTTCTTAGTTGGGCTAATAACACTTGACACGAGATCTGCCCTCTTAAGCGTACAATCCAGTATTGTTAAATGTCGCACTCAGTTGTACAACGGATCTCTAGCACTTATTCATTAGAATAAGTAGATCGTGGAGCAGCCAGGAGCTCCCCCTTTCTCTTTCCCAAAGCCTCCAACAACCGCCATTCTACTCCCTGTTTCTCTGAGATCGACTGTTGAGATGCTTCGTGAGTGGAATCATGTTGTGTGCATCCTTCCATGACCGCCTTATTTCACGCAGTACAATGTCCTCCAGATTCATCCAGCTTGTCACCTATGGCAGATTTCTTTCTGGTGAGAGGCTGAAGAGTATTCCATTGTACATCTGTAGCACATTTTCTTTATCCATTCACTCATCAGGGGACATTTAGCTGGTTTCCATACCCTGCTTACTACTGAATAATGCCGCAGTGAACATGGGAGTGCACCTAGTTCTTTTCCCATCCTGATGGCAGTTCTTTTGGATATATACCCAGAAGTGGAGTTGCTGGATCGTAGGGTAGTTCTATTTTTAATTTTTGGAGGAACTTCATGCTGTTTTCCATGCTGGCCACGCCAGTGTGCATTCCTACCAGCACTGTGCCAGGCTTCCCTTTTTTCCACATCCCCGCCAACGCTGGTGATCTTTTTTGTTTTCTTGATTTTAGCCATCCTAACAGGTGTGAGATGATATCTCGTTGCAGTTTCAGTTTGCTTTTCCCTGATGATAAGTGATGTTGAGTGCCTTTTCATGTGCCTGTTGGCCATCTAGATGTATTCTTTGGAGAAATGTCTGTCAAGCCTTCTGCCCATTTTATTTTGCTTTGTTTAATTTTTATAAAAGATTTTATTTATTTATTTGAGAGAGAGGAGAGAGCGCACGAGCGGTGTGGGGGGCAGAGGGACAGAGAGAAGCAGACTACCTGATGGGGGGCTCAATCCCAGGACCCCGGGATCATGACCTGAGCCAAAGGCAGATGCTTAACTGACTGAGCCACCCAGGTGCCCCACTTCTGCCCGTTTTAAAATCAGGTTATTTGGTCTTCCGCTGTTGAGTTGTAGGAGTTCCTTATCTATTTTGGATTTTAACCCCTTATCAGATATATGGTCTGCAAATACTTTCTCCCGTTCTGTATGTTGACTTTTCTCTCTGTTGTGGTCCTTTGCTATACAGAAGCTTTGTAGTTTGACATGGTCCCAACTTGTCTGTTTTTGCTTTTGTCATTTGTGCTTTTGTTGTCATATGCATACATATCTGTTTTCCATTTGCCTCCTTACTAGTATTTAAGCTCCATAGGAACAGCAAGCTCTTTTGTTCTCTGCTCTATCCCCAGTTCCTGCCATATAGAGGAGTTCAATCAATAATTATAGACTCTATTTGAACTCAGACTTATGGGTTCATTCACTAATTTATTGATATGCTCAACACCTATTTCCCACACATTGGCCATGGGCCTTAGCACTGGATTTATGGGGGTGACCTCAGGCATGACCCCCTGACCCCACAGTATTTACTATCTTGTGGGAAAAATTAGGAGTGAGCAAGGACAGGTTATGGGTTTTACAAAAGGGAAAAGTCAGGGGATCGTGAGCGAGCATCCTCATGGTAGTGCAGTTTAACCATAAAAATAACTTACCTCTCTCAGGAACTTTCCGTGTGCACTTCCCATGCCTAGCCCTTTATTTTATCATTTTATTTAATAATCTTAACAAATCTGGGACTGTGAGTGATAATCTATTATTATGCTCATTATACAGATGAAGCTCCGAGAGGTCAAATACCCTATCTGAAGTCCCTTAGTTAGGAGGTGTCTGAACTCGGTCCAGGGCCCAGCTCCTCTTCTGGCTCCAAAATCTACACACGTTGCTGCCATCCTGTATGACCTCTCCAGCAATCACCCCTCCCCACATCAGTCATGTGTGCGTTCCTTCTGTTGGGGAGGCTTGCCCTCTTTGGGAGCAACTGGTTCCCCTCCAACAAAACACAGGGGACCCAGCTCTGCAGAATGAACCTGGTTTTTACTTTAAGGTTAAGTGAGTATTTGCCCTGTTTTTAGAATCAAAGACCTCTTTGAGAAGCCAATGAAAGCTTCAGATTCTCCCCTAAGATATGCACATGGGCGGACAGACAGGGGATTTTGTCTGTAATTCGGAGCGTTCCTGAGTTCCCTTAAGGCTGGTGGCTCAGTTGACAGAACTGACGATGAGGAAGGTAGAAGGCATGCTTGCAGGAGAGCAGTTGGCTATCTCTAGGAATGAGCAAGGCCCCAGACGCCAGAGCATCCAGAATGCCCCAAATAAGAAAACTCCGTTCATGGAAAGGACCACCCCAGGATGTGGCACCTGGGGAGCAGAAAGGGAGGTTTGGGAATGCCTACAACTCTGTCCAGCCTGGCCCCTTTCACGTGCTCTCCTGTCCTCCCCTCCCAAAGGGTGAAGCAGTCGGAGCTGTTTGACAGATGGAAGAGCCTGCAGATGTGCAGATGGGCGATGAATATCTCTGAAGCCAACCAGTTCAAGTATCTGTGATTTGTCTGCCCTCCCCAGCCCTGCCTTTGGTGCTGTTCTCCTTCCTGCCACCCCGTCCCGCAGGGCCCTGCCCCGGGCTCATCTTCCCCAGAGCTGGCCCCGCCTGGGCTTTGGGATCTGGGCCGTGGGGAGGTTCTGACTCAGTGCACAGGCTGAGGGGGGCACCTTGCTGGCGGCTGTCCCCCACATTCCGGCCCTTCGTCCTCGTGGCAGCCCCACGGGGTCAGGGGTGTCGTCTCCATGACAGCCCGTCACGGTGCCGCGCTGGGCTCCACATCTCCAGCAGGCCTGAGCGAGAAGGCGCGCTAAGCATCTCCTCTGGCCGCCCCCCCGTTGCCACCCCCTCGTGGGGCAGCCTGCACCAGAAGCGTGAGGCCTGCTGCAAATTCATCTATGATTGCTTTCTCACCCAAACTGATAGGTTATAAGCTCCCAGAGAGGCAAGAGCCATAGCTTCAGGTTCCCCTGTCTGCGAGAGCTAAGCAGTCAGCAGGTGTCCACAAATTCCTTTTGATGGGTGGGAACTGTAGGGGGGTCTCTCCATCGCTGAACTCCTGTGAGTTCCCAGTATTGTTGTGGTGCAGATGGAGCTCACGGAGTGGAATCGGTGGGATTCTAGGTTCATGTGCATGAACCGGAGGTGGGCAAGTCAGGCTGGAGTTCATATGTACCAAGGAGCCATCAGACGCGGCCATCCTGCCTGGGAGGCTGTGGAAAGCAAATGACACTCAGCATTTTGTCTTTTCCTTCGAAGTCATTTGTTCCAGTTTGGTGCAGTTCCGGGCCCCATCTAGAGACCGAGTCGTGGTTTTAAGTGGCACATTTCTAGAAATGAGGATGTCTACCATGGTAACCCCTGAAGAGCAGGTGCCAGCAGCCCCGACCCAGAGGCCCCGATGAGACTGCGGATTCCCGGCTAAGGCCACACATGCCCCCATCATAAAAGTCGAACGTGAACTTGAGCAGAGTGCTGGGAGGCGGGAAGAGGGCCAAGATCTATGCGGCAGGTGCCACCCCAAATCTGCCTTTTAGCAAGAGGTGTTATGGTGGGGTGGCCGAGGCCTGAGCATCCTGGTGGTGTGGCTCATCCACACCCAGCCTAGATGAGGTCCATGGGATGCAAAAGGATATTGTCTGAGCTGAGAGCTGAGAGCAGCCCAGAAGTCTCCTCACTGGGATTCACAAATAAATCTAAGGAAATAAGGAAGCAACAGGAAGATGAGGTGGCAGAAGAAAACCAAGGATGAATGTGGGGGCCTTCAGCAGGGATCAGCCGGAACTATTCTGGGGAGAGGCTCCGGGGAAGCCGGGACCCTTCCGGGGGCGGGGCGGTGGGGGGGAGTAGTTTCAGGTGTGGAAAAGGGAGATGACATCAGGTCTTGCTAGGTTCTAAATGGAAAAACCTTCAAGGCTACTGGGTGGCCTCCCTTTGCTCTCGTCACAAGCTCATTGAACCGTGATGAGATTCTTAATTCAGGCTTGTAAGAGCCTGGCACGGTGAAGTGGGCGGCATGGAAGGGGTGTGTTAGAAGACAGACATGAGCTTTCCAGTTGTAGGAGAGGGGCCCTGTAGCTGAGGCCTTCCCCCATCCTACCGCCTACAAATAGACACATTGGCATTCTGGTTTATGTATCAGTCATTCGTGAACTTGGTTAATGGGAGTCAGTCTCCCTCTATGGAGTATTCTCCAGCAGGCTGACAAGATTGAGTTCCTGGACCAGCAAAGCTAAATGGGCCAATGCTGACCCATGGCCTCTGCCTGGCCCCCACTCTGGGAGGCCTTAGTCACATTCTGAAACTCAACACTCCACAGGAAAGGCCTCTCTCTGTGACCGGCGGTCAGCTGAGCCCCCCAGTGAAATCCTTGCAAGAGAGAAAGTCATAAAAAATAATTTTATAACCTTCCTGGCTTTGGCAACCTACAGTCACAGAATTACCGAGGGTCAGAGGTGGACCAGCCAAGGCTGCGTTCTACAGACAAGGGAGCTGAGGTCCAGCCTGGGGAAAACACCTGACCAGGGCCCCACCGCTGGTGGGAGCAGACCAGAAACTAGAACCCAAGCCTCTTGACACCAGGGTGGCTACCCCAAGTTTCCATCCCAGACCTTGGAGGGGAATTTTCCAGAAAGCTCCTCCTCAAACGTTGGTGGTGGTCATCATCCCGGCTCCATGGAGAAGGTGTCCCATCCCTCCTGGGGCTGCCTAGGTGCTGCATGGGACTGTGCCTGGAGCCAGTGTTGTGGGGAGCAGGCCAGTGTGGAGTTGGCACCCACTGCTGCTTCTGGAAGAAATGGAGCCTTGTGGGCTCAAAACCCCCATGTGAGAGAGTAGAAGTTGGCCTGTTTGTTAGCTGTGGAGGGCTTTGGGCCCCCAGGGCACGGGAGGACAGGTCCCAGGGCCCGACCCCTCACCAGGCCTCAGAGAGGGAGTGACCAGGTGGAGCACTAGCTCCGACCCAAAGGATGATGGACATCTCTGCCGTCTCCGGCCTGGCCGGCTCCCAGGGCTGCCTCAGCAGCTACCTTCTCCCTAGGAGGGTTTATTTTTTTATTTTTTATTTTTGTAAAGCCTGCTTGCATCATCTGAGCTTTAACCCTTCTGTAGCTTGTGTTTGAGTGTTTTTTTTTTTTTTTGGTGAGTGAAAGCCAGGGCTTTTTTTTTTTTTAAAAACAATGAACTCCTGAGAACCTATTTTGGAAATCAGTCAGACTCCTTTTTCTGCAGGAAGTGGTCCAGCACCAGCCCACCAGCCCACTTTCTGACAACCCCTCTTCCTAAAACACTTTCTAAATGATTGAAATTGCACGCTTCCATTGACCATTTTGTCTTGGGGTTTTCCCCCGCCGAGACAGGGTAATTGCCTTGTTTATAGTCTGATAGGGGCCAGGAACCCAAGGATGAGCTCTCTATCCCCAGATTTCCATCAAGGCTGGAGAAACAATTGTTTCCAGGAAGTAGTAGAATGCTTAGTGGATCTTGATGAGCGCCCGGGTGAGGCGTGATTCATCCCACCATGGCCGGCAGCTGGCTGTCCACACTCGTGTGACTAACACCGGGCAGGATCCAGAGAGGCAGGGTCCCTGCCATCAAGGGGCTTTCATTCAGGCGGGGAGAGAGTCGGTAGGTGATGAAGTGGAGGGTATCCAGTCTGTGCTCCAGGTCTTCAGAGGCCAGCGAGGTCCGTGGGGTGGGCAGCTGGGAGCTCACGGGGATCAAGGACAGCGTGAGGAAAGGAGGAAAGGCCCAGGCACTGGGAGGCGTGTTGAAGGCAGAGGAACAGCATGAGCAGGGGTGTGGGGTGGGGGGTGAGTGCGGGAAGGGGTAGGAGAGCACGGAGCTCCCTGATCACCTTGAGGAGCCTCAGTTCCATGACCCCCCTGTTCTTCCAGCAGCTTGGCTCTGCCCCATGTCACCTGTCTCTCCCGCTCTGTCTCCTACCTGGCAGGTCCACTCTGTCCAGGTGCTGCAATGCCCCCTCCTTCCTCTTCACCACCCAGAAGAACACCCCCCTGGGGACGAAGCTCAAGTATGAAGTGGACACCAGCGGCATCTACCACATCAACCAGGAAATCTTCCGCATGTTTCCCAAGGTGCTGCTTTGGGCAGGGCAGTCTGGGCGGGGCAAAGGGGCGACCCCACATGGCCCTATGCGGCCCTGCCTGCGGGGTGTGGCATCCCTCTGCTACGCCCTCCGCATCCACTGTCCTGGCTCTGGTTGGCTCAGTAGACTGTCTTCCAGGGCTCCTGTCTGGGCCCGGTGAATGCCAACTGGCTACTCTTTGAGGGACTTTGCTTATCAAATTTTGGTTATTGCGTTGCTTGCCGAGGACATCCTGAAGACACCTGGGACAGTGATTAAGTCTCCCACTGGAGGCAGGCGCAGGAGCAAAAAACGTTCATGCAAAGGTTGTGTGCCCAAGAAATCACAAACCAGTAGAAAGCAAAGCGAGAAAGACTGATCTCACGTTGGCTGACCTTGGATGGTTATGATGTCTTCCAAGGCCTCAGTCTCCCTGTCCGTAACACTGGAGTTTGGGCTAGGAATAGGTGTGGCTGCTCATAACAGAAAATCTCACTTAAACAAGTTAGATGTTAATTGTTCTCCTTTACATAAAAGAAGTCTGGAGGTAGGTTGTTCTTCAGGACTAGCACAGTGGCTCCCTGGCCACCAGGGGGAACTCAGGGTAAGTGATCCCCCTGCTTGACGGCTCAGGTCACTGAAGGCTGGGCATATGCACTCACCTGTGGCCTGATAGCGGCATCAGACTCTCAGAGAAGGGGCCCTGGAACCTGCATTTTCAGCTCATTCTGATGGTTATCATCTAAAGAGGAGGAAGATTTCACTGGATGTGTGCATAAGCACCTCCTGGAGATTGCTGGGTCCAGAGCAGGACTTAGTGGGTCCAGTGTGTAGACATGCTGAATGGGGGCGTGTTCAGGTCTTTCTGGATGAAATCCGAGGGTCTGGGCTGCCCTGCTTCCACAGGAGGGCTCCCTGCGTTCTGGTACTTACACAGAGGGTCACACAGACTCTCCCCCATCACAGCGCTGGAGGATGATGGATACAAGCCAACTTCGAGGTGGGTCTTGCAAGGCCCGGAACAGGAGGCTGGGGACAGCAGGTGGATTTGCATCTCGTGTGGGTCGTGCCAGTGGGTGACGCACAGCTCGGTTATGACATATGGGTCCACGGAGGGCCATGGGTTTGGACTGCCGAGGCCCAGGGAGTTAGAGCAGGGTTGCCAAATGTTCCCTGGGAAGGGCCAGAGAGTAAACATTTTAAGTTTTGCAGGCCATATGGTCTCTGTCATAGCTGTTTACCTTTATGGTGCCAGCACAAAGCGGCCACAGACCTCCGTGAGCCTGTGAGGGTGGCTGGGCTCCGGGATGCTCTAGTTCCTGTTAGGCACTGAAATGTGAACTGCACCTAATTTTTACATGTCACAAAATGTTCTTCTTTTGATTTTCCCCCCAACGATTTACAAAGATAAAATCCATGCTTAGCTCGGTCGGAGGGGGTGGGGGTGGGGGCAGTATACAGAACCGGGCAGGTCTGATGTGGCCGGAGGCCGTAATGAGCCACCCCCTCCCCCCAATCAGATCCTGTGACGTAAAGTATTGCCTCAGGGTAAGTCTTTCTTCGGGTTTGTATAAGATACAGCTTCTCGGTCTCCTACCCCCACCCTAGAGATTCTGATTCCGTGGTTCTGGGATGGAGCCCAGGAATTTCTATTTTCAGAAAGTACTCCAGGTTGTTTTTGATGTGCAGAAGTTTGGGAAACACTGACATAGAACATAAAGGCCTCCCTCTCTCCAAAGATAACTTTGGTTTTTTCCTTTCCCTGGTAGAAGTCAAGCAGTGCCGTTTTCCCCGCTGGCTCTGAGATACCCTTTCCCCCCCTCCCACCTCCCCCCCCCGCCCCGTGGCCTCTGGGCCCATCCCTCCAGGGAAAATGGGCCTTGAGGGACAGCTTCCCACAGACAGACGCAGCGCCTCCTGCAGATCTAGCCTCCTTCCTGAGGGTCCGCTGTGGTGTGATTTTCCATGACGCCACCTGGTGGTGGGCCCCACCGGAAGCCCAAGGTGCCACCAGGGCCATGATCATTCAGGGCTGGCCAGCTGCTGTGTGCTAGGAGGGGAGCCCCGCAGGCTTGTGGGCCCCCGGGGGGAGCTTTGGGGCCTCATGACAGTAATAACAACCTGGTCCCCGTGCAGAGATACCCGTGGGTCAAGCACCACATTGGGTAGGCTTTTCGTTTACACCAGTGGTTCTTAACCATGGGGACCTCTGGCAATGTTTGGAAACATTTTGGTCGTCGTGATATCCTTGTCGTCTAGTGGGGAGAGGCGACGGGATGCTGCTGCTAAACGTTCTGCAGCGCATGGGTCAGCCCCCCACAATGAGGAATGGTCTGGTCCAAAATGTCAACAAGCGCCAAGTTGAGAAACTCTGCTCTGCATCATCGCGTTGAAAAGCATGACACTCGCATGTTATTATCCGAATTTTGCAGGTGGAAAAACTGAGTTGCTGAGAACTCAGAACACCAGTCCATGGTTCCTTCATCTCATGATGGGGCAAAACCAGGGCTGAGCTTGGGGCTTTTGCCTCAGGCGCCCAATCCTGGTTGGCCTCAGACTCTCCTGGGTGGACCCAAGCAAAGTCCTGCATCGTAGGCAAAGCTCCCCAGTCCTGGGCCAGCTGGGGTGGTTGGTCTCCCTACCCTTGACTCCAGGTCTGTGCTTCTGCCTGTGCCGTGCTTGTGGCTGCTGGGCTCCGTCTGCCCCCGGCTGCCCAGGGGGGGATTATGACCTAGAGCAGGGATGTGGCAGGACCAGGACTCTTAACCCCTCAGGCCAGCCAGCACTTGCCTGGGGTCCCCTGGAGGGCATGGCCAGGGAACCTTTGTGGGCAGCCGGCGCCCAGACCGATGTAAGCCCAGCAGTCAGGGCGTGACAAGGTCAAGGTGCTGTGAGGTGGTCATGCCCAGGGCTCCTGCAAGGGCCACTGTCGCTGGGGGGTGAGACCCGGGCTCTCCTGTACTCTGAGCCCTTCCTCTGCAGAGATCTGAGGTGTTTCAGGCTCTCACTGCTCCCCTGTGGTGGCCTTGCTTCTCAACCCTTGGTCTCTTGTTCTGCTGTTTCCAAGTCCCAGCATCTGTTCCAGGCCGTATTACCTTGGTGTCCCAGGCCTACGTCCTCCCTGTGTACCTTGCCCTGAGCTGAAAGGGGGGAGGGCCAGGTTTAGGGCCCTGTGCCCGTCTCTGCTGCTGTCACCCCCCAGCACATCTGCACGAACCAGTAGCCTACGCATCCTGGAAGTCATAAAGAAGATGAGCTTCCAAACACTGGGAAAACCAAAAGCAAGCAGGACTGGCCATCACCTGTACTCCCTTCTTTCAGGAAACCTGAGGCATCCCAGGGCTTGTCGAAAAAGGCTGTGGAGACCCGGCTTCTCTTCCAGCTTTCGTAATTGCCAGGGGGACTGAGAACAAGTCTCCTGACCGCTCTTCTCATCTGCAAGGTGGAATAACCACTTTCCCCCCACAGTCCCTGCCAGGCTGGCTCGGAGAGGTGGCCGTCGGTACAGGGGTGAGGGCAGCGGAAGAAGGCAGGGAGGGCATTGCCCCTGACAGCTGTGTGCCCGTCTCCCCCAGGACATGCCCTACTACCGGTCCCAGTTTAAGAAGTGTGCAGTGGTGGGCAACGGAGGCATCCTAAAGAACAGCCGCTGTGGGCGGGAGATCAACAGTGCCGACTTTGTCTTCCGGTAAAAGAACAGCCCCGGCCCTGCACCTGCTGCTTCTACCCCCCCACAGCCCTCCCGCTCCCTGCCCTTCCCTCCGGGGGTGCCCCAGCCCCATGCCCTAATGCCCTGTGTCCTAATGCTGCCCTTCAGGTGACCGGTCCCCACTCCCCACCCCTGCACACTTTTACACTCTGGCTTATTCCCTTCTCCAGCCCTGTCCTTCGGGGCCAGTGGCCAAACCTGTCAGGGCCTCAAGTCTCCACATCTGCGGAATGGGAGGTTGCAGCCTCCTCCGTGGTTGAGTTCTCTTCCAGAAGCAGTGTTTGGAACCAGGGCAACCTTGTGGCTGACACCAGTGTTGGCTTGCCCTGGCTTTAAGCTGGAGACTGGCCCTTGTATTTCTTCTTCCTTGGATAGAGCCCCCTCTTATCTCTTTGGTGATCCTCGCTTACAGTCTTTAGCCTGGATCAAGAAAATGGGTTGAAAATAAAAGCTTAAAGCAAAGGGATTGGGGTTGAGGCTGTAGTGGGGTCTCATGGGTCATGGATCCATAATCACTGTGCCACTCAGTGTGGGAGAGGGAAGGAATTGAACTTGCCCCTCTGTGCACAGGCTACCAAGGTTCCACCCCGCTGGCTGCCTCGGCACCCTTCTGCGTGTGAGCACCGTCTTCCTTTCCCCACACCCTCGCGCTGCCCACTCTCCAGCTCCCTCTGGAATGAGTGAGTACATGCAGCCAGGCTGCCTTGTGTCTTCTGCAGGTGCAACCTACCCCCCATCTCAGAGAAGTACACCATGGATGTGGGCGTGAAGACAGATGTGGTCACTGTGAACCCCAGCATCATCACAGAGAGGTCAGTGAGCCTCCCCTAGACTCATGCTATCCAGGAGAGCAGCCCTGACTGCCACACGTGGCTACCGGCCATGGGGAATGCGGCATCCAGATTGACAGGTGCTGTCTGTAGCAGGAGACACACACCTGATTCCAAAGATTTACCATGAAAAAGACGATGGGCCACAGCTCCTCAATTGTTTATGTTGATTACATGTTGAAATAGTAGTATTTTGGGTATATCAAGTTAAATAAAACATTGTGAGCATTCAATAGAATATAAAAATAAATTTCACCCATGTCTTTCTGCTTATCTAAATGTGATCATTAGGACATTGAAAATTACATATGTGGCCTACATGATAGTTCCCTTGGACAGCACTGGTCCGGACAGTCTTCACCTAGATGGGCCATAAAGCTTTCCAGTGTGTGATGGGGGCAGGCAGCTTCCTATGCTCCTGTGTCCAGGTGGCTCTGGGGAGAAGCCTCACGCAAAGATCTCAGTCCCCACTGAGTGCCCTTCCTGGGGTCTGTGCATGTGGGAGGCCTCAGGGAAGGGGGTTCAGGGGTTAAAACTCCAGCCAGGGGCACAGTCACACCATCCAGGTCAGGCTAGGGGCAAGACGGGGGACAGCCAGAGACCAGAGGGTGGGGAGTCAGTAAATCAGGTGAGGTGCCCAAGGATACTTACAGAGTCAGCGCAGTGAAGGATTAGGGGAGAGGAGGGAGATGAGCCCACGGGAGGGCCCTTTAATGTGAGGAAGAAGGGCAGGGAGGGGCTGTGGGGGAGGAGCGGCCGAGAGGACAGGCAGACTCATTTGGTGAACTTCACTGGGGACCTTGGGAGAGAAAGCACAGGTGAATGGCCTGAGGACTCCAGGGAGAGCCTCCACTTCCTCACCCCTGCCCCACCGAGTCCACCCTGGGATGCCCTCATCCCTTGGGGTGAAGCACGGCAGTCCCTACATTGTTGTCCCTTTGGGTCCACTTACACAAATACAGCCGTCCCGAGAAAGGCAGGGCATTCATCTTCGGAGGCGAAGGAAATGAAAGGGAGCAGCAGGGTGGCCTGGAGTGCCCTGCGTGCTCCGAAGAGGCCCCGGGGTGGCGGGTGGCCGGTGGGGGCGGCAGGTGGCTCCGGGGGGCACATGGCCTGGAGAGTGGGCTGCCGACCGTCTTGCTCTGGCCCCGCCCAGGTTCCACAAGTTGGAGAAGTGGCGGCGGCCCTTCTATCGGGTGCTGCAGGTGTACGAGAACGCGTCGGTGCTGCTGCCCGCCTTCTACAACACGCGCAACACCGACGTGTCCATCCGTGTCAAGTACGTGCTGGATGACTTTGAGTCGCCGCAGGCCGTGTACTACTTCCACCCGCAGTACCTGGTCAACGTGTCGCGCTACTGGCTCAGCCTGGGGGTGCGCGCCAAGCGCATCAGCACCGGCCTCATCCTGGCCACGGCGGCGCTCGAGCTCTGCGAGGAGGTGCACCTGTTCGGCTTCTGGGCCTTCCCCATGAACCCCTCGGGCCTCTACATCACCCACCACTACTATGACAACGTCAAGCCTCGTCCCGGCTTCCACGCCATGCCCTCCGAGATATTCAACTTCCTGCACCTGCACAGCCGGGGCATCCTGCGCGTGCACACGGGCGCCTGCAACTGCTGCTGAGGGTGGCGCGGGCTGGCCGGCCCCCGCGGCGAGCAGGACCCCGCTCCTCCTCTCCTTCCTGCGCCGGGCGGGGTGAGGGCGGGGGGACGGGGGGCGGTGGCTGGCGTTCAGGCTGTCACTACCTCGGGCGTTCAGCTTCCTGCGTGGGTGGTGTGGGCCAGGAGGCAGGACTGGGGGCCCCCGGGGCAGAGCCGGCTGTGTGCTAGGCTCTCTGGCCTGCGCGGGGCGGGGGGGGGGGGGGGGGGGGGGGGGGGGGGGGCGTATCCCCGCCCTGCCCACGGGTAGCATGCTGCTGAGCCACGCCCCAAGATCAGGGGCCTTGAGGGATTGCAAGTGAATAAAGCACATTTGCACTCAATTTTAGCATTGGGGAGAGCACACACTGTAGTGGCCTTGCTGCAGCTAAAGGAAGGCCCTCCAGAACGGAAACGAGGGAGACCGGAACTGTGAGCACGGTCAAGATTTAATTCCGACTTTTGGCTTCCAGGGTTTTATACCGCGGCCCCAGCTGTGAATTGCTATCTAGAATCTCAGAGCTTACAGATCAACCCAGCAGCCAGACCCTCCTGTGAAGACAGAGTGGCTCAGGGAGGTCCAGGGTCTTAACCACGGTCACTCCAACTGATTTGAGTCCCTTAAGTGACGCCGTGAGATCTACTGCAAGCCCCGTGTCTCTTAGCATCTTCATCTCAACACCGTGTGATGGGAGCCTCGCGCTTTCACCCACATCCTCAGGCACACACACAGTCTTGGCGCCTCCAGGTCCAATCCTGTGTGTGATCTTCGGATGAGAAGGACCAGCCATTTGCACGAAGGTTTTCAAGCCAATGGTGTTGACTCAACCTGCGCTTCGCAATCTGTTTCCTCTCCTGTGTCCTTATTTTCAGCTCTGTTTTAACCAGAAGTTATTTATAAGATCCCCTCTCTGTTCCTGAATCCTTTGGAATCCTGCTACATTGTGTTCCTGCACTGGAACTGTAGGCTCTGGGCTGGAAAGCACTGACATGTAACTGATGAACTCTGCAGATGGAAGTGCGTCATGGCCTCCGACACCAGCATCACTGAGGGTCCCACGGGGCAGGCAGACTCCCCACATCCCACAGCCTGGCGGCCTTCACACACACGGACCCACAGGCCTGTGCTTTGGGAAGTTAACTGGGCCTGGGCCGAAAGGGGTTAACTCTGAAGTTCATTGCCTTTCCTTCCCCTGTGGTGTTTTCACCATCAGCGAGGTCCTACCTAATAGACACTTGCGGTGACTTGCCTTAGAACCTAGCTTTGTGGGCATGTGGAACGTTAGTTCCAGAGGGACGTCAGACCCCTTCCTCCCACCCTCCCTCCCTCCCGCCTTTTTCCAGAAACCTATTCTGCTTAGGTCTGGAGTGGGCTTGGGAAGATAGGGTGACGAATAATGGCAGAGTCGCTTTCTTCTAGGGATGGAGGGCAGGCCGTACACAGACCCCAGCCCAGCCTGCTGGGTGCCCTGAGGAGGGCGGGGAGCTGCGAGGTCTCAGCAGGGAGGGGACCCCGCCATCCAGTGACCACCTTTTACAGCCAGAGCAGGAGGCCCAACCAGTGAGAGACAGGGGAGAGCATGGGCTCAGTCCCTGGCCTCCAGGCTCCCGGTCCAGGGCTCCCTCCTTGGCAAAACCACTTTGTGTGGGCTTGTGTTTCATGTTGGTGGGTGGTTATGGAGTGCATGCTCCGTGCACAACACTATTCTAGATCCTCCTTCATTCTGAGCCCTGGTCCTGACTGGGCAAGTCTCGGGCTGCTTGTCTGTAGAGCAGGGACGCAGCCAGTAAGACAGCATGGACCCTAGTGGGCCATAAGCTGGGAAGACCTGTGCTAGGGCAGTGGGTGACTGGGCTTTCTTGGGCTCCGCCCGTTCCTCCCAAGGAAGGTACTTCTGGGGAAGGTTCCGGCTAGCTGAACTTTCCAGCCATGTGCTTGTGGTTAATTAAGCCCAGTTCTTGAAACCGTGGCATGTCAGGACTTCGAGGCTCCAAAAGACCTTTTTTTCCCATTTAAGGAAACAGACCTCGAAGGGGTAGGTGGCCTGGGTCAAATCCTGCCTAGGGCTCTACTGAATGCCTGCTGTGGACCAAGCCCCCTGGGTAACACTTCTGTTCCAGGGAGGGCCGTGTTGGGGGCAGGAACCGTGGCGAATCAGACATCAGAGTTCCCACCGCTTGAGGGTGCCACGGGTTGGCATCTGCCCCAGCAGGGCCCTCGTAGGAGCTGAGGAGAGAACGCAATGATCCACCCCATAGAGGAATCAGGACTCATGGTCCCATTTCTGCCTGTGGATCTTAGGGTGAGTCTCTTCTCTCCCCACAGATCTGTTTCCTCATATCTACCACCAGGGCCTTGGGAAAATCTCTAGGGTCTTTATTATCTCTAATTTGTTTTTGGAGGTATTCCTGATGTACGGATCTGAGCCACAAATAGTATTTACTATTATAATAGCTAACATTTAGTGTGCTCTCATTCTGTGTCAGGCCCTGCACAGTGCACTTTCTTTGTAGTTATCTCCTGTGATCACCACAAGGCCCCCTTAGGTAAGAAGGCTCCCATGGGACAGGTGAGGCGGAGGCTCAGAGTTGTTTAGTGACTTGCTCATAGTCAGGCACCCGGTGGAGGAAGACGCACTCAGATGTGTGGAACCCCCAAGCCGATGCTCTGGACCTCAGTCTTAGCTGCTTCTCAGCCAGTGTCACAAGGGCTGGAACAAGAGGGATACTGATGGAGGTGCCACTGCAGGGCGCTACTGGGCCCCACTCCAGGGACAAATGCTCCGGGAGGCTGTCATGGGTCCAGAAGGCTGTCTCTGCTTGGAGGTGTCCCCCACCGCCACGCGCCTTGGCAGCACTCAGCCACCCGTGGTAGAATGGGTGCCATTTGGGCACTGGAGGGAGTTGAGGTCATCTCTACATCTTGCAGGTGAGGAGAGCTGCCCAGAAAGAGTAAATGGTAAGTGACAGCATGTTGAGTGACTTGCCCAAGGCCCCATGGCCAGCCGGTGCCCCAGTTGGGACTCACCCAGTCTCCTGACTTCCAGGCCCTGCTGGTTGTCTGGCAGTCCCTGTTTGTGGGAAAAACATTGTTTCCAAAGGCTCATTGTTTCCTGGGCATTGACTCAAGAAGCCCCCACCGTGTTCCGCCCCCCCCCCCCGCAGCTTCCCCCCCCCCCCATCCCACTGTGCAGTGCAGACTACCAGCTAAATTCTTATTTAAGGGAAATCGATTCCCCACAAATAAAACAACCCTCATGTCTTCCTTTGTGCTAAACCCACTGCTCTAGGGTTGAAAGACAGCAAAAACAAGTAAATGACTCAGTGCTTAGCCAAGCAGAATGGAAGGTGGCTCAAGGTCAGACGCAGCCTTTGAGACTCTGCAATGCTGCCGAGGCAGTTCTGCCCGCTAATCACCTGGTGCTGCAGAGAGCCTGGGGGCCGGGGGGGGGGGGGGGGGGGGGGGGCGCCGCGGGGGGGGCCTCACTCCACTGAGTGGGGGGAGGGGAGGGGGCGCACTTCCTGCCGGTGGAGGGAGGGCACAGGGCTGGCTTCAGCCAGGCCTTCAACAAGTAATTATCGAGCACTCACTTTGTGCGGGGGCATTGTGCTAGGGGCCGGCGGCCCAGAATCACACAGTAGCCCCTGCCCTCCCGGGGCGCGTCCATTCGCTGCACCGAGAGCCCACACGCGACACAGGAGCTGTGCTGGGAGTTGGCAAGTCTGGGGACAGTTATCAGGGAAAGAGGACAGGGCCTGCCAGAGTTATTGCCAAAGCAGCTGCCGCTTCTCCGGCCTCATCCCTCACATTCATGTGACAGGTGAGAGGGATGGCGTCGCCGTCCTTTCGAGTCTTCTCCTCCTTTGTTTCCTCTCCTGACGTTCCTCCTGTCTCTGAATGCTCCTTCTCAGGCCCCTTCGTTGAGTCACCCCCGGTGAGGCTTCCTCGGGGCTCCCTCCTCTCAGCGGGAGCCCTCCCAGAAAGCTCATCTCTTCACAGCGTCTGGGCTGTCCCTGCGTCTCAACCCCCTCACCTGCAGGCAGGGTCTCCCTCCGAGCGTCAGAAGCATGCTCACCGTGGCCTCCTGATCCTCTGTACCTGTGCTGATCTCCAACCTCATCGTGTCCTCGACTGGCATAGTTGAAAGGACAACCTGGCTCCAAGGCTCTTAGCACTTACTAGCTGGGTGACCTTGAGGGGGCTGCCGAAGCCCCTGAAGGCTCTGATTCGTTTTCTTTCTTTTTTAAGATTGTATTTATTTATTTGAGAGAGACAGATAGTGACAGAGATAGTGAGAGAGAGCACAAAGGGGGAGGAGAAGGAGAAGCAGGCTTCCCAGAAGAGCAGGGAGCCCGATGTGGGGCTCAATCCCAGGACTCTGAGATCATGACCCGAGCTGAAGGCAGATGCTCAACCGACTGAGCCACCCAGGCGCCCCTGATTCGTTTTTGGAGGAGCGAGACCCGGACGCCAGCCACTCCGGCCGTGGCGAGGGTTAAGTGAAGTAGGGTTGCACAATGCTGAGCACAGAGCCCGGCACAAACTAGACACTCTGCAAGTATGGCTTCCTCGGCCCCCTCCCTGCCCCAGCCCTCCCCCCCCCCCCCCCCGCCGTGAATGACTCTCCCTCACTCAGCCCAGAAACCTGGGCCACCCGTGCCTCTTCCTTCCTTCAAAGTCAGCACAACTGCTGGAGAACCGTGCCCCGCGATGCCCCGTTAGGTGGCTGCCACCAGGTGAGGGGTCTGGCTCGAAATTGAGACTAGGGTCTTAGATGAGAAAAGAGTGAAAGTAAAAATCTGCCACACAACCCAACTTATGCGCTTTCTATAAATATGAATATAAAATAAACCCACTATTAAACTAGCAACAAAAAAAAATAATTGGGAATCTAAAACATTTATGAAATCTGTTTTCGCCTTGACACTAACCGATTTCTTTTTCTTTCTAATTTTGATTGTCATAAAAAACACAAGACATTGAATTTACCATTTTAGCCATTTGTAAGTGTACAGCCCAGTAGTGTTAAATACGTTCACATTGTTGTGCGACCAACCTCCAGAATAGTTTTCATGTTGCAGAACAAACTCTGTGTCTATCAGAGGACAACTCCCATTTCCCCTCCCCCAGCGCCCGGCAACCACCGCTCTGCTTTCAATCTCTGTGAATTTGACTATTCTAAGTACTTTGTATAAGTGGAATCATATGGTATCTGTCTTTTTGTGACTGGTTTATTTCATAGAGAATCATTTAGGTAGGTACAAGCTGTTCTTAAATGACATTAACTGTTTTCAGTGTCTCTGTAATAGAATTCTGATTTTCCTTTTGCCTGGGGCAGTTGTCCTGGGCCCTTGGTCTGTCCCTGGCTTCTGATTATCTTGGCACCTTTGCTGAGGCTCAGAGTGGACCTGGTCTGCTTTGCTGGCTGGGTTCAGCTGTTCTGGCCGGACAGTGCCCTGAGAGGCAGCTGCTCTGCCCATCTTTTTTAAGTCTTTAGATATTTTCCCCTGCAGAGTCTCTTCTTTGAAACCCCTCCTTTTTTTTTTTTTTTTTTTCCATTTCAAAAAACCAGGGAGAGGGAGAGCAAGAGAGAAATATACACTTCAGTCAGTGATTTAGCTCTTGGCACAAAAGCCAGAAATCAGTGACTGTCTTTCTTTCCATTCAGGGGATGGTTCCCTTGGCAACTAAGTAACTCATTTTCCTTCAACAAAATGACTTGCTCAGCTTTGGGGTAAAAGTTTGATTTCCTTTGGAATTGTGGTTCTCAGCCTTGTGTGCACATTATAATCACCTGGGGATCTTTATAAAATACCCCTCCCCCCGGCCCCGCCACATCCTCACCCTCCCAGAGAATCTGATTCGGTTGGCTTAAGGATAGGGCCTCCTGTCTTTATTTTAAAAAATCTTCTGTGACTCTATCACACAGCGGTTAAGATTCATTGCCCTAAGGCAGAGGGGCTCCACGTTGGCTGTACTTTGGAGTCACCTGAGGAGCTTTGAGAAATACTCCTGCCTGGACCCCGCCCGCCCCCAAGAGGCTCTGATCCAGTTGTCTGAAGTATGACCAAGGTACTAGATTCTTTCAAACTCTCCCGATGATTCTCATATGCAGCCAGGGTTGAGAGCCACTATTCTAGAGCAGCAGTTCTTGAACTAGAAACCGAGTCAGAGTCTGAGTCACCTGGAGAGCTGGGGGCAGGGGGGGCGGTGCTCCTGGGCCCCATCCTGCGGTCTCTGATATGGTGAGCTGGTCTCGGGCCTTTCTTAGCCAGCACCCCAAGCAACAGTGATGCTGGTCCCTGGCCCCTGCTTTAGAGGATCTTCTAACTAGCTTGACCCTGTTCTCTTACATTTTTTCCCCTCTGGGGGTTGAGAAAAGCTAATTCAAGCCTGAGGCTTCGTAAAGCTACCAAATAGATTTTCCTTTTCCGAACATTTTAAACACTGAAATAAACATTAAGAAATATTTTTAAAGCAAAGGTACATAGATTGCTTCCCCCAGGTTAGGAGGCTCAGAGTGTGCCTGAATTGAGAATTTATTTGTGCCTGGGTTTTTAGGATGCATTTGTGATCAGAGCTAAGGGGTTGATGTCTCTGGAACTGGGGACCACCAACCTGTGACCAGGTGAAGGTCATTTTATGACCGGTGCTGGAAGGTGAGCAGGACACCGCAGTCTCAGCACAGAGAGTTCCTGGGCCCCTGGGGGTGGAAGATGGGCTCTGTGATCTGTCCCTGCCCCCACTGCACCCACGGAAAACAAGCAGGAAGGTAGTGATGAGGAGACGTCCTATAGAAATGGCCTGTGTGACCCAGGGACTAGGGGTCCCTCCCCATTGCATTAGGCTCTTCCTTCCTTCTCCGCCTCCCTTTGGAAGAGGCTCCAGTTGAAACCAGCTACTTAGTATCTGGATCCTGCCTCCATCTCTCCTCCCTCCAACGGGATCCATGTCCCCTGCCCCTTCCCTCTGCAGACACCCCCAGTGGTGTAGTCCCAGTGAGAACTTTATCTGAACGGCCCCTCGGAATCCCGCACTCAACCGCAAAGTTTACAAGACCCCCTGAACACCTTGAAGACTTGTTAAGGGAGAATATGGTCACCATCTTACCGAAACAAAGTCAAAGCACACCTCACTTCCCAGGACCACTTACCCAAGCAAGCTCACTCAGCCCTTAGGTCGGTGGGGACTCAGATGAAGGAAAATTAATTTTGAGCCCCTGAAATAGCTATAAAGCTCTGTATTAAAGACCAAACATTTTGCTAGCAGCAGATCCCTCGTGGCATTCACTTTAATTTTAAATTCAATTTTAGGGAACTTGATTCTGGTTTCTCATAATAAAGTGAATGAAGAGAATGACAACAGGTGCTAGATCCAGCAAGAAGTGGCAGCTAAAAGCCTAACAGTAACGGCATTAAAAAGACCAAAACTATACATCTGAGAAAACACCATGTGATCTGAGGCCATTTAGTGGAGGGGTAAATACGTTGTCACAACCCTGAGGGCAACAAAGCGTTTTCGATCTGCTCACCCAGTGATATCTGCAACCACACATGGGTGCAGAAACAAACGGCGTTCAGATCTGTGTTTCAGAAGGTGGAGAAGCTGCTTACCCATTTTGGAATTATTTCCATCCCAAACACTTAAAACACCATCATGGAAATATTGGTGCTTAAAAGGTTAGCGCTCAGTTATCCTGAAGTTCAGGTAGATGCAATGGTTCATTATCTGATAACGTAGGATACACGAGATGGGCAAAGTCACTCCTTTGGACTTACGTGCTCCCTCTGACATTTGCTACCCCTTCCCCCAAGAAAAAAAAGCGAGGAGAAGGGGGGTATGCACCCCTCCCCTCCCACCTCCCCTCTCCCTTGAAGGGAACTGCAGTGTGGTGGATGCGGGGGGGGGCACGGGACAGGGAATTCTCTTTCTGCATCTCAGCTTCCACCTGTGGTGGCTTTGTCGGGCTGGGACCAGGGCAGGCTCTGCAGTGACCCAGGCCTGTGATTTATCTGCGAATTTAAGAATATGAACAACCCACCCCCCCCCCTGCCCCGGGGCCCACCCCGCACAGGTTTCTACTTTCTAAACACCTTCATCGTCGATTTCTCACTAAGATTGGCTGTGTTCCTATGAGAAGGCTGGGGCAGTTAGGGGCATCCCTACCTGACTGAGGCCCAGAAAGATGACGGTGGCATGTCCCAGGGCACATGGGATTGGTGGTGGAGTCCTGGTGCTGGGTGGCCAAGCTTCCCAAGTGGTGGGAGGGGCCCCTGCTCTAGCCTGTGGGGCTTTTCTGCTTTCTTCCCTCTGAGGTGGTCAGGCTGAGTGGCATCTGGGCCAGGCCTGGGCTTCACCCCTGGCCTCACGCCCTGCCCGGGTCTGGGGAGGGTCCTTTTGGGTATTCGTTCCTCTCTAGGTCCTGCACTCAGGGTATCCAGAGCCAGAACACTCAGTGGCTGTACCCAGAGTGGGCTGGGAATGGAGACAGTTGTCCTTGGCAGAGTCACCCAAGGCCACAGGCCTGAGCGAAGTGGGATTGTGGAGGGAGCTGGCATCAGACCCAGTGACGCAGGCCCCTAGTGCTCTGGCTGTTTGGGAGGAGGCTGGGCAGTGGGGCGGGGGGGGGGGGGTCGTCTCAAGCAACAGATCCTACCAGCCCAGCCAGGAGCCAGCTCTCCTGTAGCCTTCTTCAGCAGGACCCTTGACTCTCCACTGTGGCTGCCTTCTGAGCATGTCCTTCTGCCTCAGGTTGCTTTGGGAGGACAGCTGGTCCTCCCTGGGGCTCCCACACTTTGCACAAATGTTTTAGGGATGCGACAGGGTCTTCTTGGTGGCCTGCAAAATTTCCTTTCTGGACCCGACGGCCCTCCCTTCAGAAAGCCATAACTCTTTTTCAAAGCCGTATTGTTTGAACTGAAATGTATGCATATGTATTATTTCTTTTTTTGAAAGAACACTTTATCTCAATGAGCATACACTGGGGGATTCAGTGTTACAGTTTAGAGTCAGTCCCCCGCCAACTTGCTCCCCAAACGAAGCCAGGACAGACGATGGAGGTCAGCAGAGGAGGAGTGGGAACCTTTTGCCCAGCAGCCGGGTGCTCCCGGGTACTCCCTGCCCCGCAGCTGTGCACGACTTCAGCCGGGCTCCAGGTCAGTTTACAGGAAGCCCTGCCTCGGGGCTCCCGTGAAGGCAGAGGAGTTTGTCCCCGAGGGTCTGGTGCGTGTGAAGACAAAGTGGCCACGCGGCCATGACCTCCGGGTGCTCCTCAGCCCCGCGCCTCTCGTGCTGTCCTCTCTCAGGAGCCGAATCACACTGCATCGTGCTCCAGAGAGCCTTTCCCACTGCAGAAGAGGGAGACCGGGTGTCATTTGCTGGGACGTGGAGACTCGCGATCCGAGTGGAACTGGACTGTTGCTGGTACCCCTGGCTCGCTCCCTCCGCTGCCCTGATCGCTGCGGGGAGAACTGCCCTGTGCGGGGGAGGAGCCGGGGAGCGGGGGCTGCAGCCCTCCCCTTCTCTTCACGCAGCCGGCGCTCACGCGCGGGGGTCCGCAGGCACCCCTGCAGCCTGGTGCCGGCAGTGTGTGCCTGTCCCCGAGGGACTCAGGAGTGATGACTGATCTCTCCTCAGAGCATAATCAGGGTACTTTGTATCTGTCACTGCGCTTGAAAGGCCCTCCATTTACACCCAATAAAACCGGTCACGCGGTTCATCTAGCAAAGGCTCTTTGGCTGTGGCTGTGTGTGTGTTCGGGGATGGGGCCACAGGGAACAGCCCCATGGGAGGAGGCTGCCGGGTCTTGCGAGAGCCTCCTGGCCACCCTGGGCACACGTTTGGGCGGGCTTGGGTGGGGTCCTCATGAGACCTGGTGTCTGCCAGGGGAGCGGTGGGCTCACAGGAAGGGCTCAGAGACCAGATCCAGACCAAGTCAGGTGCAGTGCTGAAGCGACACTCTACAGGACACAGGAGGACATGGGGAGGGGACTGCAGGCTCAAGTCAGAGGAGGGAGACTCCAGGAGGGCCGGAGGGCTGCCTGAGCAGGTGGTGCTTCAGATGTGCTCAGACCTGGAAGCTATGCAGACCTACCTCTCTCAAAGCAAGGTCGCTGTCAAGGTCTGGAATCACATCAAAAGGCATCTGAGCTCTAATTACCTTCTCCATGTGTGTGTTTAAAATAGGATTGTGTGTGTGTGTGTATGTGTGTGCATAAAACATATATACAATTTTTAAAATTCATGCATAAACCCCTGACTGGGGCTAGCCTGTAGAAAAGACTCCCCAAATCTTCATCTTGGGGAAGTCCAAAACCTTCCTCGTGCTTTCCCATCGGAGAAGACAATGTGCCAACTCCCAGAGGCTGGCACTTTTACCGTCCCTCTGCCTTCAGACTCCTGCTTCTAAGCATGTTTTTGTTTTATATCCCTTGACTACTCGGGTACTAGATGCAGACCCTACCTTGATATCAATGATCGGATTATGCATCCCAGAGTGATGCAGGAGGGGAGGGGAAAGGGATGCAAACCACTTCCAAACATGCAACCCCAAATGGAATGTTCGGCACCCCCAGGCGGACATGTCCTTGGCCGGCCCAACCCGGGGCCAGCCTCCGGGTGTGCACATGCCATGCCACCCCAGCCTCAGCCTGCCGCTCTGGCTCCTCTTCCTGACCCTCCTGTGGCTCCCTGTCCCCAGCTCCCCAGCTCCCTCCAGCGGAAGACATATCTCTGTGCACGTGGTCTCCTATGGAACCCGGATCTCAGCTCACCTTTTACCTTCCTCCTAACAAGAATGGATGGATGTCGGCTGCAAGATATTTAAACGTTTCTTATTTTTTTTTTAAAGATTTTATTTATTCATCTGACAGAGACAGGGACAGCGAGAGCAGGAACACAAGCAGGGGGAGTGGGAGAAGCAGGCTTCCCGCCGAGCAGGGAGCCCGATGCGGGGCTCGATCCCAGGAGCCCGGGATCATGACCTGAGCCGAAGGCAGACGCTTAACGACTGAGCCACCCAGGTGCCCCTAAACGTTTCTTATTACAGATGTAAAATACCAAACACTCAAGCAAGCAACTGTGGAATCTAAGGATGCTGAGACCTGGGGACTGTATTCTAGTCTATCATCATAAGAAACAAATCTGGGGGTCAGGGAAGCAGGAGTTCAATACATATTTTTGAATGAATGAATATATGTATTAGTAAGCTGGGGGATGGAAGTTGAATGTAGTTCATTTATTTATTTCATGAACACCTATCAGAGGCTCACAATCTGATTTGTTTTTAAGTAAAATCCCTTGGTGGCTCTGAGCAGAGTGGATTGGAGGGAGCAGAAGTGGTTGAAGGCAAGCTTTTCTAATACCCCAGGGAGCCTACAATGGCTGTGGGAGCTAACATTTCCATGAAACAGGAAAACGCCCAGCCTCACAGCACTGCATCACCTGCCCTGCTTCCAGGCTAGGATGCGGTTCATTTCGAGATAGCAGACTAGCTGGTTACCTTGGGTGAGAAATCGGGGACATGCAGTGGTGGAGAGCCACAGGTGGGGACCAGAGCATCCAGGACACATGCTCAAACTCTTTGTACTTACATGTGCTCTCTACACCCCACTCGCCCCAACACACACGTTCCTTTAACGTGTCTTGAGGGCCACATTCATACTCTAGGAGGCACCAGGGAACACATGACTTCCTTGAAAGGGAGTGCAGGCTGGTGGAATGGAGAGGGGTGGGGGTAGATGGAATTACGGGTCCCCATTCTTCACCCCTTGCTGTGTCCACATCCTTTGCTATGAAATGTTACAGCCCTTGCCTCTGGACCCGGCCAAGTGTGTTGCTGGGCATAGCCAAAGGATGTTAGCCGATGGGATGCAAGTGGAGGGCTTAAGTGTGCTCACGGCATCAGAGTCACCCCCTTGCCCTTCCAACCACGGCCACGAGAAGAGCTCGGAGTGAACCCAACACAGACAGAGCTTTCCCAGCCAAGTGCAGCCAGTCCTGCAGCTTGATGCAGCGCTGCCAGTTGAGCCCAAGGTAAGCGAGTCACCGCAGCCACGGTCCAGACCTGTGAGAAAGAATGCCTATACCACTGAGTGTTTTGTGGTTGCTCATTATGTAGCAATAGCTGGCTGACACAGAAATGCACACGAAATGCATGCTGCAGTTCTAATGTCAGAGTGAGCTGAGGCTTGCAGAAGGAAAGCACCAGGGATGTCTTCAGTTGAACTACAGTGTTAACTCCACTAAGGCGGAGGTTGGGTCTGATTACAGAGGGCCTCCCATGTCAGCTAGAGGTGCTAGAATTCGTGTCGGGGACATTTGTGGGATTCTTTTGGCAACGTAACCTCTGAGCGCCCTTCTAAAGTTTGAGGAGGGGACAGCTCCCAATGTCAGAGTTGAAAATGCCGTGGGCGCCTGGGTGGCTCAGTCGGTTGAGCAACTCCCTTCAGCTCAGGTCATGAGATCTGAGGACCCTGGGTCCTGGGATCAAGCCTCGCATCAGGCTCCCTGCTCAGTGGGGGGACTGCTCCCTCTCCCCCCGCTCATGCTCTCTCTTGCTATCTCTCTGTCTCTCAAATAAATAAATAAAATCTTAAAAAAAAAAAAGAAAATGCCAAATACTCACTTTCCCAGCCTCCTTTGCAGCAAGGTGTAGGCACATGACTTTGGCTCAGCCAATCAGATGCACAAGCCCCGGACTCCGAATTGGCAGAAGGCAGCAGAGGCTGTTCTGGGGAGGGGAGGCACCCGCGGGGGCGGCAGAGACCAGTGCTGAAGCTTGGTACAAACTGCATACCCAGGCGCAGTATTGGGGGCACTAGGGGCCTCCCCAGGTCAGTACAATTCCAGGCCTCCTTTCTAGGATGCAGTCCCTAAGACCTCTTGGAAATTCTGAGATCCCCTTCCCCCAACAGTAACTTTTCAAACAATAATTTTTCTGCTTAAACTAGCCAGTGTTCGTTTCCGCTGCTTGCAATCCACAGTCTTGGCTGACAAAGTTTGTTTGCACTGAGGTGTGAGGGAAGGTTTTTGAACTGGAAAGTGACAGGACCAAAGGCAAGCTTTAGGAGAATCCATTCAGCAGCAGGAGGATGCACTGGAAGGGGAATGAGGCCCGGGCAATGAGATCATTTTGTAAGTGTATGTGTATGCATTTGTGCGCATATGCAAATGGTCTGTGGGATAAACAGCCCTTTCCCTATAATCAGAGGTTTGGGATTCCTATAATTACTATGTCTGCTCTTTGTGTTTTTATCAGTACACAAGAAACGGACGGGAATCCAAGTATCAGCTTTATCAGTTAGGGTACATAACCACCTTGCACAGTTTAGACTGGAGGATGCTAAGTATAGATGGAGGATGTGGTGGGCATGGACCGTGGCCTTGCTTGGGGTCAGAGTGAGTCTGCCAAGCCTGCCCTGAGCGCCGTTTCCCAGCCAACCCCACGCAGGGTCCTAACACCACAAAGCTGGGGATGAGGTCAGGTCAGTGGCCAGGCTGCACTGTGGGCTGTAAGCAGATGGACTCTCACCTGGACATGGAAAGTCAGCAGATGGGACAGGCCAGTAAGAGAGATAGGGTAGAGCCCTGGGGCAAAGCACTGCCTTCTCAGGTCACCTTGTCATCAATCCCCTGCCCTCATGCCCAGCCCCTGCAACCACTGGTCTGGCTTTACATCTTCTGGAATGTCACATAACTGTCATCAGACAGAAGGTGGTTTTTTTTTCTTTTTTTCTTTTTTTTTTTTAAAGATTTTATTTATTTATTTGAGAGAGAGAGAATGAGAGATAGAGAGCATGAGAGGGAAGAGGGTCAGAGGGAGAAGCAGACTCCCTGCCAAGCAGGGAGCCCGATGCGGGACTCGATCCCGGGACTCCAGGATCATGACCTGAGCCGAAGGCAGTCGCTTAACCAACTGAGCCACCCAGGCGCCCGGTGGTTTTTTTTTTTCTGACTGGTTCTTTTCACTTGGTTTAATGCTTTCGAGATTTGTCCATGATGTAGCATGTATCACTGCTTCTCCCTTTTTCTGGCTGAGTAAGTATTAGCCAGTTGATGGGCATCTGAGTTGTTTTCTGGGTTTTGGCTCTTATGAATAAGGCTTGTATGAACTTTCACATGCAGCTTTTGTGTGGACATGTATTTTCATCTCTTTTAGGTAAACACCCAGGGGTGGAATTTCTGGGTTGTGTGGGAAGTGTCTGGTGAGCTTTAGAAAAGAGTGCAAGCTCTTTTCCAAAGAGACCGTACCAATTACCACTGCCACCAGTGGTATGAGAGTTCGAGTTGCTCCATGTCCCTGTCAACATTTGGTACTGTTTCAGACCCTGTTCTCTTAATCATTGTATTTTAATGCCATGGATTCTCTAAAAATATTTTGATTTTAATTTTTTGCAAAAACAGTCCAATAAACATTTTCTTGTTTTTTATCTGAATCAGACTTCATGCAAAATGAACATTTTAGTTTTTGTCTGGATGTATAGTTTTTTCTGTAGTAATCCTAATAATTTCTCTGTATTTAGAGTCTCTTTCTAAAGAGCCCAAAAGTAGAATTAACCAGAGGTCAAACCACATACTGCCAGCAGGGGGCGTGCATCACCCACGGTCGAACTTCACTGTGCCCCCGCTCATCAGGACTTGGAGCGGATTTCAGGGCTGTTCCTCCGCAGAACAGGGGAGGAGGTGAAGTTGATCTCTCCTGGGCGATGACGTCTCCCCGTGGTGAGGTGAGGACGCTGGTGGCTCCAGAAAATGAAGCTGCCCCAGACTTTGGGGAAGGGTGTGAGTGCTTACTGCTGCTCAGATGTCCTGTATCTGCTGGGAGCTTTGAAAACTCCCAATGCCCAGGCTCCACTGCTGACCTAGACCGCATAAATTGACATCTCCAGGGTGGGACCCAGGCATCAGCATTAAAAACTCTCCAGGTGACTCCTGTGTGCTTCTCTGGGACAGAAGCTTGCTGAGCCCCTCCCCTTAGTTCAGATGAACTAATCAAGTGAGTGAGTTCACCTGGGCAGGTGTCGTCCCCACTTGCTCTCTAATTTTAGAGAGCAAATCCCCACCCTTGCCGAGGACAGGGGCTTGTTGAAACTGTAGATCCCCAAGTTTCATCTTCAGAGATTTTCAGTAGGTCTGTAGTGGGGGTGAGGGGTCTGAAATCGGCATTTGGTGAGTTCTGCAGGGCTAATCCAGGCATCCCTGGAATCCTACTTTAGGAAACATTGACCTTGACAGAGAGCATCTCGGAGAGGAGACGCTGTAGAACAGAGAAGGTGAGGTGGTGGCCAGGGTCCTGGGTTCTGGGGCTCGCGGCTAAGGGCTCAGTAGGTGGGCTCAGCTCGGGGCCGCCAGGTGGTAGGACACGGAGGTGACAAAGGAGGAGCGAGTGAACGTCTCGTGGTGGCTGCCGACCAACTCCCTTCTCCTTTCCAAACCCCACCTCATGCCAGAGGCCCCGGTCCTGGCTGAGTCTTTCCTCCTCCTGGTCTGGGGATAGAGCTGCTTTCTGGCCCTGGCTTTTGCAGCAGAGCCTGGCGCTGGCTAGTGCTCTTCCCTGGCCCCTGGCCCACTGCGGTGGCCCCGGGCTGGGTGAGCCGTCATGGTTCGTCCACTGTCTGCCTGCACCTGCCATCCAGCATCGTAGCGTAGCCCAGCTGCGAGATGGACGGCTGTCCAAGCCAAACCCACAAGGGCCGCTGGAGCGCCCCCTGCTGTAGGTTGACAAGCGATGCCATCCGGCCACTGTATGTCACCCTAGGCAGTACTCAGGGTCCCATCCTTCTCTTCCTGGATTGGATTGAGCCCTGCCTTTCTTCAGTCACCGCCCACAGTGGTAAGACTACCTTTTCAGGCACACAGAATAGACCAGTGCTTGCTCTACGGGACGGTCGTTTACATGGGAGGCAGTGCCCTCTTCTCTAGGCCACACGTGCTCAGAATGGTATCCGTTCCTTGTGTTTCCCTTGCGCAGTGGGCCTTGTGTTCATGACTGCTTTATAGGTCTGCCTGCAATTTGCTCATGCACACATGTGTGCATGCATCCGCTGAACGGATGCTTACGAAGCCCACCGTGTGCCAGGCATATGATAGGTCCTGGGAGCCTAACAGGGAACAGGGAGGCATGATCTCTGCCCCCCAAAGAGCTTGTGGCTGGGAGAGGTGGTGGGGTGGTGGTGGTGGGAGATGGACAAGGAAACAGGCCCTTACAAGATAGTCCTCCCAGGAACTTTGAAGCACACAGATGATCCAGTGTGTTTACCTGTAGCTTCTGATGTGTTGCTGTGGGTTGGGCCCCACAAAGGAAGGAGGACACGTGGAGCCAGTCCTTGCGAACGGGACCCAAAGGAGGGCTTCTGGAACAATCTGAGATGATAGTAAAGCATTACCTGCCCCCCCCACACACACACATCATGCTAAATAAGAGAGAAACCCTGATTAGGAGTCACAGGCATTTGGTAAGCCCTTACTGTGTTCCCGAGGCTTCTGCTTACTGAGCACTTTCTCCAAATGCTCAGTACGCCTTAATGGGTCATTATCCCCCTTCCACGGATGGAGAGCCAGGCGTCGTCCAAGGCCACACAGCCAGGAGGTGCTGAGCAGTTCTAATTCTGTCCAAAGACCTCATACTGCCAAGACAGGGATAAGAGTTCCAAGTAGATAGGAAATTTCTAGCATTTCGGGATTTATACAGAAATCTTACAACTCGGGTTGTAAGAAATCTTAATAAAATCTTAATTGCCTTAATAAAATCTTAACAAAATAAAATAAGCAAGGTAGAGGAGTCTAATGGTCCTAAGGGAAACTTTTCTTGCTGATTGAGGGTGGAGAGGGGCCTCTGGGCCCTGGTTCTCTTGCCCCAGCTCAGAATCCCGTGTGGGGCAGCATTTGGAGGAGTAAGGGCCAAGTGGCGTGGGCTCTGAGGGTTTGGCCCATTTCATTTGAAAATGCAGAAAGCAATGTGGGCAAACAGAGTTCTTGTTAAAACAGATGCCTGGCCTGGCCAGGCATGAGGGGGTCACCCATGATGCAGTGGGCCTCTCCAGCATCCATGGCTCTGGCCTGGCGTTGCTGGGAACTCACGCCTCAGAAAATGCTTTGTGAATTGTCAGAGTGCTGGTCAGAGCCGCATCTCTGAAGGGCAGTAGGTTTCCACCAGCCAAATGGTCTCTTCCAGAAGCCAGCTGTCTCAAGGAGACGGAAGCAGAGAGATGGAACGAGAAGGATCCAGTAAGAACCTTGCCTGCTTCGTAAGGTGAGCAGAGGCATGAATAATGGAGAGAAACAGAGGCCTCTGAGTCCTGGTAGCTCGGAGGACTCGGGGCCCTGCCCTCTTCAGGGAGGCCCCGGGCCCTGGGGACATTGTTCACGGCCCTAGAATGCTGTGAGGTTACGGGGATCTCCAAGGGGGAGGCCCCCACCTGCCCCTGGGGTGACCCAGAGGGGCCCCAGGGGGCCCCCTTGCTATGGGGCCAGGTGGGGAAAAGATGCCAAGGGCTCGATGTCACCTGATTCTCCAGGAAGGGAGGAGAGGGGCGGGCTAAGGAGGACAGCCTGCCCTCAGTCCCCATGAATAAGAGATGAGGCCCAAGGCGAAGCCTCAGGGCAGGTGCAGGAGGAGGTGGCTGATGGGGAGGGAGGGGGGCAGAGAGAGGGGCCAGGGACAGGAAGGGCAGAGATAGGGCACCGCGAGGCTCTGCTCCGTGGCCGGAGAGGACAGGTGTGGACACAGGGAACCCAAGCGTGGCCTCTGGGCCACCCAGAGGTGGGCACTCTCTCAGGGAGAAAGGGCCTCGGGGCCAAGAAAGTGCAAGGAGGTGGGCGCCGTGAGCCCGCAAGTGCCAGGAAGGGGCAGCCGGCAAAATGATGCCCCAGAAGAAAAAGAGGAGAAAGAAAGACATCGACTTTCTCGCCGTGTACGAGGAGGAGCTGCTGAACTACGCCTCGGAGGACGATGAGGTCGAGCTGCAGCATGAGTACTACAAGGCCAGAGGTGCGGGCGGCAGGCCGGGCAGGGCACACGGCCCTTCCCCGTGCGTGGAGGAGGGATGGCAGGTTCCGATGCAGCCTCGTGCCCCGGGACTGTCCTCCATCACCTGGGAGTAACGGGCAGGCATTCCACTGGGGTCCCCGCTGTAGAGTCAAGACCAGCTGCCCTTAGACGCAGACCTTATTGGCACAGATTAGACTAGAATGGCAGTGCCCACACTCTCCAGTGCTATACATCCCAAGCGCCAAGTTCCAGCCTGATCTCCACCCTGCAGCCTGATGGCCCAGAGCTCCCTGCTCTGCTCAGGCTGTGGAGGGGTGTAGGGTGTGGGGAGGGGCGTGCGGAGGAGGCCTGACCCCTCACCACCTGCCCAGCGGGAGTGGGGTCTGCTGCCACCCTGGCGATGGAGAAGGGGTCTGGGGCCCACGTGGGGAGGGCACTCGTTCTGCACCCCGGGGCTTGTCCTTCTAGGCTCATCCTCCCCTGGGGTGTACGGGGGCTGCCTCAAAGGGCCCCCCTTCTTAGCAGGTAACCAGAGAGGGCTGGGCTGGGGATCCAAGAGTTCGTTTTGGCCAGCAGAGGGTTTTTGTTGGTTTGGTTTGGTTGTGTTTTGTTTTTTTTTTTTGCCTTTATAAATGTTCTGAAAGATTTTGACTGTGAGTGCCTGTAAGCTGTGGATGGCCGGTTTGTCACAGTCTCCACCGCTCCCTATCACTCAGATGAGATCTGTTCCACTCATTGGTGCTGACTGCCTGGTCCCTGAAGGCATTACATTCTCAGGGCTGACTCTGAAGTGGCTTGCTAGTCCCTGGAAGGTCCAGATTCATTCATTCACTCACTCATTTATTCATTTACTCATTCATCCATCCATCCATCCATTCATTCACTCATTCATTCATTCACCCATTCATCCATTCACTCATTCATTTGTCCATCTATCCCTCCATCCATCCATCTATTCATTCATTCACCCATTCATCCATTCAGTCACCAGATATCTATTGAACGCCTGCCCTGTGCCTGCCCATGAGCTTGTTCTCCCTCTTCTTATCTTAACTTTGAAAGCCCAGCTCAGGGCCCCCTCTTCCACGGAGCCTTCCTTAATTCCAGTTCAACATGAGTTCCTTGCCTATATTCACTTCTTCATTGTTCCATTGCTTCACATAAGCCTGGTGTTGTTGGGCTTGTAGCTTCTTGAGCCTCAGCCACCCTGCCCCCCATGAAGGTGGAGCCTTGCTTTATTTGTCCTCTCTCCTCACCCAGCTCCCAGCACAGACCCAGGCTCAGAGAAGGTGGTCACCACATGGACGCAGTGGTTCAGCGGGGGTCCCTTTCCTGGCACAGTGTCCTGGGTGCCTCTCGGAGTGGAGGTGAGGGCTGGCACAAGGCAGGCCTGGGACAAGTGAGGCATTGCTGCCTTCCCCCGGTGCAGGCACCCCAAACTCAGACCAGTTAGTGGGAAGAGGTCTGTGGCTGAATGTGCGTGCAGCACCCTCGACAAGTACTCTCAGCTTCCGGGGTGGTCTCCCTAGCACACATCGTTGCCGGGGAGTGCATCCTCAACCTCCTGGTAGCCACTACCCTGTCCACTTCTGTTCAGGGGCTCTGCGGGCTCCAGTGTGACCATCTGGTCCCTCACATGTTTGCTCTTCTTTTTACCCTTTGTGAAGCCTTTTTTACTTCCATGCTCACATTTGATCTTGAAGATTCCTGAGAACAGTCAAGGCAGATGTGATTAGTCCCATTTCACAGGTTAAGGACTGAGGCCCTGGAACTTCAGTGACTTGAGCAAAGTCACAAGTGGGAGAGAGAACAAGAATTTCAAATACCCTCTCCCAAGGCAAGTCCCCACTTCACCTCTCAGTGCTGCCACACAGAATGACCCTCGGGGTGCTAGGTTCATGGAGAAGCTCTCCGCTTGTCTTAATCAATGTAACCTTCACAGCCACCCAAGGTGTAGGTTGCATTCTAGTCTTCTTTCTCAGATGAGGAAACTGAGGCATGGTGAAGCTAAGTAACTTGCCCAAGATCACAAAGCTCGTAAGTAGCAGACTCAGAATTTGAATCTAGCTGGTCTGGTTGGTGCCTGCTCTTGACTGTGGTGAAAACACTTGGAGAAGAGTAAATCGAGGTGAGTGCCACGCTGACATTTCTCAGAGACGTGGGCCCACAGGCTCTCCAGACAGGGCAGGACACTGGCAGTAAATGTGGAAGATGCGGTAGTCACACACCAACCCCGCGGTGTCACTACTACTCTCTAGAACAACATGTTTCCTGCTCCCGTTGAGCTCTGGGTTCTTGCATTACCGGGGTGAGTGTGTTGGGGAAGAAGAAGAAGGAAAAGAAGAAAGCCTAGGTTTCCCTCTCTGTTCCTCAGGCCACCTCCAGGCTACACTGGAGTTCACAAACAGCCGGAGGGAGCAGAGTGGCTCCCTCAGTGCCCTGAGGGAAGGCTGAGCCCAGTGCATTGGTCTCTTTCCTGGCTAAGACGGGGCCCTGAGGGGAAGAGAGTGATTCATATCAGAATGTGAGATACAAGGGACCTCAGAGGCCATCCTGCACAAGCTTCCAGCCCTGGGACACTCTCGTCTTGTGCATCTCAGACAGGGGTTGCCAGCATCTGTAGGGGTATGGTATCCCAAGGCAGCCTCCCCAAGAATATTGTTAATGGGGATAATGGCAAGCATGATGATGATGCTGTTGATGTTGGCGATGGAGAGGACGATGACCATGAAGGTGATGATGGTGATGACGCTGACAATGACCATGAAGGTGATGATGATGATGATGATGATGACCATGAAGGTGATGATGAGATGGTGATGATGCTGGCAGTCTACCACTTAAGGAATATGTATCTTTCATCTGACTGTGGAAGAGTGTCTGTAAGATAAGTTCCCAGAAGTAGAAATGCTTGAGTCAATGAGAATGAGCACTGAAAATTTTGTTTTATCTGATTTAATCCTTCTCATAATCCTTCAAGGAAGAGATTATTCCTGCTACAGAGATGAGGAAATTGAGGTTCCGTGGGGAATTTGGTTGAAATCACATAAGCAGTAATGATAGAATTGGGATTCAAATATTGGTCAGTTTAGCTCCATAATCTACATTCATTTCACTGACTGATTCATTCATTCATTTTCTCGTTCATTCTCCCAGGTAATTATTTATTGTGCTCTTCCTGCTTGCCAGGGTCTGTGCTAGGAGCAACACCGTGGTGCCCTTGATAATTCTTTGTGCTGATCAGTGCTCTTTGGGGCCCTCCCCTCTGGAGCCAAACAGAATCTTATGTTTTCCACGGGACATTTGTCCTCCACAAGATAGTTCTTCAGCTATCTGAACGGAGTTTTTAATTAAAATTTTTAAATCAAGGAGTAATATATACACAGTACAAAACTTTCATAAAGGTACCACCTGATGACTTTTCATGTATGTGCATGCTTGTGGAATTACCATTCAGATCAGGACACAGAACTTTTCCAGCCTTCAGAAAGTTCCTTCACTCTCCTTCCCAAAGGTAACAGCTCTCCCCGTTCTATCAGTATAGATTAGATTTTTCCATTCTTGAACTTCAGATAAACAAAACCATACAGTATACACATATTTGTGTCTAGCTCCTCTTTCACTCAACATTCTGAGAGATTTACCCATGTTGTGACTTGCTATATAGTTTGTTCTTTTTTGGGTACTATTGTATTTTATAAATACATCATTTATTTAACCATTCTATTGCTGGTGGGCATTTGGGTTATTTCTGGTTTTTAGCTATTATGCATAAAGCTGCTACGAATCTTGTACACATCTTTTGATGGACACGTGCACTCATTTCTTTGGGATTTATAATTAGAAGTAGAATTGCTGAATCATAGAATGGGCATATGTTTAGCTCCTGGTGCTTGAACCAATTTACACTCCCACCAGCAATGTGTGAGAGTGCCAGTAGCTCCACATTTTTGCCAACACTTAGTATTGTCGGTCTTTTTAGTTTTAGTCATCCTGGTGGGTATATGGTAGTATCTCATTGTAATTTCAATTTGCATTTCCCTGATGAATAATGATGCTGAGCACTCTTCCATATGCTTATTGACCACTTGGGTATCCTCTCCTAGGACATGCCTGTTTAAGTCTTTTGCCCATTTTCCAATTTTATTGAAATACAATTTTATTGAAATATAATTACCTCATAATAAAATGCACCTATTTTAAATGTGCTGTTTGACAGGCATTGAAATATGTATACATCTGTATAACCATTAGCACAATCTATATATAAAGCATTTAAATTATCCCCCAAAGTTCCCTGTGCCCCTCCTTAGTCAGTTCCCTCTGCTTCCAACTCCAGGGCAACCATGTTCTGCTTTCTGTTAAAATAGATTAGTCTTTTCTAAAGCTTCATGTAAATAACATTACAGTGCATAGGGTTTGTGTCTGACTTCTTTTGCTCAGCATAACCTGCTTGAGATTCATCTATATCACATATGAGGGTAGTTCATTCCTTTTTGTTGCTGAGTAGTATTCCATTGTATGGATATACCACAACTTATTCATCCATTCATCTGTGCTTGGATTTTTAGGTTGTTTCCAGTTTAGAGTTATTATGAATAGAGTTGCTATGAACATTTGTATGTAGGTCTTTGTGTAGACATGTTTTTATTCCCCTTGGATAAATACCTAAAAATGGAATGTCTGGATGTTATGGTAAGTGTGTGTTTATCTTTAAACAATTTGCTGCCCATTAAAAAAATAGTGTGGTATCTGTTTTCCTTACTGATTTGTGTGAGTTCTTTACATCTTCTGAGCATGAGTCCTTTGTTAGATATATGCATTCCAAATATCTTCTAGTTTGTGACTTGCCTTTTCATTCAGATAATGGGCTTCATTTCAATAAGTCCAATTTATCAATTTTTTTATGGCCAATGTGCTATTTAAGAAGGAGCTGTGTGCCCTTTGAGGCAGCTTCCTCATCCCTCTCACACCCCGGACTCTCCTTTCCTCCAAACCACACATCTCCAGACCTCTGTGTCCTTTCTCATGTGATGTGGTCCTGGAATTTCCACCATGCTTCTCATTCTTCTGTGGACAGTTTGGAAATGCCCCTGTGTACGTGCAAAGCCATGTGGGCAACACTTTAGGTCTGGAGTTGTCCCAGGGAGGAATCCAGGGCTTGTCTACAGATCAGGCACCGCTGTAGTGTAGACTATGAAGAATTAAGGATTTGCTTATCACAAGAGACAAGGAGTTGTGCAAACATACTGCTTCCTCTCTTGTCTCGCAGTGCCTTGATTGGGATCTTCATCAGAACCAGGGATTTCCAAAGAAAAGGCATTAATAGCAAACAGTAGAGGCTTCTAGGAACCAAAGAGCGGAAATCAGTGCCCCTGTCAAGAAAGGAGCCCTGGCGAAGCTCTCTGCATCACTCAGCTCTGGGATAGCTCATCCTGGGCCAGCAATGGTAGTGCTCAGAAGGTCAGGGGAGGTGAGGGCTGGCAATGCAACTGCATTCATAGAGAGGAGGGTGAGAGCAGGGGCAGGCTCTGAAGGCCATGTCTAGGAGGCATCTGGATGCTGTGCTGCAAAGATCACGGACTAGGTGTCCTGAGGCCCTGGGCTGGGCTCCAGTGATGACACTGGGTGCTGTGTGACCCGCCCCTCCCGTCCTGCAGGTTCCTCACCTGTAAAATGAGCGTGCACCATTAAACAGGTTTGGTCTTACAGCAGAACTGGGTGTGGGTCTGACCCTGCCTCAGAGGTTTATGGGCTGTAGCAGGGGTGTATAGAGACCTTTTGGCTGGGTATCCCCTGCGGAGCTGACAGGAGCTCTGGCTTCTCCAAGCCCATGTAGGATCCTGGGTTTTCTGATAAGCCTGTAATCTGTCTTCTTTTCTCCTCCAGTGTATGAGGTGGTCACAGCCACGGGGGATGTTCGTGGTGCAGGGACAGATGCCAATGTTTTCATCACCCTTTTTGGAGAGAATGGGCTCTCTCCCAAGCTCCATCTCACCAGCAAGTGAGTACCAACTTGGCCTTGGTGGGACTGTGGGCCACTAGTTGGGACTGATGCAGTTCTGGAACCCAGGGAGAAGACCCGTGTGTCCACATGCATATTAAGTGGCACGGGGCCTCTGCTAACGACAGACCACATGTCAACTGGGTCCTTCCCAGTGATCTCCCGTCAACCTTCCTGTTGGTGTTCGTGCGAAGTAATGCCCACTTTGGATCTCAGAATTCCCAAGAATCATATTAGCTGTCCCTTGCTGTGGGAGAAGACACTCAGGACCAGGAACCCTGGGTCTGGGTCCAGCTTTACCACATAGTTGCCATGTCACTTTGGCCAAATCTCTTTGCATCCAAGGCCTTGGCTTCCTCATCTAGCATCTGGGAGTGATCTGATCCCCTTTTACAAAAACCACAGGGCGGTTGAGAGGAGGAGACAAAATCATGCATTCAAAGGAGCCAGGAGTTTAGAATGCTCTGCGCCTGTGTCTCTCCTAGGGCTCACCATCACACAGCACCTGCCTGCCAGCTAATGCATGCTCGAGTCCGCCACATGGACTTCTTGTGTGTGTACTTGTGCATGTGTGTTGGTGTAGATGTGCTCTGTGTGTGTGTTTGCGTGTACGCTTTGTGTCCTCCGTGTCATTTGTAATCCATTAACAACAGGGGCTGCTGCCTCTTCATTTTGATCCTCTCCCCTGACCACACACGAGTGCACACAGATATACCCAGAGCAAAACATGGGGACACGTTAGCAGGGTCCTACAATTCCAGAGCTGTCTAGGGGCTAGAGCACTGTTGTAGACAGCTGGTTTGCGATCTGTGCTGAACAGAACTGGGGATAGGTCAGCCGATTCTGAGCCCACTGTGCCCCCATCCTTCCTTCCTCCACAGTAGCTCGATTTATGGTTGTCTTGCCCACCGACTTTCTGAGTCGGATTTTATTTGCACCAAGAGTCCTATAGCCAAGAAAAATGTGAAAATCCACTAAATTTATTTCAACTCATTCATGGGGAAACTGAGGCCTCGAGAGGAGGGGAGATGAGCTCTGAGTCATAGAGCTTCTAGATGGTAAAGCTGGTCCTCAAACCCCAGGGGATGTGGACATTTTCCTCGAGCACGGGCCCTGTGGCCCGGAGGGTGTGCGGGAGCTTCCCCTCCAGGCCTCCTGAGCCTCCAGGCTGCGACCTCCTGTGGGGTGGGGGTGGGGGGGCGGTAGGGGAGGCTGTGGAGCGGTGGGGCCCCCAGGCCAGGACATCCACAAACTCTGTGCTTCGCAGACTGACCTGGCCCTGCCCCCAGGTTTGCCCTGAGCGTGGGCTGTGGCCTAAAAGTGGCCTCATCGAGGCCGGCGTAACGTCCAATTTTGTCCATTTCCGCAGAACAGGGTACCCGCCTTCTTGTACTGCTTACCCTGCAGAGTGACTGGCTTGCGGAAGTCTTTCTCTCCAGTGATGTGGGCACGGTAAAGAGAAGACATGAAATGCCCATCCTCTGCCATGAGACCTCCCCAGAGAGCACTACTCTAGGGAGAAGCCACTAGGCTCTGGGAAATCAGCCTGGGTGGTTACTGGAGTCCCCGCCTGCCTCTCTTAAACAAAAAGAACCATTTTCTCCTTTCAAGGTGGTTCCTCACTGTTTTTCCTACTTTCTTGCACCTAGTACCCTCGCTCTTCCCCCCCCCCCCACTGTTTCCATTTGTCAAAACAGCCTCTCGGGAAGGTCCCAGAGTCACCCTTCATAAGCCAGTAGGCAGGTTTGTCACTGAGTCCCCCTTCCCAGGGGCGTGAATTCCAGGGGCAGAAGGGAAGACTGCATCATGGCAGAGAGAAGGACAGGGTCAGGAGGTCCCCAGGTGTCACACGTCAGCCAACATCTCAACGCCAGCTCCACGGACAGAAATCAGCAACCCCCCCCCCCCCCCCCGGCCACCACCCCATGACTCAGCAGGTCTCTCCGTACCTGTGTCGTGCTCCGGGTTGGGCAGCAAGGGCACAGGTCTGGCCCGGACCCCGGTCGGCCTGGCCTGGAGGGCTCTGCAGGAGCCCAGGGGGAGCAGGAGGGTTCAGAGGTGGGGCTCATTTTGTAGCCCCCGCTGTCTGTCCTGGGAGGCTGGGGACGTGATGTGCAGAGGGATGCCAGGTGGAGTGGACGGTGAGGGGAGGTCGGCTTCATCCCTCCGGCCCCTCTCCCAGGTGCTTGCAAACAGTCAGAGCCCCGTAAGTGCTGCGTTGTCAGGGTGGCCAGAACGGGACTTTACAGGGAAGGGCAGGTGATCTGGGCCTCGGGTAGTGAAAGAGACTCAGATGAGAGAGGAGCAGGGGGAGGGTACCTGAGACCCCAGGGATCAGCTTGCAGACACACAGTGGCGGCACGGAGCCAGGAGGGGAGGACCGGGCTTTAGAAGGCCTTGCTTACAAGCTGATCAGCAGAGGCCCGACTTACAACATGGCCAAGAAAGATTAACTTGGCCGCTGTGAGACCTGAGGAAGTGTCTGCAGAGAGAATTGCAAAGACACAATCCTCGCCACCTAAGATGCTTTCAGTTCAAGGTGGAGACCTTGGGCCTGGGAGGGGAACACCGCTTTCCAAGGAATTCCGGGCTGCTCCAGGAACCCAGACGCTGAGGGCCGCAGAGGTCGCCTTGCTGTGACATTTAGAGGCAGGCGTTCCAGCCCACCCTTCGCCCCCACCCCTGCCCTGGGGTCTGGCTCTCAGTTTCTCATCTCGCTGTGGGCTGCTGTTCCCTCCTCGAGGCCCTACCTCACCCCAAAGCCAACTCGTGTGTCAGCTGGCACCCAGCTCCTTTTCCTTGCTTTACACACACGCGCGCACACACACACAGAGGCTACAGGGTGTTTTGAGTGTATAGACTTCCCTGATACTCAGGGCACCAGAGCGAGTTCCCAGCACAGCAATGCAAACGACTTGAAATGGAATCTTAGACAGATTCTGACGTCTGAAGATTAAGCCCCTGCCTACCCTGGAATTTCTCCCTGGCTGCTTTCTCCAGGGCGTGTGGCCACGCCCCCTCACTCCACCTTCCTCTCCTGCGTCTCCCACGCCCTCTCTATTCTCTCTCCTCTCTCTGTTCCTGCCCTGTCTTCTGCCTTTTCTCCTGTGCCCCTGGACTTCACCTGCCTCCCACCTGGCCTTTCAGAATGTTTATTTCCCAATACAAAATAATTCTGCTGCAATTGTCTGGTTCCTGATGTTAACATGCTGACTGTTCTGACCCTCGTGGTCCGGTGTCTGACTCCTCAGTACACACGGGGTCCTCTGTTAGGCAGCAAAGAGAGTGGCACGTTCACTTGGATCCCCTGTCAGCTGACCTCCACCCCGACCCCACACCATGTGAATGTCAACAGCCATGGCTCCCAGGGGAAGGCCCCATGTTCTGGGTGCCCTTCCCTGTTACCCAGGACCACCCCCAGCACTGGGTCACATGTTCAGAATATGGCAAAAGGATGGGATCTCATGCATCTTCTGGAACGTGGTTCTCCTGTTGAGAATTCACCGTCTGAGTGTCGGAGAACGCCTGGCATTTTAGCCCGCTAGCTCTGCCAGGTTGGCAGCTAAAATGCCCTGTGCGGCCTTCACAGGCTCTCCTGGGTAGGGGTCCCCGCTGAATGGGCAGGCCCCGGGCAGGCAGGGGGCTGCTGACTGTATTAGCCTTCATTTGCTAAGCGGCCAGGAGCCACGGGGCAGCCACATTCCCCCACAAGGGAACGTGAAGAAGTCTGCATTTCTCATGTTTCCTTTGCCGGGGGATCCTCTGTCCTTTGGTACTTCTCTCTTGCCTCCAGTCAGTTCTCTGAAACCAACCGATATTGCCTTCTGACTTCCCAGAGGTGGGCATTTCAGAATCTGACCTGGTGGGTGGCAGTTGGGGCTTCTTTGGGATTATCCTGGCCCCCCTCTGCAAGAAGAGAGTCCGGGTAGGTCTGTCTCTGTAGTCCCTCCCTTCCTTCCTCTGGAGAGAGGCCCTGCCAGGGAGATGTTGGGCCCCATCGCATGAGCTCTGCGGACAATTGCTCCACATCCTGTGATACCCTGGAACACTCCGCTGGGGTCCGGAGACCCTCTGCCCATCGTGGTAGACCTCTCTCTCCTGGTCTCCCTCCTTCCACCTCGCTTTCTAACATTTGTTGTCCGAGGGACAGTAAAGCGCCATGGTCAACTATTAACAAACACACTGGGACGTCCGAATGCACGTGCCACCTGGTCAAGGGCACAGGGCCTTTCTGAAGGTTAAAGGCAGCTGTCAGAGCTTCTCCAGAAGGGGCTGTGGTCAGAGGCTCCTCAGGACACCAGCTGCTTTCCCTCCAAATCGCCCCCCTTCCCCCTGCTCATCAGCATTGGCTGTTTCCCAAATTCCAGGCCCCGCAGCAGATTAAGCCTGACCATCCTCAAACCCGTCCCCGAGGATTCACGCCAGGCAGCTGCAGGCCGTGGGGAGCGGGGGCTGCGGAAACGGGACTGCGCTGTGTTTGTGATTGCAAATCAAGATGCGTTCCCTTCAGAAAACTTAAAAGAAATGTATACAGACAAGAATAAATAACCAACATTTCATAATAGTCTTACCATCTAGACACGATATTTTTGGATAAATCCTTCCACTCCATTGTTTTTAAATGCAGTTGGCATCCTGTTGTGTTGGTCGTTCTGTTCACACATTCTATTTTTAATCTGCTTTTTCTTTTAAGCCTATATCATAAGCCTGTGTCTGTTCTATTAACTCTTCTTTTATAACAGGAGTTTTTGACGGCTGCATGATATTCTTCCACACAGCTTCCCAGGGCCACTCTTTCCTAGGTCGATGTAGAGATATAGAGATTTTGTCTCTTCTAAAAATGTATTTCCTTATCTCATGTTGAAACAGAAAATACCTCCTATTCACTTCTTTCCCATTCACACAATCCCAAGGCACAGAATCGATGTTCATGTGTTTTCCACACCATGGCACACCATGTAACAAAACACGGGCTGTGTCATTATTCACTGTTGGAAGTGAGGTTCTGACAGGTATGTGCAGCAAGCCTGCAAATGGGTCCTTTCACTCGAACAAAAATCCAGAAATTTCTAGCACTTTCTCCTCCTCACCCTCTGTGCCCAGACCTCAACTTGTCCCCTGACAAGGCTGCCTCTGTGTATGCTTATCACCTGACTTCATGAGCTCTGCCTGCTTTAGGAAGGCCTGAGGCCTCATGCCTCATGATGCGCCCACCTTCAGGAGACTTCTGAGGACAGACTCTTTGCTAAAGTGGGCCTGTTTGCAGGACCACAGCTTCCGAGTCCGTAGAACCTTACAAGCCTTCTGTGGCTGAGAGAGTGGGAGCCTTGTTGCCTTAGAGAGAAGGTTCTTCACTTCCCTCTTTATTTGGAAACACAGTAATGGCCAATAAATAGGCATGTGTGTTTCACGCTTTTCTTTTCCTGGGGGCTGTGTGCTGGTGCTGGGAGCCCCAGCTGGGGGCCCGGGGGGACGTCCACAGCTCTCCGGCTTCACTGTGGGGGCAGGAAGAGCTGTAAGCAGGCTCCACTGGCAGCGTCCCAGCCCACACAGAGGACGCAGCCGATGTCCACATGAGATTCCAGCTTCTGCTCCCGGAGGACTCTGTGGTGAGGTTGCTCCTGCCCTCCTGTGTCTAAGCTGATGGAATCTAGGACGCTCCTGAGTTTGGACTCACCTGGGCAGCTCGTTGAGGAACATCTCAGGTGTACTTGCTTCTGTTCACACCATCTGTGTAATGCCAGATATGTATTCCCTCACCGCCCCACTCCCTTGGTTGCTGGTTTGGGTTGAATGTTTCCTTCCTTGTTGGAATGGCAGGACCGTGGACCACAACCCAAGGTCTGCATCCGCTTGGGGCTGCCATTGCAATTTCCTCCAGCAAGAGCAAGGCAAGTGAGGAGAGGCCCGGGGGCCTGCAGACCCAAGAGCACCATGGCATTCACTGTGCCTGCCTTCTTCCTCCACTGTCCCAACTCAGAGCAACCAGAGCCCGTTGGGTCATGACTTTGGAGATCCAGGTTCTGGTCCCAGCTCTGCTACCAGCTAGCAGAGTCCCTGTTTGTAAAATGGGGCTAATATTGCCCACCATACTTGTCCTAGTGACACATGGCAAGCATCACAGGACAACTTGACTGTGAAAGCAAGGAGTGAATACTAACCAACCTCGCCCTCTGTTGGAAAGGATTCTTAGAATGGGAGCAGTGACTCGTAGCACCTCCCGAGACTGGGACGGTGGAGGAAGAAGGGGGTTGCCAGCCCTTGGCTCTCCTCCCGGGCTTGTGAGCCAAGTGCAAATCTGTGCTAACTGTGTACACGTTCATTGTAGGAGTGAATCTGCCTTTGAGAAAGCCAACGTCGACGTGTTCCGGGTGAGAACCAACAATGTGGGCCTCATCTACAAAATCAGGTAGGAATCTGGCCCCTGACCAGGGAGGGAGTGAGAAGAAGGCCAGTAGATTAGGGACTGACGTCACTCCTGACACTTTCTGGGTGTTGATTATTCCCTGATGTCATTTGAGGGGTGATTGAAGGCCCAAATCTTTCCCACCCACCCCAAACTCGCCCATTAGAGATTCACTTCTTTGGGTTAAGACAGTTTGAGACGCTGTCTCACAAACTGGGGAAATCAGCTCTGAGAGGCACGAACACAGTGGTCAGGAGCCAATTCTGAGTCCGGATCACTGTGGTTCAAATGTCTGGCCTGCCATTTGCTAGCTGTGGGACTTCAGACAATTCCTCTCTAAGCCCCACTTCCCTCACTTGTAGTAACGAGGTAGTGAGGACTCAGTGAGTTAGTGCTTAGATAGTAGCGGGCACTCAGCACGGGTTAGAGATGCCAGGTCACGTTGCAGGACGCCTCTTGTTGCCCTCTGGGGGCGTTGGTGTGAGCATGTGGGGAAGGAGAACTCTATCAGCCTGGTTGCCAAGGAAGAGCCTTCAGTTGCCCTCCCTGTGCCCCCTCCCTCCCGACTACCCATGCCCATTCAAGTTCACGCCCATTTGTCAGGATGTCAGGGTCATCTGTGGTCTGCTTGCACCCAGGCTAGGGCCTGGATGGGGGTCAAGTGCTTCCTCAGTTCAGTCCTGATTTGTCTTCCTCCCACTAGAAAGTATAAGACCACGAACTTTCCTGGGGAAGTAAGGGACACAGGAGGGCCCTGGCACTGGCTGTGTGACGAACAGGGAAGGGGAGGGTCGGGAGAGGGTGTTGGTGCGGGGAAAGGCAACTATTACTCTGAGGTCCTACTGCGCTGGGCTCTCTGACAGGCAGAGACGTGCATCCTCGTGTACACCATCAGTCCGTCTGGAATGTGCTGCCTTGAGTTTGTGTTTGTCCCACAAATAGCAAAGATAGCGCCTCACTGCAACGAGCAGGGAGGAGACGCTTGGTGCAAAGTGAGGCCATCCAGAGGTCAAGGTCGGAGGAGACACTGACCTCAGAGGAAAAACTGGGCCTGCCAAAGCCTGAGGGGGACTGTAGGAAGTGGGGGAAATTTGGGAGGCCAGATTTTTGAAGAGTGAGGATCTGTGCTGCCGGATACGATGGACCCTGGCCACGTGTGGCTACTGAGCACTTGAAATGTGGCTGGTCCAAATTGAGATGCACTGTAGGCATATATAAACACACTAGCTTTTTGAAAATTTAGTAAAAGAAAAGAATGTCAAATATCTCATTAGTAAATTTTCACATGGTTAGGTGTTGAAGTGATAAATGGATGAAATAGAATACATTATTAAGATGAACTTCCCCGGTCCTTTTTCTTCTTTTTTAATGTGGCTACTAGAAAATCTAAGCTTACGTACATGGCTCACACATGCAGCTCGTGTGATATTTCCACGGGGCCACGTCAGTCTAGACGGCCAGGGGGCATCAATCTGGGTGGTGGGACTAAGGTGAGTATCTGGGGGGGTAGGTCTGGGGGTCTGGAGGCCAGAGAGGGAAGGGAAGCTCAAGATGGTCCTGCCGCAAGCCTAGGCAATCCCGGATTTTCTGTGGCAGGCGTTATTACCTTGCCAGTGATGTAACCATGTAACACTCATTAATAAGCACCTCTACCTTGCAGGGTATTCCCATTTTGCAGATGAGGAAGTTGAGGTTCGAGGGGTAAAGCAACCACAAGAACAAAATGATGGAACCCCTCTTTGGAGTGAACATTTGGGTATTCCAGTGTGGAAGGGGTGTTGTCTCCGTTCTGCCAATGACGTGTGGGTGTCTGCTTCCGCCCCAGGATCGAGCACGACGACACGGGCCTGAATGCCAGCTGGTACCTGGATCGTGTGATTGTCACCGACATGAAGCGGCCTCACCTCCGTTACTACTTCAACTGCAACAGCTGGCTGAGCACGGTAGAAGGTGACCGCCAGCGGTGCCGTGACCTGCTAGCCAGCTTCGACCCCATGGACGCTCCCCGAGGTCAGTGCTGAGGCCGGCCTGCCCGCCATCCCTCCCTGCCCCAGGCTGGCCCGTGCCTCTCTCTTGCTCTGGCCAGTCCCCTGTCCCCTTTGCCACTCCTCCAGGGTCCTCCTGTTGGCTAGGGCCCGGCTGAAGCCCCATCTCTCCACGTGGCTTTCCCAAGAGCCAGCTTATGTGCTCTGGGGGTTCAGGGGAAGGGGAAAGCGAGAGGACCGGACGCATGACTGAGGGGTGGGGGCAGTTCTCAGCATGTCCTGTGTTTTCGACAACTCTCGCTGATAGGTACCCGCCGAGCGTCCTCTCTGAGGTCAAAGGAGCTGTCCCTGCCATCCTGTTTCTTTGCCGTTCTACTGATGCCCAAAGGAAGGGGAGCTATGGCCAGGGCGTGGCGGATAAGAATCAGAACTCACGGCTTCCAGGGCGCCATCAAGCCATCCCCATCTCTTCCTAATTTTATGAGGAGGGAAACAACTAATTTCAAGTGCATCAGAGGCCTTAAATTCAGTCATTTTAGCTCCACGGGAGGCAGGGGGACAAATCATGGAAGAACACACACCATATCCCATGACCTATTTTATCACACTTTTGTCCCCTAAAGTGCTGACCTCACCCTACCTCATTATTGGACATATTTGCCTTTCCAAAAGAGGAGACATCACATGTGGGTACCACCATCACAACACCTTGCTTGCCGAGAGTCATAGGCCATCGGAGGGAAAGGCATTTGGTAGCCAGGGAAAGTGCCTTTGCCAGGGTCACTCAACAAAGCAACAGAGGGGAGGCGCACCCCTTAGACTCGGCCATCCAACACGTGCCCTGTGGTCTCCAAATCCCATCCTCTCTTGCAACCCAGCTGGGCAGAAGGAAACATACCCCTTGTCCCACTGGGCTTCAGCTCTCCTTTCTCTGTCTACCTCTGACTTTCTACCTTCTAGCTGACCTTGAACTTGCCTCGTTCCTCTGTGGCCCCCATCATCATAACTTGCAACATCACTGTTTCTTTTCTTAAAAGGATATGTTATTGATCTTTCTCTTCTTAACAAAAGCCAAATTTGATCGTTGTAGAGAATTTAGAAAACAGAGACACGTGCAAACATAAAAACGGAATGCCTGTAATTCTATCACCTGGATAAACATCACTGGTGACATTTTTGTGCACTCATTTCTAGTCTTCTCCATGCATTTCTAGTCTTCTCCATGCATGTATAGTTTGAAAGAATGGGCTGGTACATCCTGTTTTAGAGCATGTTTGTTTCTATGCCATTAAATACTGCTCGACACCCCTGCTTGCCATGGCTGTAGGGAGGTACCATCTTGGACTCACTGATCCCCTTAAAGAGACTTAAAGTCTTCTGATCACCTCGTTAAACAAGAGTTTAACTCTCTTTGTTTTTCACCTGGAATTACACCAACTTGATGTTTGGTTGCTGCAGAACGTCTCTGATCAAAACGGGGAAGATAATTATTTCTTCATCCATGCAGTTTGATAGATGAAAATACTTTAAGACGTGGGATGTGGGCAATAACAGAAGGGGACATTTTAAGTGTGTATTTCACCCCTTCACGACCCTCCAAGACATGGTGGTTCATTAGTTGGATAGCCTTGCTCCCTCCTCCCCACCCCCAGGACCATCTCCTGAAGTTCTGGCTGATAGTTAGCTGGAACCTTCTTTCATTCCTGCTCTTCAGGGAGGGTAGGTGTTCTAGGCTGACTGACTGACCCTTTGACAGAGGTGATCAGAAGGTAGTGGCAGGGGTGGACGGGCTGGACCTTGATCAGGTTTCTAGATGGTTCCCCTACAAGGGATCTCGTATATCAGGCTTAAAGACACAGGCATGAGGGGAGCTTGCCCTACCTGTGGGTGTCAGTGAGCTGCAGAGCTTTAGGACTTCTGCCCTGGACAAGAATGTCACCCTCCACTGCATGGCACAGTGCCTGACTTTTGCCATGGAGATTACTTTTACCTCTCTAGGGTTCTCTTTAAATGTGGGAAAGTGCCCAACATCTTCCTAAGCCGTTGGGGTGAATGCCTGGTCAGGGCCACCCTCTTCCTTCGTGGATCCCACTCTGGCAAAGGTAGGCATGAGGAAGGAAAGGGACAGGAGGTTGCAAAAGAAGGGGGTGGATGACGGCCAACTCACAGTTGTGTGGCTGGAAGATCCTAGAGACAAGTTCAGTTTCTCAGTGGTTCTCAGTTGGTTGGTAAAAATCTCTGCATCTGACACCCTAAGGAAACCAGGCATCAGGGCCAACCCAAACATTTCACCTTTTGGTTTCCTCTGTGTCTGATTGCCAGGCCTTGGGGATCTGTCACTGGGGTGAGGGGAGACAGGTTGTTGTGTCCCCTCAACCACTGGAGGTTTCCAAACCCCAGCCACTCACATTCCATCTTCAAGATTTTTGCTTTATTCAAGTACAACAACTTCCTTTATTATTTTCTTATTCTTCTTCTTAAGCTCACTTTTGGCAACTTGTCTATTGTCTTGTAAGTCAGTTTAAGAAGAAAGTGGATATTATTATCACAAAAAAAACCCTGTTATTGGCTATAAATATCAGGTATACATCAGCACATATTAAAACAAATGCACAATGGTAGATAACCCTCCTGTATCACCGTTAGCATCCCACGTGCCACCAGTGGCGTGCAAACTGAGCACCGGGAAACAGTACCAGCCCTGATCTGTGAGGAAGGGAAAGTAGAAATACGGAGGAGCGGAGGAGGCTGGTAAGATATCTGGGCTCTCCTCTTCATGAGTCCTGGCTTCACTCCATCCCTAGCACACCTCTGGGGGAGGCAAGGTGAAGGAGGGCGGGCAGGTGTTGGTTACACAGATGGGTTAACTGATGCTCAGAGAGGTGGTGATTCATCTAACATCAAACAGCCGACCACAGATGGAGCTGACACTAGAATGCAGGGCTCCTAATTCTTGGAAGAGGCTTTCTGCCCGTCCCTGGGCAGGGCAACCAGCCTGGCCCCTAAGAGACCAGGGCCTGAGGGGTCACAGCTAGGGCTCATCGAGGGCAGAAGGACCAGTCTCCTACGGTCACAAGAATCCCTTTCACAGCGTACATCCCCACCGGTTACTTCTCCAGCCTTGGTTTGAATCTAGCCTTTCTTGAGCGGTGGACGGCTCCCAATCACCCAGCCGTTCCAGTGCTAAGTGGCACTGGTTGTCAGAAAGATCTGCGGGAAATTAAACCCCAAACGGTCTCCCTGGCACTTCCTCTGCTTGTCTGTTGCAGGCCTCTGCTGACAAACACCCTGTACATTTTCCTGTCTGCCCCTCAGCCGTGTGAAGACAGGCTGCTCTTGGCTTCTCTCGGGGCACATGTCCAGCCTGCCTCGCTGAGCAGCTCTGGTTTGCCAGGGCTCCCCAAGAATGTACCTCCTAGACAAGAACCCTGTGTTCCAGATGGGGGCTCCTCAGAACAGAGTGCACAGGCCTCCCTGACTCCATCAACCTACTTCTTTTTAAAATTATTATTGTGGTAAAACATATAAAATTCACTTTCTTAACCATGTTTAAATGTCTAATTCAGTGGCATTAAGTAAATCCACAATGCTGTGCAACCATCACCACCATCCACCTCCGGAACTTCTTCATCTTCCCCAACTGAAACGCTGTCCGCATAAAATAATGACTCCCTGTTCCCATTTCCTCCAGCTCCAGGGAACCTCTGCTCTACCCTCTGTCTCTATAAATTTGACTCCTTAGGGATCTTACATAAGTGGAATCATAGACTATTTGTTCTTTTGTGACTGGCTTATTTTACTTTAGCATAATGTCTTCAAGGTCCACCCATGTCACAGCATGTGTGGGAACTTCCTTTCTTTGTCGGGCTGAATAATAGTCCATTATATGCCTAGACCCTGTTTTATTGACCCACTCAACGGTTGATGGACATTGGGGTTGTTTCTATCTTTTGGCTATTATAAATAACGTCATGAATGTTAGTGTACAAATAGCTATTCAAATTCCTGCTTTCATTTCTTTTGGGTACAGACCCAGCAGTGGAATTACTGGATCAGGTAGTAACTCTATGTTTAACTTTTTGAGGAACTGCCATACTGTTTTCTACGGTAGCGACATCATTTCACGTTCCCACTAACAATGCATGAGGGTTCCAGTTTCTCTACATACTCACCGACGCTTCATTTTCTGTTGTTGTTGTTGTCTTTTAAATAATAACCATGATTACTGACGTCAGGCATCTCTTCTTGTGCTTATGGGTCATTTGTACATCTTCTTTGGAGAAACGTCCATTCAATTCCTTTGCCTATTTTAAAATTGGGCTGTTTGCTCTCATTGTTCAATTGTAGGGGTCCATCCAGAATGTATTTGTGGATATTAACTTCTTAGCTGGTGTGATTTGATTTACAAATATTGTCTCCCATTCCATGGGTTGCCTTTTCCCTCTGTTGAAATGAGTTGTGTTGATGCACAATAGTTTTTAATTTTTATGAGTCCAATTTATGATTTTTTCTTTTGTTGCCTGTGCTTTTGGTGTCACATCCAACCATCATCGCCATACCCAATATCATGAAGATTTTGTCCCATGTTTTCTTCTAAAAGTGTTATACTTCTACCTCTTATGTTTAAACCATTGATCCATTTTTAGTTAATTTTTGTATAGGGAATGAAATAAAGGTCCAATTTTGGGTTGTTGTTGTTTTTTTTTTTTTTTTTTTTGCACGTGGAGATCCAGTTTTCCTAGCATCATTTGTTGTAAAGACTGTCCCGTCCCCATTGAATGGTTTTGGCACCCTTGTCAAATATCACTTGGCCATATACACAAGGGCTTATTTCTGGGCTCACTATTCTTCTCATTGACCCAAATGTCTGCTCTTAAGTCAGTACTGAACTGTTTTGATTATTGTAGCTTTGTAGGAAGTTCAGAAATCATGATGCATAAGACTTCCAACTTTGTTGTTTTAAGATTGTTTGGATATCCAGGCTCCCTTGATGTCCTGCTTCTTATAACCAATCCCGCCTTTCCATTAACCCAATACACCACGGTGACAATACACCACACTGACTTTGCAGTCAAAGGGCTCTTATTCCCCTGGAAGAAAAGATGAAAATGCTGTCTCCATCCCAAGTCCTCAATTCTTGCCCAGGACTTCAAGGCTTCTGGAGAAACAACCTGGATTTTCCTGACTCATTCCCACGTGAGTCAGCAGGAGTGGGTGTCCCATTTTTGGCTGGCTCCCCTCCATATCTTAGCCGAATGGTCGAGGAGACATCACACCTCCTGATTAATAATCTCAGACATACACGCACCCTACTAGGGAGTTAGCAGCCATCTCTATGCTCGTCTCCCTCTTAGAGTGGGTGTCAGGGGTCCTGGCACATTCTGGGGCCTGTGGAAGGCTGGCAGCCGCTCGTTCAGCATGTCTGCATTGACTATCCGTGGGAATACAGTCTTGGCTATCGAATTGCTCCAGAATTGTAGTGAATTTTCCATCCCGCCATCTGCCTCTTGGCATCCCCTCATTGCCATGGATGTCTGACTCTCTTCTTAGAGGATTTCTGTCTAGAATGGCTTCCCCTCTTGACAACTCAGAACCCAGAGGGGCAGAGTAGCTACCTTGACATCTGTACACTGAGGGCCTCTGGCCAGAATCTCAGCACAGTCTCCCAGGCCTTGAGCTGAAGCATCGCCATTAGCGGCTATCATGGGTCATGCCCCTCCGCTCCCTGAGCTGCTCTTAAATGCTGGGTCTGGGTTAAGGATACGGTCCAGACACTCCAGTTGCTTGTAGTCCAGTGAGGACACAGACTACCATAGTACGAGCTACACTCAAGGAGAGGGGAGGGCATCACATGGTTCAGAGCTCCATGTCTCAAGACATAAAAGTCTTAGGTCCAAATCCCCAAAATACTACCTTCTAGCTAGGTGACCTTTAGACAAAATGTTTCTATAGTCTTGTGTCTTCATATGCATACACTGTACAAATCCACAGTGCCCCTCGGAGGTGAGGTCTATTATTATCCCCACTTTACACCTATATCAAGGTCAAGGTGAGCATGCATAGACCACCTCCTACCTCTCCCTCTGTTTCTTAGTCCCAGACCAGCAGCTCCCATTTCTCAACTTGTTTGCTCAGATTGTGTTGGCTCCAGTGTCTGGCAGACGGTGGCTCTGAAAGCTGTTCTTTCCAGCACTTATAAACCATGAGGAAGTTTCAAGGGACCCATAGGAAACGGGTCTGAGGATGAGACATTCTCTCCCCACCTGCTCCCTGATGGTGGCGTGGAAGCCAGACTCCTGACAGAAGTTTCTGGGGCTCAGGCCCTGTTCCATCAAGCCCCGCAAGGACCCAAAGACCACTGCCTGGAAGGGTTACCCTTGCTCCCAGACTTCTGTGTCAGGTCGGTTAGAGAGAAGGCTGTCAACAAAACATATTTCAGGGTGAGAGGAAACATCAGAGCCAGCGCCTTTCCCCCTTCCATGCTCTCCTTCATCCTGTGCTTCAGTTTTCCCCATGCTACCCAAGCCCTGCTGGGGGTAAAGCCCCAGCCTCTCCGGAAAGCACTGCCTACCCCCTTGCCTTGCGTTCTCCCCCTTGAAACCCTGGAGAAATTGACGTCTGTGCCCTACACAGAAGTGGATTCTCCAGGGGGTCTGCCCCTCCCAGCTGCAGTCAGGGATGTGTAGAGAATCTCATGGGCAGGGAGGGGAAACTTTTCAGCCTGCTCCCTGAGATTCACATGTGATCTGGCCAATTCATGGCCAGAAGTAGCCACTGTGGCTGATGGGGTGGGTTGTAACCCACCCTGGTGTTTTAAGATGGATAGATGGCTGAGACACCCCATATCTCAGGGACTGCTATTGGCCTGTTTGGGTGCTAACTGCTGAATATATGTCTCTCTGGGCTCTCCAGCCAAGCTCAGGTTTCTCTGGGGTCTCCCTACCTGCCAACTTGGCCACTGGGACTCAGGGGCTTGAGGGAGATTAGTAAAAAACAGGCTCCTCTGTGTGTGTGTGTGTGTGTGTGTGTGTGTGTGTGTGTGTGTGTGGTGGTTGGTGGGGGGTCATGTGTAGACACACCCACTTATGAAGACCAGCAGCAGAGATGGGTGGAAAGAGCTCTACGAGGGAGTGGGGGGCAGGTAACTGGCTTCTAGTCTTGCCCTTTGATTACTGTGTGCCTTAGACAGGTTACTGGTCCCCTCTGGGCTGCTGCTTCATCTTACCAGAAGGTTGGACTAGATGTTCTCTTGGGTCCTTTGTAGCACTGGCTTTCTTCTGGTATTCTGCTAGCTGAATGTCTCCTTGTCTCCCTTCCCTGGCTCCAGGTCTCCCACCCCCTGAATTCACTCCCCGAACCTTGATGTTGTTACTTCTGGTGTGACATCCCTGGGGCCCAGCACGCAGGTGCGATTGTGAGTATGGTGCGGAGTTGCACGGGCTGAGAGCACAGGGCTGCCCATCCCTCTGGCCCCAGGGAGGCTCAGGACACATCTCTGAGGCTGGAGTGGGCCAGACCCGTTTAGGACAGACCCTGCCTGGCTTTCTCACTGCTAATATGATGTCACTTCCTGCCTTCTGGCCAAGTAATTGTCCTCATCCCAGCACCAACCCACAAACCCTCCCACCTTAAAAAGCGCTGAGATGATCACGTGGCTTAAATTAGTACTGAGCCCACACCACATTGCTTGGGGAAAGTTCTGCCAACTTGGCAATGTGACAGGCCTCGGAAGCCAAGAGCTGAGTTCCAGCTGGCCTGGGGGCTGTTCACACCCCAGGGCTGTCGGAAAGCAGGCACAACAGCGTATCGATGTTTCAGACCCAGGCCTTGCCGGCAGCAGAGGAGGCCCTCGCATTCAGAAGGGCTGGGTCGGAAGTGGGTCCTGCCCCTCCCCTTCTCCCAGCTGAGCCTGTACCCTAGGCTTCCTTTGGGAAAAGGAGCATTTATCTTCTTTGGTGGTCTAATAGTAAATATGGCTGCAGCTAGTACTGTGCAATGCCCCAAAGAGACCAAGGGGCTGCTTGCAGAAGTAGCATCGGCTTGGGCAGGTGGGCCAGAAGCACGCAGGTGGTTGGGAGGCTGGGAAGGGCGGATGACCTTTTCGGCCAGGCTCCTAGTCTGGCTTCCTCCGCCCTTCCTTCTTCCTTCCTTTCTTTTTCTTCTTCTTCTTCTTCTTCTTCTTCTTCTTCTTCTTCTTTTTCTTCTTCTTCTTTCTTTCTTTCTTTCTTCTTCATGTTGTAGCAAATGGGACAGCTAATGCTGGGGCTGAAAGCTGCTCAGAGGCCAGGGAACAGGTAGAAATGGGATTGTGTTTGTCCAGCATAAGCATTGTTTCCACTCCCAGTGATTTCATCAGGCAACTGGGTTTATAATTTCATTACGGCCCACGGTGTGCAGCACAGCGATTATCACACAGCTCCAGATGTGCACCCGGTCTTGGCAAGACCGTGCTGGGCACAGTGCCCATGGTGCATTTGAAGAAGGGATTGGACAAGAAAGGGCTCGCGATTAACATTTTCAAGGCATGTGCAAATTTCGCTGACCTGCAGCGGATTATGATGGGCCTACCAGAGAACTGCCTGGTGCAAAAGCAAACACAGCATGCAAGCAGCCTGGCTGATGGAGGCAGAAAGCACCCATCACGAGGGCTCTGCCAATTAAACCAGCAGCCCTGACTTACTCCCACATTCTATAGGATGATACCACCCGGTAATCAAATCATTGACTTTAAAATATAGCTCTCTGGGTCAGAAAGCACAAGGGACGATAAACCCTTAATTTAGTTCTGGCTTTGCCACCAACAGTGATGAGACCCGGGGCGGATCTCAGTTCCACTCCCATCCTCAGCTTCTTCCTCTGTGGGTGGTTTCTCAGGGTCTTTTTAGGATTAATAGAGTTAACCAAAATGAGAAGGATGGGTCTAGGGCTAGGCCTCCTCCATGGAGCAGAGGAAACCGGCTTTTGGTGTCCTCCCTTCTGTTGTGGATACTTTTTTCTCATTTCACCCCCTCCCATACTTAGCATTCTTCTGCATAGTGCCCATCCCTCCACCGTGAGCAAGGTGCCAGACCCCCATTCTCTGCCGCCCAGACCTGGCTCTGCCACTCCACTTGTTGGGTAAGCAGGAGCAGATGTCTTACGCTCTGTGCCTCTATCTCTTCATCCGTAAAGTGGGGACAGCGTGAATTCCCACTTCATAAAGTGGTTGAGCTGATTCATTGGGGGAAATGAACGTAAACACTTAACGCATTGCTGGCCACAGCGTAAGTGCTCAGTAAATGACACCAGTATTGAGGAGGTGCTGCTTGTTACGATCCTGATGTTTTCCCTTCTTCTTCCCCTACATCCAGGTTTTTTCTGACTCTGAGATGCACAGACTCAAGATTCTGGCCTTTCAGAATCAGGTAGGACTTTGGAGCCACTGAGTGCCAGGATCCCCTCTAGAATCCACCAGGCTCATCTAGACAACTGGAAATAGGCTCATGACCTTGATTTCAGTGGAAGCCTGCAGGGAGAACCTCTCTTCCACACCCCTTTCCTTCTCCCTGATGTTTCCCCTTAACCCAGCTCAAACATTACCCAGAGCCCTCTGAGCTCTATTTGCTGTGGATGCTGCTTGGGAGTCATTGTTCCCTCAAACCCTCTGGAGGTGGGCCTGGGCCGTCAGGGTTTCGGGCGGGGTGTGGGGGAGCTGGGCCAGTCCTGCAGCGCTCTCCTCCTCTGAACTTCGCAGCAGCTCCCCGCCCACCCCATCTGCTCCCACCTAACGTTGCAGAAAATCATCTCCGGAAAGAGTGGGAAGCAGAGAACTGTTTCCAATGAGGCCTCAGTGAGGAATATCAGAGAATTTCAGGACCGGAAGGGACCTTATCAACTCTTCCTCCATTTTATCGATAAGAAAACAGAAGCCTCAGGAAGTTAAGCCACTGGCTCTTGGTCACCCAATGTGGGCAGAGCTAGTGCCCTGGGCTCCAGATGCCACCTTGTGCTCTTCCAATGTCATTCAGTTTTCAGTGGGCACTTTGGGGAATCTTTTATGTACCAGATCCTTTGCTCAGGGTAAATATGTACAGGTCTTTCTCTCTAGGAACTTAGAGACTAAAAGGGAGAGAGTCGAGCCAGTAAATAATCAGTGCAAAAAGACAGAATGTCCTAAGTAGGGAATGACCTAGACCAATGGAAGCATAGAGGAAGGAGAAATCAGGAGGGCTTCATAGAGGAGGTGATGCCCAATTGAGGCTTCCTAGTTGGGAAGGAGTTTGCTAGGCTTCCAAACAGAATGAGGTTTTCAAATAGGTGTTCATAATAACCGTTTTTTTTTCCCTATTAGTGGAGAGCACTTTCTCAGAGCTGCATTTTGTATGCATGATAATTGGAACTTATAATACAGAAATTGCCTTGGCAATGATCCAGCTGTGGGTGTCCATTCCAGCCACCAGTGGTTTCCTGCTGGACCCTTCCCCTGAGCTCCAAGTGTTGGCCAGAGTGGCGCAAGGGTGTCAGAGAAAGGGTTCCCACCTACCCGGGGCTGGATGTCTTTGGTGGGCCCCTGCCTCTGTCTTTTCTCTTCCTTAGTCCAGTCCTCAACCCTCCCTCTAGCCTCCTAGCTGCCCTGACCAGCAAACTCAAAGGTTTCTGGTACCAAAGCCAGTTCATGTAAGGTTATCTATCAAGTGCATGGATTTTCTTTAGGTGTGTCTTACAGACTGGCGGTTCTCAACAGCTCCTCTGGACTACAGAGGGCGTGACTTATTCAAGTGTTGGCTTTAGGTGACGTCAATCTTTAGTTTTCAATTACAGGGGGAAAAGTATGGCTATTGTAAAAATTGTCAAAAGTACAAATAAGCAAGAAGAATAAAAGCTTCCATAATCCCATACCCCCAAAATGATAATAGCTAATTTTTATTGGGCACTCACTCAATGTCAGACATTGTTCTAATCTCTATCTATCTATCTAATCTTCACAACACTGCCATGACAGATTTATTATTATTATTCCCATTTTATAGGTGAAGCAAACTAAGGCACAGAGAGGTTAGGTCATTTGCATAGAAGTGATGGACCCAAGAGTAAACCCAGAGCCTTGAACTTAATAGCCGTGTAGGAGAGCCCTGGAGATACTGCTGTTAACATTTTGAATTTCCTTCCTTTTCTTTTTTATGTATGAATATATTAACCACTATTAAAAGTGGTATTGTATTACAGTCAACTTTGTAACCAGGTTTTTTCACTTAATATCATATCATAACATTGAACAATCTTCTAAACCATTATTTTAAATGGTCGCATGGGTGAATATTGTAATTCACCCCAACGATTGCCCGTTTTGGATATTTTTAGGTTGTTCTCAATTTTTCGTTATTAACGATGCTGTGATATGCTGTGATAGACATCTTTATAGGTCATTTATGAACACAATTATTTCCTAGTATAAATGAATTGTTATGCACAGGGATTGAATTGTTAGTTCAAGGGGTTTGTAAAATAGTAAGCCTTCTGACAGGTATTACTCACCTGCCCTCCAGGAAGGCTGTGTGGCGTTCTGGTTCCTCCAGCAGGGGACGAGAAGTGCTGGTTTCCCAGCAGCGGAGTGGAGTCTGGGGTGGAAAGGTGAGAAATAGAGCCAAGATTGCTGGGGTGTGCAGGTGGAAAGGAAGGGTACTGCAGAGCAGTGGGGGTGGGAACCAAGGGAGATGAGTGTCTGAGGGACATGTGGAAATGGCTCTCTGGGGCTTGGCAATGAATTGGATGAGGGCGTGAGCACAATGAGCTAAAAGGAGTGAAAGCGTACCTACTCCATAGTCTTTCAGCACCTGATAACATCAGGCTTACATCACAGTGTCCTAGGAAAGGATACTAGCTATCTATGATTTGGCAGTGAAACAAGGGACAGAGTGCTTTTTCTTGATTACCACCCAGGAGCAACCGTTAATGACTGAGCGATGTTTTAATGTCCTCGCGTAACCAGGCTCAGCATGTGCTTGAGCACCTGTTAGGTACCAAATAAGTGATACACGCCTGGAGAGTTCTAGAGTGGAGCACCGCGGGCTTGGGAGGTGGGCTCTAAGCTAGACCTGGCAGGGTGGGCACAGTGACAGCTGAGAGAGAACCTCCCTGCCCGGACCTCTTGAGTCCAAATCTGGGCTTCACCCTTGCTGACTGTGGGAACTTGATTAGGTTTCTTAACCTGCTGCTTCCAATGCTTTCTCAGTGAGTGGTGACCGCAGTAGTAATAGGGTCTGCCATCGTGAGGATTACAGGAGAAAGAGATGTGACGGGCCATGTCAGTCCTCCGTAAGCATCAGAGGCTCTTACCACTTTGGTAAGTGCGTGTGTCTGCAGGGGCGGCAAGGTTGAGGGAATTCTCGAGAAAGCAGAGGAGTTCCAAGTCCTAATTGAAGAATCGGGTGACTCTGGGTGAGAGATGTGGACCTCTGGACCAGAGGGAAGGAAGAGGAAACCTTTTGGGGGCAGCAAGGGGGGAGGTAGACTCGAGTCTCTGGACCTGGGAGGACCTTCACTGCTCGGGGGCTGTGACCCAGCTCCCCGCGCTGGGTCTTCCGGGGTCCACCCCTTCCCGCACCCGCGCAGGCGCAAGGATTCGCGGGGGGGGGGCCTTCCATGGCTGGGGGAGAACATTCCGCTCGCCCCCACCCCCAGGGCAGTCCCGCCGGTGTCTCTCGCTGGGTTCCGTGTCCTCCTCCGCGGCGCGGGTGAGATCTCGCTTCTGCAGCGGCTGGCTCGGGCTGAGCGGAAGTGATGGGTGCCAGGGAGCAGCTGTGGACTCCGGTGGGGCTGGGCCGAAGTCAAGTCCCGCCAGCCCCCTGCCTCCCCCTCACCTCCTCTCACCGGCCCCGAGTGAATGAAGCCGCGTTCTAACCATGCAGGACCTGAGAATGCTCGAGGCTAGGGAAAGAAACACCGTGCGTCAACGCAGCAGGACTTCATTCATGATTCCCTGCTTCCTAAAAAAGCCCGGGCCACGTGAGCAGCTGGGAGGCTCAGATCACGTTGGGTGTGGGAGGGTCCCTTCCTTGGCAAGCGGGACCGAGGCTTCGTTTCCGGGCATTTGCTTGACTTCTGTCATCGGGAACGTGACGAGCAGCTCAGCCCGGCTCGGCAGCGAGATCTGGGGGATGCGGCCCACTCGTGGCTGTGCTTCCCCCCCCCCCCCCCCCCCCGCCGCCCAAGGTGGCTCTCTCAGATGTGTCCTGTCGCTGCTGTGTGCTGACTGTTCCAGACAGAGCGCAGGCGAGGCTGTGGGGGAGGCTGGCGCACCAGGCGCAGGCGGCAGCTCGGGCCTGCCATGCCTGCCTTTTCTGGAAGCCCACACAGGCAGCTTCCGGTTGGCCCACAGGGGACATGGTTCCTGTTCAGAGGGAGCAGGGCTGTGCCTCTGCCATGCAGCCTGCAGAGGAAAGAGGGTGCAAGGCTCGCCTGGTGGATCCCCTGGGCAGGGCAAGCAGGGCCTTAAGGCGGCCACCTGTCTTTAAGCTGCAACTTATGCCATACCTGCAGTACCCCAACTCAGTTCTGTTTGGCTCTGGAAGGTACCCTGGGATTACCTTAATCTCTGGTCCATTTCCCTTACTGTATATTGTTCGGATCAACGCTCAAACTACTTTGGCTTCTTTGAGTTCTCACTGACCTTCAGGGAAAGGCAACAACTCTGAAAGGTAGTGTTGCCGGGTTCAGATATGCAGGTTGTGCACGGCACAACTGAGACTATGTAAGGAGACACTTTTCACATGATAGAGGTTGTAGGTTTGTGTATCTATTATGACAATTATCCAACAGATGGCAGTAAAGTGTCTTGAGGAAGGGAGACTTTTTCTGATTTGTAGAAAGGCACCCTATGAGCTAATGGTTACCCACTAAAAGGCCAGAGAGAAATCAGTTCAAGGGAAAATGTTATAGCGTTGATTAAACCACAAGCCAACCGAAGAACTGTCTTGGGCAACCGTTCCTGCGATACATCACTAGGCCCTGTTGGTCCCATGCTTGCTCAGGAAGGTCAGTGAACTTGCTAGTCCCTCCTCCAACCTGACCTTCACCCTCTCTTTCCATCTCTGCTCCTTGTTCACTCTCAGCCAAGCAAAGAGCTGAAGGCACAATGCCTGAAGTTGCAGAACTGATGCTGCCATCTGTCCCCACCTTCAGGAAACCCCAGCCCAGGCCCCCATACTGTACTGCACTCAGGGGAACGTTGAGCTCAGCCCAGTCACCCAGCATTGTAGGGACAGGGAAAGCTGGCCCTCCCTGCCCACACTAGGCAGGACATGGTCCTTCTCACCCCCTCCAGCCCCACAGAAAAAGGGCAACCGTTCCCCAGTCTTCAGAGCCTTGAGCTGCTTAGCTAGTGATGAGTGTGCTGTGATCACCCTGCGACCAGCAGGCTGGCCACCCCTGCACCAAGCACTTCCACTCCCATTCCAGGCCACCGAGCAGAGAACTGCCTGCAGTCCCCTGCCGAGAAACACAGAACAGTGCCTGGAAAGCACAAGACAGCTTGGGGCAGCGGGTGGCCATCTACATACAGGCTGTGGGCCGACTAGGTATAGTCTTGTGAGGACCTGGAGCGAACAGAGATGTTTACATTTTTTCAAGGTTGAAAAGAAATCAAACACGAATAATATCTGATGACACAGGAGAGTTCTATGAAGTTCAATAAAGTTCTATGAAGTCCATAAAGTTCATTGGCACAAGGCCACGCCCACTTGCTTACGTAGTTTTACGCCGCGCGTCCGGCGTGCGCGGTTTCAGGAGGTCAGTCCGCCTCCGAAGCAGAGGCTCCACTCATGACCGGTGGTCGGAAGGCGAGTCCTGGAGCCTGCGTCGTTCTCTTCACGTGGTGATCATGCAGGCATTTGTCCTCTCCCATCATCTCCAGAGGGGTGAGCCCAGTACGGGAAGGAATTTTGAGAGAGGGAGCCCACACTCACACCACTTTTATTACAGCATATTATTGCAGTTGTTGTAACATTATTAGTAATCTCTGTGTCTGTATAGGAAAAAAACCTAGTTTCTGTAGGGGTGGGTGCGCGCCAGGGTCGCAGGCATCCTCTGGGGATCTCCACCGTAGTCTCGCAGGTAAGGGGAGGGGGGTACTACCGTATGGCTGGCTCATGGCTGCCTTCATGATAACCCCTGCAGAGTCGAGTCCTTGCAAAAGAGACCAGGTGGCCTGCAAGGCCTGAAATATTTACTATCTGGCACTTTACAGAAAAAATGTGCCTACCCCTTGGCACAGAGAATGAGAGGCCCAGACACATTCTAGAAAGAGCCCTAGCTTCAGGGAAAAGAGACCTGGCTTTGAGCCCCTCTTGCATCATTTAGCAGCTGTGTGGCCCCGGGCAAGACGCCTTGCCCCCTGAGCCTCCGTTTCCTCATCTGTAAATGAGAATGTCAACAGTATCTGTTCTGCCTGTATCGTGTGGCCGTTGTATGGTTCAGATGACATCAAGGACTTGCAGGGGCCTCATGAGCTGCAAGGCCTGGGTGACCGTTTAGTATTCTTTGCCCTAGAATGTGGGCCAGCCCCGGCCATCCTCTTTGAACTCTTTGCTCTCATCTGCTTTCTCTGGCCCCCCTTGTTCCCTTCTGGCCTCTGGGGCAGGGGTTTTTCCTGGCCTGGGACCTTCCCCTCTGGCTGGTCCTTTCACCAGGGAGGCAGCCACATTTCACATACGGACATTTTGCTCTCACACGGATCACCAGATCTAAGGGGTGAATTCGACATACACAAACCCACTTGTGACCAGAATGGCAAGTTTGTGCTCATTGAAATCCTGATCACGGGAAAGTGGGGAGCTCTCATGACCTCTTGGGAGTAAGGCCGGGTGCACTGTGCTGAGTCGGCCAGCCATGAGAGAATGAAGCCCTGCTTTTATCCCGTCATGTTCTCTCAACAGTATATGCATTTTATCACAATTTAGGGTTGGCACAGGGCCCTAGGCCTTGTTTGGAAAAACGGCACATGAGATAGGATGGGGTTCTGCTTGGAGAGGAAATGTGGAAGCAAAGCCGGGAGAACAGTAATATAATAAGCCTCATTGTCCCTCTTCAGGGCCTTTTAGAGAACAGTTTTGTGAGGTATGCCTGTCCACCCTGCTGCTTTTCTCAGCCTCTCCTCAATTTGATAGGAGGTCATCTGGCACACGGGGGTGCTGCTCCTCACCCAGCCAACCACACGAGAACCCAGGGCCCCATCTTGCCATAGAGAGTTCTGCAGAGGTTAGAGAACAGTCCAACCTTATCCCAGAACTGATTTTTTCCTGCATTCTGTTCATCTGATTTTCTGACCCCTGGGCTTGGGCCCCTTGTCCACCTCAGCTGGAAAGTTCTGGAAACTCCTTCCACCCTTGTCTCCTACGTGGCCTTATTTCAGCCTTGATGCCTGCTTCTCTGGACTTTCCTGGGAAGGGGATGCTTTGTGTTCCCAAAGCCCTGCGTGGGCTCCTGCTCCCCAGGCCTGCCTGCACCAGCCTCGGGCACCTCCCCCCCCCCCCCCCCCCATCTCTTGGCTTCCCTCTCTAGTCTGCAGCCTGCCTTTCCTGGTCAGATGTCATGGAATTGCAGACTGAAAAAGACCCTTAGTGTTCTCACATTCTTTCACCTCTGGTATTTTCTTTACAGCCTCCCTGACAGATGGCTCTCCACCAATGTGCTTGTCACAAAGTGACTGCTTAGATGTCTCTAGGGATGGGAAACTAACTTCCCCCAAGGTCATCTCCTGCCTTTGTTGGATAGCCCTAGCTACTAGAAAATGTTTCTTTTGGTGAGCTAAAATATCCTTCTTTATAATTCAAGTGCTAAGTCCAATTCTGCCTTCTGGAATGATGCAGAATGTCTGCTGCTCCTTCCCCAAGGGCTCCCCAGCCCCCCTTATCCTTTCCTCCTGCTGCACTGTGCCCCATTCTTTCTGGAGTCCTGTCGCCCTCTCTGACCCACTGATACTCAGCAGTGGCCTTTAGGGCCTCCCCCAGCCCCCACCTCACCCTGGCATCACCAGCCAAGGGGACCCGGGGCATCTTGTCACCCTGCAGAGGGGACTTGCCTCTGTGTGAAGTAAGCCCTAGACTGGAGCTGAGAAAGGGTGTGAACCCAAATGAAGGGTTCTCAGAGGAGGAAAGAACAGCCCGCAGCCAGAGGCCTCTGCGACTTGGAAGATGATCAGGAGCAGGCGCTGCTGGACCGGCCAGGGCCCTCCTGGTCCTCTACAGATGTCACAGGATCTTCGGGGAAGGGGGGGTGGGCTGGAAACCTGCCCGGTCGGCAAGCTCCCCAGGTAACCTGAATGTGGCTCAGACTTCAAGTCACTGACCTAGGGGTTCTTCTGAAGACCCTGGTTCTGTCTCCCATCTCAGAGGGGTCTTCATGGGGAAGAAAGTGGGGTGGGAATCTGGGAGCTCTTTGGTTGGGGACAAGAATTGGAGGGTCTTCCCTCTCTTGTGAGGGATCTCACCAAGTGAGGTTCAAGGAGAGAATTGTTCCCTCCCGGCTCAGGTTCTCAGCAGGTTAAAGATCAGCCTTCAGGGCTGTGGATATTGGGGGTGTCCTCTGTGGGTGCCCCGCAACATTCGGCATCATGTCATCTCTAGATGGCAGCTGCTGGGCAGGATTCAAGATAGGAACTGGGTGAAATTAAGTTTTCTCCTTATCTCCCCCACCTCACTCCTTTGCCCTGAGTGACTTCCCTGGGACTTTGAGCTTTAGGAAATGCGAATCAAGTTGCTTTCTGACATACTTAGTGAGACTCTAGTATGTGCTCAGCAAAATGTGCTAGGGGCTGTTTTGGGGGGCTATACATGAGAAGGAGGTCCTGCCCCAGACCTTTTTTAAGTTCTTGAAGAACTTGGAAGCCTCACCTGCAGGAAACAGCTAACCATGCAAGGCGATAGATGGTAAACTTGGGAATCATTGACACAGACAACATGGCAGAGCCAAGGAATGCGGAGGAGAAAGCCCCTGGGGGCTAGGACATTAGGAAGGAGATGGGAGGAGATGGGCAGGCAGAAGGCCTGGAACTCTGGGCCTCAATTAAAACAGTTCCAGTTTATTTTTATTGAGGTATAATTGACATAAAACATTATATTAGTTTCAGGTATACAAAATAATGATTTGGTATGTGTATATACTGAGAAATGAGCATCATAAAAAGTCCAGTTAACATCCATCACCACATATAATGACACATTTTTTTCTTGTGATGAGAACTTTTAAGATCTACTCTCTCAGCACCTTGCAGATAGGCAATACAGTATTATTCACTACAGTTGCCATGCCGTGCATTACAGGTCCTAATTTATTTATCTTATAACCGAAGGTTTGTACCTTTTGACTCATCTTGTTTACTTCCTGTACCCCACTTCTGGCAACCACCAATCTGTTCTCTGTATCTATGGGTTTGCGGTTGTTTTGTTCTGGTTTGGGGGATTTTTAGGGGTGTTTTTGTTTTTTGTTGTTGTTGTTTGTTTTTTGGATTCCACATTATCAGTGGAATCATGCTGTATTTGTCTTTATGTGACTGGCCTAGTTTAGTTAGCATAATGCCCTCAGGGTCCATCCATGTTATTGCAAACGTCAAGATTCCCTTCTTTCTCGTGGCTGAATAATATTCCATTATATATTTATGTATGTTTGTGTGCATGTGTGTGAGTGTGTATACTTCTTTATCTATTCTTCCATTGATGGAAACTTAGGTTTTTTCCATGTCTTGGCTATTGTAAATAATGCTGCAACAAACAGGGGGGTACAGATACCTTTTTGAGTTAGTGAAACACCTCTAGTTTTATAAATTTCACATATTGGGCATAAGAAATCTGAACAAAATTCTCCTACATAAAAAATAAAAAGTCACTGAAGGAAGGGGAAAGGGAGGGGAAAATCACCTCAGCCCTTGGAATTGTTAGCACCCAAAGAAAGTCTAGAGGAGCCTTCCTTGCTGCACCACACAGCAACCCCTCTCCTTCGCTCCTTCACTCTAAGGCAGGCTCCAGCTGGGGAGACCTAGGCAGAGCTCAGCCTGTTGTGTAGTTTACATTGAGCCCCATCCCCCCACAAGGCCATGGCCAGCGCTGAGGCATTTGGAGGTTACAGTGCATGGGGTTCTGCCAATTGGGGAAAGATACGGGAAGCAATACAGATCTTTAAGTGAGGTAACCACTAAGCATGCATTTGCTGGCTACTCTCAGTGCCTCTAGTTTTTGCATTGGGTATGGCCCTGATAATTTACATATAAATTTGATTTTCATTTGCAGAATGTATTTTCCCCAGTGAATTTTTACACTGTGATGAAGTGTGGAGAACAGATTGGAGAGGGCAGAGTAGATGTGCAGTGGGCCCAGTAAGAAGCATTTCAGTATCCAGGGGAGATGGGCTGGTGGTCTGGTTCAGTGTGGCATCTGGATTGGGGCTGATTCATGCATCCCAAGGTAGCATGTTAGTAGATAAAAACAGAAGTTCCCTCTACCTGATTTATGCTGCGCACACCATTTAGCAATGACCATTTGACTTTTTATTTCAGCTTTATTGAGATATAACTGACATGTAACATTGTCTAAGTTTAAGGTGTGCGGTGCCTTAACTTGCTACACATAGATACTGGCAATGACCATTTGGAACCAATGTCAGGCAGCTTGTTTCTTACCGTGTTCTTGACAGCAATGGTGATACTTCAGGCTCTGTTGGAGGGAAGGGTGGGTGGTGTAGTAGCTACCTTGGGGCCTTTGTTGTTCTCTCTTCAGGATCCTAACGAGCCGAGGCTTTCTCTGTCCTCCTTCCCAGGTAACAAGTATGAGGTCAGGGTGTATACCGGTGATGTCATTGGGGCGGGGACCGATGCTGACGTCTTCATCAATATCTTTGGAGAGTATGGAGACACAGGTAAGAAATCCTTTCTTCCCAAGCTGTGCCCAGTTCTGCTTCTTAGGTGGGCTGTTCCCCCGACGCCTAGCAGAGGAAAGCAGCTCCAGTCTCCTCTGTTGAGCTGCAATTCTGCTTGCAGTGTGGCTGTTCATGGCCTTCCCTGGGCAGCCAGGTGCCCATCTCGTAAAATCCATGTGTGTGATGTGTTTTCAGAATAGGGTGTTTGGTCTGGGTCTGTTTAAACTTGTCCTTCCTCCTAGACAATGAACAGACCCAAGCTTTACATCACCAAGGAACTCATTCTTACTTTCTTTATCTCCTTCAGCTCCGTGGCCATCTTGCATTATATTTTGAATGTGGCTGGGCATGGCCTGATTCAGTGCAGTGGTTTGGTGCAGAGTAGAATGGAGCCAGGGATAGATCATTAGACTTGTCTTCATAGGTGAAGCAAGAACTGAAGACGCAAGCATGGCTACAAGTGTTGGGAGGACATTCAGGCCAGTAGAACTGAGACAGGTGGTTCTCTCCTGCTTCCTCCAAGTTAATGAAATAACAGAGGAGTCAGAAAAGCTACTGAGATCCGAATTTTGGATGCAATATATTAAAGAATTTAAAATGCATTGCTGAGCTTAAGAAACAAAAAGAGAAATCTCCAGGTGCCAGAAATGAAGAGGGAACTCAAAACCGAAGTATTAGGGGGCACCTGGGTGGCTCGGTTGGTTAAGCGACTGCCTTCGGCTCAGGTCATGATCCTGGAGTTCCAGGATCGAGTCCCGCATTGGGCTCCCTGCTCAGCGAGGAGCCTGCTTCTCCCTCTAATCCTCCCCTCTCTCATGTACTCTTTCTCTCTCTCTCTCTCTCTCATTCTCGCTCTCTCAAATAAATAAATCAATCTTAAAAAAAAAACAGAAGTATTAGGTATGAATTGGTGCTATGGCGTTTGGAAGGAGGGACCTTTCATGTTCAACAATCTACAGGATAGATTTCCATACCCACTTGGGGTCAGAAAATAAGATTGTGTCCTGCATGAAGCAAAATAGGCAAAATTAGAACCGCAGGTAAAGCCAGGAGCCCTGAAGGTTCACAGGAACATCTTCAGTGAAAAAAACAGGTCAGGAAAAAGTTGGCTCATCAGTACAATAACCTTATCTCTGCAAGAGCTCTAGATTAAAAAGACAGAGTTGTTGAGAAATTGATACCTTCTGCTCGCACTCATGTGGGCTTGACATCTGATTTTATACTACAAGTGTGGTTTGGGGACCTCCCCTCCCCCAAGCACAGAAAATTCGTTCCATGCCAGTAATACCTTTGGTGCTTGCAGAAGCATTTGCAAGACTGCGTGAGATTCCCAAAGATAAGGTACTGGAGATGAGTTCACTTTCCGAAACTACAAAACACTCAAGGACATAATCCCCCATGACTAAACATCAGTGGACACAACAGTCAAGAGTAAATGCTCAAGAATTTCAGATAATAGGGGCGCCTGGGTGGCTCAGTCGTTAAGCGTCTGCCTTCGGCTTAGTCATGATCCCAGGGTCCTGGGATCGAGCCCCTCACTGGGCTCTCTGCTCCGCAGGAAGCCTGCTTCTCCCTCTCCCACTTCCCCTGCTTGTGTTCCCTCTCTCACTGTGTCTTTCTCTGTCAAATAAATATATAAAATCTTTAAAAAAATTTTTCAGATAATAGAGTAATCTGAGAAAAGCTGTAGTTTAAATATGTTTAAATGGACTACAGACAGGAACAAAACAATTGAAGAAAACAACAAGGCACCATGAAAAGTATAGAAAACAGAAATATAGGAAATAAAAATATAGTTACTAAATATAAACACTTAATGCATGTGTTTCACAACACAATTAGAAACCACTGAATAGAGACTTATGAACTGTAACACAAATATGAACAAAATAGAGCAGAGACATGAAGAGGAAAATACAAATGAGAGAGGTCATGATTCATGAAGGACAGAATAAGTTCTGATGGATGTTGAACAGGAGTTCCAACAGAGAATAGAATAGGTGAAAGGAAATACTTGAAAAGATAATGGCTGAAACTTTTTCAAAATTGAGCAAAGACATGAATTTTCAGACTCAAGTGACAGAAGGAGTCACTGAGCAGGATGAAGGAAAACAAATCCACATTTAGATACATTGTGGGGGAACCAAGTGCAAAGAGAAAGATCTTAAAGGTAACCAGAGTTGGCAGATCATCTTCTACAAAACCAATTAGAATGATAGTAAATTCCTATAAGCTCCTTATACAAGGTCATAAGTTCATGGAATAATAGCTTTAATGTTCTGAGCAAGAATATATATCAGTCTAGAATTCTGTGTCCAGCTAGGCTATCATTCTGGAGTGAGGGCAAAATTACTGAATTGCCATGCAAGCAAAGAAAAATAGGGTTTACCACTCATAGACCTATACTTAAACAGCCGCTGAAGAAGATACTTTAAGAAAAAGGAAATCATACCCACAAGAAAGGTGAAGCAAGAAAATAATTGAGCAAAAATATTGGTACTGATGTAACAAAGCTAAGCAAGCATTGACTATAGTAAACAATACTGATAGTGACTATCATCAGGGCATGAGAAAATGTGGACCCAAAATACTAGAACACGATCATCTTTGAGAAGGAAGGTAAATAATGAAAGTTTAAATATAATTAAGTTCTTGGTCACAGCTCATCCCCAAGCGATAGGAGAGTATAGGTATTGATGAACTTTAGACTTCAATAAGTCAAGCATGCATATTAAAATTGTAAAAGTAACCCCCCCATAAGAAATGTATAACTTCTAAACCAGTAGAGGGAATAAAGCCTCAGCCAATCCAATAGAAGGCAGGAAATGAGGAAAGAGAAGCAAAGAAAAAGTATGGCTAATAATAAAAAAATAAAATAAATGTACAAATAATCACAATAAATAGAAATAAACTAAACTCATCAGTTAAAGGATAGGTATTCTCATATTAAATGAAAAGAAATAAAATCCAGCTTAAACATGGGATGCAGAAGGGCTGAAAATAAAGAGAATGCAATGAAGTGTATCAGGAGCACATCAACAACACAGAAGAAGGTGGCACAGCTGTATTATTATTGGCCAAATTAAACTTTAAGGCAAAAACACTTTGTTAGAAATAAAAAAATATATCAGACAATGATGAAAGGAACAGTTAACCTGGAAGATGTGATAATTCTGAACTGGTATAAATTTTACAACGTATTCCCAGAATACGTGAAGCACCTCATGAACACAGCGCTTAGCTCGGGCAGCCACTTCGTGGGGACCCATTCGGTTCATCCTCACAGCGGACCCTATGCGGTGGTGCTGTTCACATCCCCGCTGTGTGGATGACGAACCTGAGACAGAAAGATATGCACTGTGATGTTATTCTTGTAAATTCTAAAACGTGCAAAAAATAGTACATGTTCTCTATGAATACGTCCACGTGCAAACCAAAATTCACGGAGACAATACAGGTCGCTTGTGGGTGGGGTTTATTTGGGGGAGGGAGTAGGAGAGTCGGGTGGCCAGTGAGACTTTAGACCTACTTGTCATCTCTTCTTTAAAAAAGAGAAAGGTCTAAGCCAATTAGGCAGAGTGTTAGCACCTGTTCTGCCTCTGAAATCTGGTGGTAGGTGTATGGGTGTCTTATACTGCTTTCTATAGGGTTTGAATGGTTGCACTTCAAAATGTAGAAAGATGTAAAGAATTAAATTTTAGGAAATAAAGCAAATGGATGGCATAAGTGCGAAGCTGGTGCTTAGGTGGGGCTGTAAGTGTTAATATGACCTGCAGGCTTGGGGACATAATAGTGGAAAATTGCAAAGTAGAAAGAACAGGTTAGAATGGATCCTAACGATGTGCTTATCACCCACGTGACTTCTGGCATGTTATCGGGCTTCTCTAAGCCTGTTTCTTCATCCACAAGACAGAATTAATAATACCCCCTCTTGGATTGTGGTGACAAATAGAGAGAAAAGAAAAAAAAATCTATGAGGAACTAGGATGTCTGATGGTAGCTGTCATTGCTGTTTTCCAGAAAAGGAGGCAGGCCTAAGGACATCTCTTGGCTGTCAGGGGCCCAGCACAGCCCTGGACCAACTTCCATGGCTATGCTCCCAGTTCAGGATAAGAGGCTGGGACAAGCCAGGCAGGACTTCAGCTCTAAGGATGGGGGTGCGCATGGGGTTACCAGAATGGGAACTCTAGACTAAGGCAGAAAGCAGAAACCCAGTTATGGGACCTGGGCACGAGCCACATGCAGGGCAAGCTTCTCCCTTGACTGGAGGTTGGAGGGATTTACAGAGCCCAGAGATCTCAGGGTTGACTTCTTAAAAAAATTTAACATTGTCGTTAGAGTAGTTTTAGGTTCACAGCAAAATGGAGTGGAAGGGCAGAAAGCACCTACTATGTACCACCTGTCCCTGCCCCACCCCCCACCACCTCCCACCTTGTGGACTTTCGAGACCCACCTCCAGTGGGCAGAGCATTAAGCTGAGATAGAAGTGGGTTTTTTCTCCTCCTCTGGTCTCCTTTGTAAGTTTCTTACCTGTGTGTGTATACAGGGGAGCGTAGGTTGGAAAATGAAAAGGACAACTTTGAAAGGGGAGCTGAAGACAAGTTCATGCTGGATGCTCCGGATCTGGGGCAGCTGATGAAGATCAATGTTGGCCACAACAACAAGGGCGGGTCTGCAGGTTGGTTCCTGTCCAAGGTAGGTTCGGCTGCCTTTCTGTGGTCCCTGTGGCCTGGGCGGGGAATTCTGGCTCTTCAGAGGGCGTATTTCAGCCGAACCTCCCTCTCTTGGTCTATCTGTCTCCACTCTTCTGCCAAAGCCTCCTGGCCAACCATGCTGCCTGACTCCCAGCCTCCCAGGCCCTGCACATGTTACCACATTCCCAGAAAGCCCGGGGCTCCCATCCAAAAGTAGCCAGGGCCTCATCGTCCTGCAAGACTCAAGCTCTCCCTGACTCTGGCCCACCAGAACCTCTCCCTCCCGTGAATGCTTATAACCCTGCCTGCTTAGGGCATTCATTGGACCCTAAATCATAAGGTTTCTTGTGACTTATCTTGGGCTGTTGCCTTGCAACATCTGCATTTAGGTGCCTCATAATCTTACCAACCCAGGACGAAGGTAGGAAGCAAGAAGAAAACAAAAAGGCTTCTGAGGAACTAACCTTTATCTGGTTCAGAGTTTGTGAGGAGAGCTCATGCCTCTGGCTCTCTCTTGCCTTGCGCTGATTTTGAAGTCAAGACCCCTCAGACTCTCTCTCAGCCTAGTGCCCATTATAATCTCTTCTAGCAAACTCTTGCCTACAACTTAAAACCTACAGCAAAAGACTAGAGAGGGAAAGAGTCATCGTATTAGGTAGGGCTATTGAGGACTGTAATGGGGACCTTCTTCTTCTTCTTCTCTGAAGAAGATATAAAAAGCCAAAAGAATATTCAAAATCCACAGAAGTCTGAGGTCACTTAGAAAATGGGCTACAATCCCACATATCTCCCTTCATGAGGCTATCAGTAGATTTCAGCTCATTACAGAAGGATAGGGAAAGGTTATTATAGAATATGTATTTGAAAAATATTTTGAAAAAGATCTTATTGCTTAAAACAGAAACCACTCTGACTTATAACAATTTGACTGCAGAATGAGGCTGCCTGATAGGTGAGGTTTTGTTATTGCTTAACTTCATTACCTTCTTATATCAGCAGTGTTTGACGGCAGTTGTCAGACGATTGAAGTGCAGTGTTATATAACCAGGGCTTATTTTTCTCATCTCACACAAAATCCAGATGTGGTCAGCTCAGGGCTGGTACAGCTGCTTTTAGGACAGCTGCTGTCTTGCTGTGTCACCATCCTGGGCACTGTGGCTTTTATCCCCCAGCTTGTTGCCTCATGATCACATGATGGCTGCTGAATCTCTAGCCATCTTATCTGTGTTCCAGGCAGAAAGAGAAGGGAAGACCAAAGGGGAAAACCATTTTTTTTTTTTTCCTGGCAAGCCTTGCTTTATTTTGAAAGACACAATGCCCTCCTTGGGCCTTCTGCCTACATTTCATTGGTCAGAAATGAGTTGTGTGGTCACCCTAGCTACAGTGGAAAGTAGGACAAGTGGCTGGCTTTCCAGTCTTTATAGTAGAAGTAGGCTAAGAAGAAGGTGCTTGGGAAAGGGCTGAGTGAGCATCCTCGCATGTCTGCCGCACTCCTCTCCATAACTAGGCTGGACATTCCTTGAGGGCACCACCCCAGCTCTTGGCCTGGAATGGGGCATGAATTGGTGAAGTGAGGAGTGGCCAAGGTTCCTTTGGAAAGGAGGGGGCTTCCCTGGTTTTAAGAGCCGCAAGCCTGGTGCTGAACAGGGTTCCAGGAGGCTAAATGCTGCTTGGATTGGCGAAGAAATGGGGCAGGAGTCCAGAACCCTAAGTAGCCAGTGAGCAGGCAGGGGTGTGTCCTCAGGGAGGAGGAAGGAGAAGAGACAGGTGTGTTTTATGACTGCAGCCACGTTCCTCCATCTGGGAAGGAACACAGTCTGAGTGAAGACCCAGGGTTAGTGCACAGAGCTGCAAGGTACACCCCAGAGCCTGAGTGTGGCCTTGGCAAGGTTTTGCAGTTGCACCTCCCACCCCCAGGTCAGGTTCCTTCTTGGTCACACGGGCCCACTCATCCGATGCACTCTCTCGAGAAACTTCACAAACAAGGCGGGTTTGCACGCCAGAACAGGCCCCTTTGTTGTCTTCATGCTCAAAGGAAAGGACAGCTTGGCAGAGTGAGAACATGTTTTTTTCCTTTTCTTTTTTTCCCTTTAAGATGTTGGAAATTGCATTCCGTTGCCTTCTGAAATTTGATATTGAAGCCAAGGGGATTTTTGTTTCTTTCAAGATGATCTGTTTTATTTTGTTTTTGTTTTTGTTTTTTCCAGCCAGAATCCTTGCAGAATTTTTTTCTTTATATTTATAATAAAAAGTCTAGAAGAGGGGGACCTATGTTAGTTCCTTTATACTCTCATCCCCTTACCCTCCCGCCCTTCCTTTTGCTTTTGTTTTTAATTTCTCAGGGACATGATGAGTCTTTGATGCAAAGGATATTTATTTATTTATTTATTTATTTATTTATAGCTCAGGAAAGAGATCTCCTATGATATACCAGATTCTTGCTTGGATGGCATCTGTTCTGGCCTCTTCTTCGGGAGCACCAATCAGCCATTTATAGGATCTCCGTTCTCTGCTTGGCAAAGTGCTCAGCTTCCTGTGGCCCCTTCCTGCCTCTGTGCTTTGCATCCTGTGAGAACGTATCACCTTCTGCCACCCCGTCATTGATTGACTCTTCCAAACTACCAGGTCCCTTCCTTTCTCCTGTCAATGTGCATTTTAATTCTGAATGTTTCTATTATTTTTTTCCTTCCTATAAAAGTAATACGTAGTCATTGTAAAAAGTTAGGAAATACACATGAACACAAAATGAGATAAACCTAAACCACCATGATTTCACCACCCAGAGATAATCAGTGAGCATATCTTGGTACATATCCTCCGGATATTTTTCTGTGAATTAATATACATATATCATTTTTTATAAAACGGGGTCATTGTAAACAGTGTTTTACGAGCTGCTCTGTTTCCACTTTGAAACAGAGTATGCAAATGTCCCCATGTTATTTAAATAAAATGCCATGAAGGTTTTACAATGTAATTTTTTGGTGAGTGCGCTAGTGTTGCAGTGCACAGATACACCAGGACTGATTAAACCGATCTTCTTTTGTTGAACATCCTTTTCCTCAGCATTCCGATACTATAAAGAGGGCAGTGACCCACATCCTTGTAGTTTATCTTTATGCACAGCTAAGATTACTTCTTATGATAAATTCCCAGGAGTTGGTTAAAGGACGCGCCGGATGGTGAGAACTTTGACAGATTTGCTGCTTTTTGGTTCTCTTGATACCTTTCCTTATTCAACCTAGTTCCCTTTTAATATCACCTTTTGCCTTTTCCGTGCAGCCCCTGCCATCCTTAAAGATGTTTAGTCCTATTTCGTAAAGACCAAATCTTCTTGTATTCCACGAAGCACGCCCGCTTCCCTGAATCCTTGTACTGTATGCTGTGTGAGGCCCTTGGCAGAGTTCTGCTTTTCTTCTGATTCTTTGGAATGATGTTTCCACCTTTCCTGCCGCCCTCCCCCTCTCCCTTCTTCTTTCTTTCCTATTTCTTTTCTTATTTGCTAGTCAGACACTATTTTGAACCAGAAGGCCAGGCAGGCTACTTTCAGTGTGAGGCTGGTTATTCCTTTTGCGGCTGTATCATGTGCAGGGGTGAGTTCAGGGCCCTACCTGCCCACTCCGTCCACCCCCCAGTACCAAGGCGGTTTGTCCCTCTCCAAGTTTCGCTGCTTTCTGAAAACCTCCTAACAGCCTATTCCTATACCTGAAGCCAAACCAAAATGCTTCCTGGGGATAAGACAAAAAATTAACTCAAGCACTTTGTAGACCATTGTGCCTGGATTTCCTAGCTATTTTCCTGAGGAAGGGAGGAAGGAAGGCTTTAGGTCCCAGGCAGGGTGGGTACAAGCTGGAAGCCAGAGGCTGGGGGAAGGCAGTCTGTGACTACGCCATGGGCAGCCAGCTCCGGCGTCCCGCCTCCCCTGCCTCCGCTGCCTCGCACCTCGCGCTGCCCCTCCTCAGTTCACTCTGACTGATCTGCTGGCCCTCGGCTCCCTAGGGACGCCAATTAAAGGGGCTGTTGAACTGGCCATGTTTCCAGATTTGACACTTGCACAGTAAGTGCTCCTGGTCCTCGAAGTTGCCAGGCTGGTTGCCTTGGACTTCCACATGACAACCACTCCTTAGGTATTTACATTCAAGGGCTTGGTGGGATAAATCTAAAATCCAGTATAATTAACTCCTTCATAGGTGGTCGCCCCTCTAGTCGGCTGCCCATGTGTGCTTCTCAGCCCAGGCAGATGGGCTTCAAGGTCACCCACGCACCCCTTCCTCCCTGCCTCTCCCTCTCCCGGAGTTGGAGGGCTGGCATCCTCCCCACCCCCAGCTCTTGCCCCCACCCAGGGTTTGGGCCCCCACGTCTGGTTAGCTCACAGTCTTGATCAACTCAAATGGTCTGTGCAGTTCAAAGACCGCCTAGGAAGAGCAATAGTCACAAGATGGAACATCATGCACCAGTGGGTCCTGTCCTTGGTCCATCTGCTGCAGTAAAGAGACTGGCCCAAGGCCCTGCAGCTCTTCAGTGGCAGGCCTGGGACGTGCCTCAGGTCCTCTGGACTCCCAGTCTGGATTCCCTCCACGATGTCACGTGTTAAGACAGTCCACATGCGGAGATCGCCTGCTGCGTGCAGCTGGGAATTGTAGCGCAGCCTGCACCACTGCACTGGCCCTGGCAGGACGAGGAGACGGGCTCGTGGAGTTGATTTCAGGGATGTCAAGAAGCTCAGTGTGTCCTCCCATTACCAATTAAAACTCAACAAACATTTATGCGGCTACCAAATGCAGCTGTTATGATAAACACTGTTCTGCTCCTTAAAAGAGTAAGTCCCTAAAATAATCATACCTGCCGTACCCTTATATCCCAGACTTCCAGGGACAGCCCTGCTTTCAATGAACAAACATTCTGTCTTGGGAGTCCCACAATTAGAGTAGCGTGGATCAGACCAAATTTCCTGGTGTGAAGACCAGAAATCAGAATTACCCTGAGTTTAATGCAAAACAGGAGGAGATAAAAGACTTGAGTAAGGTACAAATGAAGGTTGTGGGGGTGAGCTATGTCTCTCGGGGCCTCAGGGGTCCACTGGAGCTGGGCCATGAAGATGGGTAGGGTTTTGCCAGGAGGGGCAGGGAGGAGGGCTCCTGTGGGCAGATGAGGAGGAGCCGGAGGGTAGGGCAGGGATACTGAGTAGCTCTGGGCCAGAGCACAGGGCTCAGAGGACTGCGAAGTGGGAAATAATATTAGGGAGGTAGGTGTGGGAAGGACCTTTCCAGATCCTGATCATAATAAGCCGTCAGAGGTCTTTATTGACTGAGGTGGAGCAGTGGTCAGAGGTGGTGATGAGAGAGTAGGTGTGTGGGTGGGCTCAGAGAGGAGGTGCGGAGGAAGAAGAGAATGTTAGGGTGTCACCATTCAGATGCTGCCGTTTACAGTTATTTATATTATGTGACAGAGTTTTTCAGTGTAATGACTGAGACCTGGAGCCTGGGGCTAAGGATAGCCTCGTGACAAGAAGAGCTCCCCTTCCTTTGGTGGGCCTCAGTTTCCCCCATAGAACATTCTCTCACTCTTCCATGAGTCCAGGTCTTCCCTGCTAACTCCTAGATGGTGAGATTTATTTTAAAGTGGGTTCATAAGCTCCAAAAGTCTTCCTCCTTTTTTTCTTCTGTGTCAAAACTTGCCTGCCCTTTGCCCTATGATCTTAGAACTCTAACAGGAAGGCACAGTTCAGCAGTGGCTCTGGGAATGTCGCGATGGCTGCTCACAGGTCATGGGCCACTTCTACTGGATAACCCATATGCATTTTTAAAGGGAAGATTGAAAACTCCTTGAAGGCAGAGGTTTGTTTTACGTGCATTGCCTGCTGTGGTGGCTGGTACACAGCGGGTCCACCCTTCATGGGCCCCCCCCAGACTCTGTGTATCTTGGGCACCTTGGCACGTGGGCAGGAGGGAGGAGACCCTTCATCCTCCTCACATTGTTCTGTGTGTGTTCAGTTTTGCACAGAACGGGCCTCTGTTCCCCTCAGGTTATATAAAATCGGTGGAAGTTCTCCCAATGTAGAGCGCGGAGAGCTGCTATGAATCACAGCTGACGCTCCACATCGATCTAAAACCTGCTGACTCCAGGCCCCGCTCCATGTGCTCACGCCCGTGTGTTTACCCTTGTAAGGGGTGGGGGGCCGGCGGAAATGAAATCCCCAAGGCCCCCGATCATTTGGGTGTGTCTAAAGAACAGGGAAGAGAGGACCCCTACTTGGCCGCTCCACCTTTTCCTCCTCTCCTTCAGGATAGTGTAACCTTCTTGGCTTTTCCCGTTGGCTGGTCTTGCCTTCTGACTCGGCTGTGTCCTTGTCGCTGCTGAGACAGCGGGCTCCAGCGTGGACAGGCCTCACCACTCCGGGGGCCTGTGACCCCGGCTTTCCTTCTCGCCTCTGAGAAGGCGAGCCCTGCCTGGGGGCTTGTCTTCCGATGGAGGGTGTTCCCCCCAGGAGATAATGGTTCTTGTTTTTTATTTGGTCATTGCTTCTGTCTGTCTGTCTCTCTCTGTCTCTCTGTCTCTCTCTCACACACACACCCTCTCTCTCTTTCTGTCTCTCTCTCTCTCTCCAGGCGTGTGCTGCTCTCAGTCATGGGGCAGGGGGTTTCTGTTTCCCCAGTCTTCTTCTACAATGGTTTCTGCCGTAACGACAGAATCTGTGAAGCAGCACTCTGGCTGGAACACCAACCTTTCATTCTGTTAGCAAAAACCATTCCTGAGACGTCCTGAAGTCTTACAAGGAACTCCATGAAAACTCAGAGCTGTCTGAGGAGGTTGTGAACAGAAGTGGGAAAGCTGCTCCCTCCTGTCTTACAAGGGACTCTTGGGAATGCCCCTCTGAGCAACAGGGGTCCTGAGTCAGCCAGGACCCATGTCAGCAGAGGCCAGAATGCCTTTGGGAGAACCCTCTGCCCCCTCTCCCCGGCTAGTTTCTCTGTACTGCAGCGCTCGGTCATTTCCTTCCCTGCCTGCACCTCTGCTCCTTCCCGCTGTGGTGTGCGTCCCAGAGGTGCTCCCAGATAGTTGGCTCTCGGGGAGCCGGCTTCCTCCAGCCTCATCTTGCAGACCTTGCGGCCACGAATTTTCACAGATAATTGTTTACACAGTTTAATATGCATCTGGAAAATTTCTAGAACTGTCCATGGACTTTCATACTTTCTGTACCAGTACTTAAGCTTTTATCTTCTCTCTCGGCCTTTCTTTGTATTTAGTATTTTTGGAACATCTAGTTTTTAGCGTCTTGGTTGTTATTCAAAAATTTATTTTTCAAATATCGTCTCTTTGTGATTCAGCTAGTTTTGTCCTGTAGGGGTATTGAATGGTACACATTTTATTTTTCAGATTAGCTAAACTTCTCAGGTCAGGAATTTCCATCAGACACTAGGCCAGTGGAAGGCCCTTTATTGATGGACTCCATGGGCTGTGAGGGTGGTGCTCTGGCTCTTGAAACCATGGCTGGCACACTCGTCTGTGAACATTTAAAGACAGAGATGGTGAATCTGTACATCTAGGTTTTATTAGTAGACTTGATAGCCTGTCTGATAAACCAAGTCCTATCTTCCTTCACTTTGCTTTTCCAACTCGGTGAGCATCAGAGTAAGGGGGGTTAGGAGGCAGGTTGAAGCCTCAGACCTTTGTCATTGACTCCCCAATCTCCCCCTAACACGGAGATGAAAGCCACAGAGAAATGTGCAGATAGGAGGGTTGGGAGAGGCTGGACTTCGGCGGCAGAAGACTCTCTGGGCTGGGCCACAGTGGTGTCCAGGCACTCAGCTTGAGAAGTACAGACAACCAAATCAGCAGGCTCTGAAGGGTGACTCACACCAACCAAACTCACAAGGGACTGATTTATATACCGAAGCCGGAATACTGATTTATCTGAGGAGAGAAGCCTGGTGTGGCTTCCAGTTACTGGCGTAGGCCACTGGCTCCCCGCTAGTGAGTGGTGTCCTCAGGAAGACTGTTCTTAGCCCAGAAGGTTCCTATACGAACATGGGATTAGAACAAGGTGGGATGCCTTCAGGCAGCCCATGTGTGCCCTGTTGACACACTGCAGACACTTGGATATTAAGAAATGAGTCTTTCATTGAAATCAGAGTCCCTTCTCTCGGGCAGTCTTGGGAACACCTGCACAGACATGTCCACTTTCCAGCTTACCCTGTGTGTCCGCAGATGCTTCTGTCTGCACAGTGCTAGGAGTGGAGGGCATGTTCTAGTTATTGACCAGTCTGCTTATCTTAGAGTAGGTTTTCAGTTGGGGTCCTGGGACATTTGGGAGAGCCCCTCGGCTTCTCCGTAAACTCTGAAAGACCCCCTTATCTCAGTCTCTCCAACCTAGCTCACATGTGGGTGCCCTGCGGGAAGCTTCATAAATGGCCGATTCCATTATCCTCCCTGTCAGTGACTGATGTTTTCGGACCTGATCACCAGATCCCAGGATTCTGTGTGCCTGATTTGGGGCTCGTAGTTCTCTTTGTGTGGACTCTGCTCCTCACCAAGAAGTTTAGGGCCGAAGTCCAGCCTCTCCCAACCCTTCAGCAGGTGGGGAAGATGATGCTCTTGTTGTGGTCCACAAATCCAGGCTTCACACCCAGGTCTCACAGGGCACATCCTGCCAAATTTCCTGCATTGAGTTTTTTAAATGATCTGTAATGGAAGAGGGAAGAGTGGCTCAGTCATCCCCATGTGCCTCTCAGTGCTCTGCACCAGGTGTGTCCTTGTAAGAAGCTTAGTGGGCCACCAGGAAGGTGAGAGTGTATTCTCAGAGTGCACTCGAGTGGTGGAGGGATTCGATCACCAGGTGAGCCCTCCATGACACTGGCCATTCCCTCCCTCTCTTCTCCTTCCCAGATTATCATTGAAGATATTGGGAACAAAAGGAAATATGACTTCCCCCTTAACCGCTGGCTGGCCCTGGACGAAGATGATGGCAAAATCCAAAGGGATATCTTAGTGGGCGGAGCTGAGACCACAGGTAGAACTGGAGAAGGGGGAAGTCTGATTGGCTGATATTTCATTTTGCCCAAGGCTCCGTGTTCTCATCTGTGGGCCTGGAGGCCTGTGATCAAGTGGGAGCCAGCCACTCCTCCTGCTCTTGAAAGTGTTCTGTCCCTTTGGGCTGGAGCCTGGGGCTCTGCTGATACCAGAGGAGGTGGGGAGATGCCCCTGGGCAGATACTAACTTCCCAGGGCAAAAGAAGTTTTCCGCTGCATGAAGCTGGAATGTGAACTCCTATTCCATGTGGACGTTTATGAGAATATGGATTTGCTCTTAACTCCTCCTGCTATTGAGTGCTTACTATACGCCGGGCCCTCTGCCAGGCACCTGACCCATTTCAGCTCCTTTAATCCCCACAGTGACCCTGTAACATAGGAACTGTTAACGCTCCCATTTCACAGATGAGCAAACTGAGTCACATAGATGTTAAGAGACCTGTCCAAGGTCATATAGCTGGTAAGTGACAGATCTAGGATTTGATCTGCCACCTAAATCTCTACCCTGTGTGAATTCCACAGAAAACCTGCAACTCCCAGCATGAGAGTTCATGGATGTTCGAGAAAATCAGTGTTGTGAATGTGCACATCTGAGAAGGTGCTCTGCTGCATAGCCTCCTGTTGCTCGGCACTGCATAGAGAATACATCCAAGTTCTGGGGCGCAGTATGCAAATTGCTCTACAGTTTAGCTCCAGCTCTTGGCAGCATCTTTCAACATCTTATCTCCCCACTTCCACCTCCCCACCCATCCCCCTCCACCTCATCCATACACCTGTCCCTCTTTCCTGAACCTACGCCCCGCCTCATCCACCTGTCTTCTGCTCAGCTGCCCCCCCCACCTCAGCCATGCCTTCCCCTCCCCTCACTGCTGGTCTTACTCTTTCTCTCTCTTTATCTTTAGAACATCGTTCTCCTCAGCCTGTGATGCCATTTCTCTTCTTTGTGCTACCCGCCACTCCCTCTGAGCCCTGCCTTCCTCCTGTGGATAGAGCACTCCCTTCCTTTGCCGTACGTAGACCATGACTGCTCTCAGTTAGGAAATCCAGTGTTCCTCTGCTCCAACACCCTTCAACCTCACACGTCATTTGTAACTGAAGTTTGCAAAGTATTTACTTAAAAACAGATACCAGAGTGGGTCTGCTATGACCCCTTTCACCATGTGACTCTTACTTGCCCCAGTGGTAGAGGAGCAGGAGAAATGGCCGGCGAGGGCTGGGCATTGCTGGTAGCCTGGGCTGTGGACGTATGTCCCAGGTCTGTGTGTTTTGGAGAAGTAGAGCTGGAGAGCCCCTCTTTGAGGGCAGTGGCCACTTTTTCCCATCTTCATGGTCTCCCTGAGGCCTTGCATGTAGTAAGCGCTCAATCAGCATTTGTTGAACAAAGGAAGGTGTAAGTGTATAAATGAAAAAGGCATCCACGGAGCCGCATGTGCTATAGCTCCAAAGAAAATTTGGGATTTTCATCTCCCTGGGCTCTGGGGTGGAAGGTGGGGCTGGGGGTAGGGTGGAGGGGTGTGTGCGAGCTCGGGAGAACTGACAAGGACTAAAGGGCCATTGCCTTCAACTCCAGGACAAAATGAGGGGAGGCCAGACCTTAGCAGAGTTTCGATGTTTGCCTCCAGTGTATTCTCTTACTCAGTCCCATCTCAGAGCTTAATCGCCGTTTGCTGGCTCTTGCCCAGAACTTCATGTCCTCATCTTGCCTCCTGACTGATCAAACCCCAGTTTGATGGCCCAACCACAATGTTGTCTCCTTCCCTCACCCTACCACGTCAGGCAGCGAAGGAGGACATTAGTGCCCTCTCTTAAAAGTTGTCTTTTTAAGTTATGAGCAAAAGAGCAAGTGAAATGAATCAGATAGCCTTGAATATAAATCTCCATTAATGGAGTTGACGGTTATAATTAAATCAGACATAACAGAATTCATCCGGCAGCTATTAATAATAGGCACGTGGTAATTAACGTTAATAACAAGTACTATTCTTAGCCAACTCAAATTCTGCCTTCTCTTTGTTAGTTTTTGTAATCAGGGCTGGCAGCTTCTTATAGTAATACCTGCAGTTTATTCCGAAACTCAGATAACATGGAGCGGAGAGGGGTACTGGATGTCATCTTGGGGAGGAGGAAAGGGGGGAAATGAGGATGTATGGAGGAGGGAGGGTCTAGGGAGGCTGGAGCCGGGGAGAGGAGAGTGTGGGTGGGATTTTGTAACCAGCTGGCACTAACTTTCTCCTCCCCTGTGGCTTCTACACCAGCTATCTCGTATGTGGTCACCGTCTTCACTGGGGATGTCCGGGGGGCTGGGACCAAATCCAAAATCTACCTGGTCATGTATGGGGCCAGAGGGAATAAGAACAGTGGGAAAATCTTCCTGGAAGGTGGTGTGTTTGACCGTGGCCGCACAGACATCTTCCACATCGAGCTGGCTGTCCTCCTCAGTCCTCTGAGTCGGGTCTCCATCGGGCACAGCAATGTGGGCGTCAATAGAGGCTGGTACTGCGAGAAGGTAAGGGATGCCCTCCCGGGGTGGGCATCAGCCCCTCTTCTTTAACTTGCAAAGAGAAATGCTGACCTGCTTCCTGCTTCCTACTTCCTTTGGACCAATGACAGAGCACATGGGCAGGCCCTTTCATTGGGCAGTTGGGTTGGTAACGTGCCCATCCATCTTGTTCTGCTTATGGTCAGGAATGAGGGCTGTTCTGTGCATGCATCCAAGGGCCAAATGCAAGTGCTAGCTGGTAGTTATAAACTGTCCCGATTCTTGGTGTTGTTTCACTTCAGCTTATAAATCTCTCAGTCAACAAGTATTTGGGGGGCTCCTGGGTGGCTCAGTTAAGCATCTGCCTTTGGCTCAGGTCATGATCCTGGGGTCCTGGGATTGAGCCCCACATGGGCCTCCCCCTGCTCAGCAGGGAGTCTACTTCTCCCTCTCTCTCTGCCCCACCCCCCCACTTGTTCGCACTCTCTCTCTCTCTCTTATTCTTTTTCCTCAGGAATGTGTTAATATTCATGACCTTTAACCTTTCCATGGAAGTTTTAGAATTTTCTTGCTAAGTTCCCTGAAGAACTGTGTTGAACAGAATTCAATTGGATCTATAGATCCATTTGGAAGCATTGACGTCTTTATTAGATATTTTTTGTATCTATGAACATTGTATACCTCTTAAAATTTAGGTCTCCTTTAATGTTTTTCAATATAGTTTTATATTTTTCTTGATAAAGGTCTTACATGTCTTTGTTAGATATATTCATAGAGCCCTTACAATTTTTGTTGCTATTATAAATGATATCTGTTTAAACTTATATTTTTAAACTACTTGTTGCTGATGTAGAAATAGAAGTACTTTTGTACATTGAGTTTACAAACAGCCATCTTACTAAACTCTAATTAATTCTGATGATTTGTCTATAGATTTTTGGGGAATTTTCTTTATGGAAAGTCATATTGTCTGTGAATGATGACAGTTTGGTTTCTTTCTTTCCAAAGCTTATATTTAATTTATATTTTATTTGACCACATGAGCAGTACAATGCTGAACAGAGGGTTAATAGTAGACATCTTTGTTTTGTTGTTGATTTTAAAGGAACTATTTCTAATGTTCTATTTAGTTAATTATGATTGTTGGGGGTTTTGGTAGACAGTCTTAGATTAAGGAAATACTCTTCTATTTTGTATTGTTCAAAGTTTTTATTATGAACTGTTGAATTTTATCTAATGCTTTTTCTGCACTTAGTGCAATAGTCATAAGGCTTTTCTCTTTTATTAATTTGGTGAATCATATGACTGCATTTTCTTTTTTTTTTCCTGAACATTTTATTTATTGAGAGAGAGAGTGCAGAGAGAGAGAGAGCAATCAGGAGCAGGGGGGGAGGGGCAGAGGGAGAGGGAGAAGCAGGCTCCCCACCGAGCAGGGAGCCTGTTGTGGGGCTCAATCCCAGGACCCTGGGATCAGATCCCAAGCTGAAGGCAGACGCTTAACTGACTGAGCCACCCAGGCGCCCCGATATGACTGTATTTTCTAATGGCAAACCGACTGTGAATTTCTTCAAGACAAACTTGGTCATAATGGATTTTAATTTTATGTGTTTCTGGAATTGGTTTGCTAAGATTTTATATAAAATTTTTGTGTATATGTTCATGAGGGGCATGGCCCTTAATTTTCCTTTCTCATCTAGTCCTTGACATGTTTGATCCTGGCATGAAATGAGAATTATTCTCTTTCCTAAAACAGGGTATATAAAATTGCAATGATCTATTCCCCAAATGTTTGGTTCCAGTCTCTTGCAAAATTATTTGGGATTTTGTGTGTGTGAAATTAATGATTTTAACAAATTGTTGTTTCTGTTTTGCTGGTTATAGAATTATTCAGGCATTCTATTTCTTCTTGAATCTAGTTTTTTTAAAGATTTATTTATTTTTATTATGTTCATTTAGCCAACATATAATATTTATTTTAGAGAGAGAGACAGAGAGAGAGAGAGTGTGTGTGTGTGTGTGCGCGTGTGTGTGTGTGTGTGCGCGCCCAAGTGGAGGAGGTGTATGGGTTGGTCCACTTCTGAATACATGGTCGCATAGCATAAAAGATGGAGTGCAATCATGGGTCCCAGTGGACCTCAGCCATAATAGGAACCCTGAAATTCTTGCTGATGGGTATAAAAGGCCCTGCACTGATAATTATAAGTCAGGAGCATTTGTGCTTCTGGTATTGCCACCAACTGACTGCAAACTTGGGCACTTCATTCCCTTTTCTGGACCTCTGCTTTCCCATATGATGAATGCATGTGAGGGTAGACTATATTAATTGCTAATACATTTGTGTCACAGGACCAACGTGTTTGACGAGGCTGCCACCTGAGGCTCTGAGCCATCATTTATCTTGAGGGAAGAGAGTTTCTCTGGGAGGCTGAGGGGGTACAGACTTCCCTCCCCCGATCTTTTATCTCCCTTCCCCTTGGTGTTTATAAGTTAAGGTTTCATATAGCTACCATGGTCAGAGAGTAAGTATTAGTTGAATTCTCAGAGATATCTGGGTATATCTAAGGGTCATAATTCAATCCAAAGAAATTACAGTCAATGGCAGTAACCATGAAAAACTGACAACAAACAAACACAGTTAAGACAGTGGCTAGTCAAAATGCTTGATCAGGGGTAGGGTCAAATTAGTTTTCAAGTTAAAAAGAAGGTAAATCTGAGAATCTAGCAGTGTGAATAGTCAATTCTTGGCTGATAGAAAATTTTGTAATGTCACAAGAACATTCCTTTGGCCATAGCTAATGTGAGTGACCTAGGCTGGTCACACTTCTGAGTTCTAAACCCATGAGTTCAGAATGTGAGTAGAGGAGAGAAAGTGTGAGAAAGAAGGTTGAATGAGGCACAAGCCCAGAAGAGGGTAGTTTGTTTTTGTATTATATCCCAGATATTCATTGCCTTTTATGTGATTGACCTTTTTCCTACAAGACAAATATAGGGAATTAATTTAGTATTCTAGTTCATTTGGTTTAGACTGAGATTTTATGTGCATGGAGAAATATGGTGTTCAAAGAAGGTGTTTTGTGTAGGGGGAAGAATTTGAGATTTGGGCTGGTAAATTGGAAGATGGATAATACCTACTCGGGAAGACTCCTTGGGGGAGGTATTTCTTGATCTAAGATTTAATGAGACTGGCAACAGGAAGAAAAGTGCCATTCCTTGAGAATCCTCATGTAGACCACCCTTAACATGAAGAGGCTGTCAGACATTGTAAGGAGGTCCCAACCAGGGGACCTGCTGCAGGAGACTCATGATCTGCCCCCCCCCCCCCGCCACAGGTGGTGATTCTGTGCCCCTTCACGGGCATCCAACAGACCTTCCCTTGCAGCAACTGGCTGGATGAGAAGAAGGTAGATGGGCTGATCGAGAGGCAGCTCTACGAGATGGTGTCTCTCAGGAAGAAGAGGCTGAAAAGTAGGTGAAGAGGGCCCAGAGGCTGGTGGCTTCCCAGACAGGGCCAGCAGAAGCCAGGATGTCAGACCCCTGGGCAAGAGCTCCGCTGTGTAGGGGTCCACTTTTGCTTCTCATTTCTCCTCTAGAGAGGAAGAGAATGGGCTCCGCAGGAAGCTCAGTTCTCCAAGGTAAAGGCCCCATAGAGTTACATACCCAGCACCATGGATAGTACCCCCGTGACCCCCAAATTGAATAAGCTGCTGTGATGGGCTAGATGTTAAACTGAATGGTTCAACACAGTGCACTTTGAATATACATAGGGTGCAGGGAGTCAGCTCTTTTTCCTCTTTAAAACATACTAATAGGCTTTTGTCATTAAAAGGATCATTGAGGTACCCTCTTTCAAATAGCAAGGAATCCCTGGGTCCCTAATATTGGCACCTGTTATAGTGGGTTTCTGAGAGTGGGCCACACCTGTGCATGATCTGCACTTTAGTCCTGAACACCTTTGATTTGCTTCTCTTCCCCACTGGTAACATGAAAATTCTTTATTCCTGAAGTCTTTATGGGACAACTTGACCTGTCTCTGCAGCATTCCCTTGGTCCCTGTGGGTCTGGACAACCGACTTGAAGAAAGCTGGTACCAACTCTCCCATCTTCATCCAGATTTATGGACAGAAGGGGCGGACGGACGAGATTCTCCTGAATCCCAACAATAAGTGGTTCAAACCAGGCGTAATCGAGAAATTTAGGGTAGGAGGGAAGTGTAATACGGTGGGAGGGAGGAGGAAGGGATATAAAAGGTATTTGTCATGAGGATGGTTTTCTGAGCCAGATTTTGAATCAAGTTTGAAGACAAAAAGGTGCTACCAGAACTTCAGGCCCCTGCAAGGGGTGTCAGAGTGACCTATTGACTGAATGGGGTCCACTTTGCATCTGGCCCTTCGCCTGAATCAGACACTCCAGAACCAAGCCTGGGGGAAAGAAGCAGGTATAGCATGTTCTTGAAGAGCCTTGAAACCTGGGGAATCATTGTAGAACAGAGACCCTGAACACATTAACGTCAAACCGTCTGATGTGGACTGAATTAGAGAGTGAGGAGCAAATTGAAGGGAAAGTATAAACGGTAGAATATTTTAAAAGAAACTTAGCTTTAAATTTCTGATGCGTATATAACTAGAGCAAGGCTTGTTTTGCCAACAGAAGTGTGCTCTGACCTTTAGGTGAGAATGATTTGTAATTTTCAGCTGTCTTCCCAGAGCACCCTACTGGTGCTTCTGTTATACACTCAGTTCATTGCTCTTCATGTATTTGTCTTCCCGGCTAGACTGCGAGCCCCTAGGGAAAGGGCATGACTGCTGTATTGATCTTTTAGTCTGTTTTAGTGTCCAGTGGAGTCCTGGGGCTGTGGGCCTGTGCTAATTTTCAGGATTGCCATATGGGTTTTGTTACTGGGAGTTTATTGCTTGGAAGATTTTCTTTATTCAGGATCCTACTGTGGGTCAGTTATTTTTGTTCGATTTCGCCAGGCCAGACTGAACCCGGGCCCTACACGGCTGTCTTGCCCTCACGTGCCCCTGGTTGCAAGGGCGTGAGAGGACACAGTCTACGAGGGTGGCTTGAAACAAAGCCATCCTCACTGCTGAAGACACGGCCCAGAGCGGGTGCCCTCCTGGCAAGGGGTCAGCTGTGAGGTTAAACACATTTCATTTGATTATGTCCACCCAAACCTTGTCAATTCTCCCCGTAGATTGAGCTCCCGGATCTTGGCAGGTTTTACAAGATTCGGGTGTGGCATGACAGAAGGAGCCCTGGTTCCGGATGGCATTTAGAAAGGGTGAGGTGTGCCATCCCGGGGCTTGGGAGGTGCTCGGGAGAGGAACCAGAATGGTCCCTTTCTAATGACCCTGTCACCTAAGTTTGCCTTTATTTCTCTTGGGAGTGGGGGTGAGTAAGCGTGGGTCTCAGAGTGAGACCCGAATTTGGACATAGGACACGGGGACGTCCTGATGGGGAGAGGACCTCCAAAGTCGACTGAGAAAATGCTTAGGTGTTAGGAGACTTGCATTCTTCCCTAGTCACCTGGCTGCTAAGGAAGCATGGGTCTCCAGGGAGCACGAGGGATAGATGTTAATCTGGAACTCCACCTTCCACAAGAGTCATCTCTACGGGATGGCCTTGGCCTCCCTTTGTTGAGATGGCAGAATGGCGACCCCAGGGTGTGGTCTATCGCGGGTAGGACCTCTTGCTCACCCCAGGACTTCATTCCAGATGACCCTGGTAAACACTCTGACCAAGGACAAGTACAACTTCAACTGCAGTCGTTGGCTGGATGCCAACGAGGATGACAATGAAATCGTGAGAGAAATGACCGCGGAGGGCCCGACAGTGCGGAGGATAATGGGCAGTGAGTACTGACCAGCTCTCCATCCCGGGGGAGGCAGGGATGGCTTCTCTAAGGCATGATGCCAGAGCTCTGTGGTGGTGGGCGTGGGGGAGGGAGGCGACATTTAAGGGTCTTCAGGTGGCTGAGGGGATGAGAAGAATCTGCACGGAGCAGTGCTTCTCCATAGCCTTCCTGACATTAAAGAAACATTCTCTTCAAATTATGCATGAGATGCTCCCCAAAAGGAAGATACATCTGGAAGCCATGATTGGCTTCCTGGGATGAGTCCTCTGTTTCTGTTTAAGGCTCGTAGGAGAGGAACTAAGCTTTTAATCTGGGGTCCAGTTTCCACATTCACAGGGGTAAAGGGAGATCATTTTGCCTCTAGATGATAGTAGCAGAAGACACAGAGGCACAGCATGTGTTCTGCCCTATTCCCTTGGCAGACATCACTAAGCGATCAGAGCTTTCTCTCCCACTGAGTCTGAAATGAATTTCAAAGCTCCCAATACAGCACTCCAAGCAGAGATTAGCAATTGATCAGAATTGGCACTTAAGATGATTAACCTATTTGCTATCACTGTGGCAGTCCTTAATTTTTAAATCGTAGAGTAATACTGCAAAATTACAAAGAGTTAAGAATATATCGAAAACAACGTCACTCATAGTTCCCAGTAGCTCTTCTAAATATTTGGATAGTGTCACTTCTCAGACATTTGTACATCCAGTAGAAGCTCTGTATATATTTGTTGAAATGATTTAAATAGAAGTAACTACCCAAAAACATAGAAACTCCACATGGCAAATATCTATTAAGGGATCACCCCGTCTATTAGGCTAATTAGGCAATGCTGGCATTTAGCACGATCTATCATCTACTTTATGCTTCTTCTTCATTTGTAATTAAAAATGTGACCATAGAATATTTGGGTTTGAAGGCCTTTAAAATAGCCTAATGCAATTCAGGAAAATGAGGAGTTCTTGTCCTGATTATATATATATATATGTTGAAGACAGAGTCAGGCCTAGAACAAGGTCTCCCGCCTCCTGGGTCAGGGGCTGTATTCTGTCTTTTCACATTCAGTGCTATTTTCTGAGACAACAAGGCAACCATCTCCCTGGGAACATGGTAGGTAACAGGATTCTGCCCCAAATTGGGACTTGATATAATAATGTAGCCTAGTGAGGCAGAAACACACCTGCTCTTGTCAGATCTGTCCCCTTTGTGTGCTGGAATGGAGCCTGCAAATGCGAACCAGTGGGGAGGGGGTCTTGGGACCTAACGGCTTCCTCGATCTTTCTAACCAGTTCTCATGACTTTAGCTCCTCACTTCCTGTTTCTGAAGTTACCTGGTGCTTTCATTCCGGAGCCTTTTTGCTGGTTGCCTCTCAAATTTCACAAGTGATAGCTCTGGTCAGTTCTGGTGAGTCAGGGATCCTCAAACTTCCATGTGTGTTATCACCCAGAGAACTTGTTGCCACAGAGTGTGCAGCCCCACCCACAGGGTTTCTGACTCAGGAAGTCCGGGGTGAGACCCAGGAATTTGTCTCACAGATTTCTAGGTGATGCTGCTGCTGAGGAACCACTGCACTAAGATATTAATCACTTTTCCAGGGGCTGTCAAGCTCCCCAAATCTTGTTGCTGTTATCTCTACTTGTCCTTTTTTTTGGTCTGGTTAAGTCCTGAAAATACCTGTTATATATTGTCATTTTAGTGAGGTTTTTCCAGAAAGAAACCTACCGTTTTTACTTAGAAATACCCAAGATGTTCTTTACCTCCACGTCCTCTTTACCTTGACTGAAGCCTGGCTACCTCGTCCCTCCAAACCTGTTTTCCCTCCTCACAGACTGTGGAGCCAGGGGGAGGGGCTTTGCCCGACTTCCTCTGCACTCTCAGATGTGGGGCTCACGCCATCTCACAATGTCGCCTCCGCCCCACATCAATCCCATCTTCTGGTGTCCTCTGGTTACTTTTTTCTTTCACTGAAGGTGGTGTCATATGTCTCTCGGTCATTCTCCAGACCCCCAACTCCTGCCATTGTTCTAGGGCAGTATATTAGTCTGCTCGGGCTCCCATAACAAAATACCACAGACCAGGGGCTTAAACAGCAGAAATTAATTTTCCCACAATTCTAGAGGCTAGAAGCCCAAGACGGGTCAGCACGGTTGGGTTCTTCTGAGGCCTCTATCCTTGGCTTGTAGATGGCCGCCTTCTTGCTGTGTCCTGACAGAGTCTTCCCTCTGTGTGTGCTCTTGTCAGTGTCCTCACCCTTTCTTATGTCATGTTGGATTAGGGCTCACCCGTAGGATCTCATTTTAGCTTAATCACCTCTTTAAAAGCCCTACCTCCCTATTGTCGCATTCTGAGATGCTGTGGATTAGGACTTTTTTTTTTTTTTTAAGATTTTATTTATTTATTTGACGGAGAGATAGAGAGCACAAGTAGGCAGAGCGGCAGGCAGAGGGAGAGGTAGAAGCAGGCTCCCCACTGAGCAGGGAGCCCGATGTGGGGCTCGATCCCAGGACCCTGGGATACGACCTGAGCAGAAGGCAGCCGCTTAACGACTGAGCCACCCAGGCGCCCTGGGTTAGGACTTAAACTGAATGGAGGGGCAGTGGGGGGACACAATTTGGCCACACCCCAGAGATGTTGATTAGATTCTTTGAGGGCTATACCTGATAACCTGCATTTTTATCAAGCATACCAAGTAATTTTTTTGCACATCAAAACTTCAGAGTCTCTGTCCTGCTCCTCTCAATGTGCATGTGGAAAATCACCTCGCCCATATCCAGGCCCTCATGCACTCTGATGATCGCTGCCTCCCACCCCCACTTACTCCCCACCCCAGTACCTCCCTCGGGATCATCCCATGAAACTCCTCTGAGCAACACGCCCCACCTCTGGCTCAGGCTCCTACCTCCCAGCCCGCTCATGACCTTGGTGACACTCCAGCCCGCTCATGACCTTGGTGACACTCCACCCCATCCTGGAACTCCTTCTAGCTCCTTCTTCACAGCATTTCTCCTGGATGTATGGAGGATGGATTTAGGGGCAAACCTATAAGAAGTCATCAAGCAGGGAGAAGAAGAGATACTGGAAGTGGGCAAGAATTGGCTAGACTAGAGAGAGGATAAATTCAAGAGCCATTTTGAAGTTGGCTGTGGCAGGACTCGGTGAAAGAATGCCGTGGAGACACAGTGGCGAGATGAACTTTCTGCCCAGGACATTGGGAGAACCGGCAGATGAGGTGCCATTTGAGCTAGGTCTTGTCTGAGTAGGGATTTGACAGACAAGGAGAGATGGTTGTAGAAGGGGTAGGGAGGAAGAGCGTGTCTATAGGTTACATGTGTAAACGTGCGTGTAACATTTTAAACAGTGTACAAGATGTGGGCCTGTCATAGCTGTTGGTTTTTGCCTTCTGTAATACTATTAAAGAACCATTTTAATGGGGAAAAAAAGTCTCTAGTGAACAGGATTGGATCGAAGGGCTGTCTGTCCTGGCTCTAATGGCAGTTTGATGTCTTCTGGGAGGTCCTTGGCAGTGCTTTCAAGCCCATGTCAACTTGGATTCTATCTCCCAGATACTTTATCTGGCCCACATAAATTTCTTTTGAAATTTGAAGGTCCTCATTCACCTCTACAGGAACTTGGATCTCCTTTTGTGGTCTGGATGCTTCTTTGTAACAGTAAATAGAGCTAATGGCAAGTCCCACTTCCCCAGTTGGTACCAGGGTATAGTGAATAATGTGCAGGGCTATCTGGCAGTCCCTTAAGTAGAAAGTGTTAGACTCACATAAAATAAGAACCAATTCAAAACCATTCTTGGGGCACCTGGGTGGCTCAGTTGGTGAAGCGTCTGGCTCTTTGTTTCTGCTCAAGTCATGATCTTGGGGGCCTGGAATTGAGCCCCATGTCAGACTCTGTGCTCAGCACAGAGTCTGCTTATCTCTCTCCCTCCCCTCTGCTCTTCCACACACACCCCCCACCCCGCACATGCATGCACCCTTTCTCTCTCTCTCAAATAAATAGATAAAAATAAATTAAAAAAAAAAAAAGCAGTTCTCTAACTTTGAATTATGTTGCTCTGGGTTTACTTAAAAAACAAGGGCCAGTCAAAGAAGCAATTAATGCCATGTCTGACATCAAGAGGCTTTGAGGAGTGACCTCACTGACTAACACGGACCGGGGACACAGACTAGATACGCACGGCTTGTGATATATGTCTACCCTGCCCTTCCTCAGGAATTTTGTGGGATGGTAGAAGCCATGTGATCTGCATTCTCCCCTGCATGTGCAGCAGAAGTGATTACACACCACTGATGAGTGGGCAGGAGACCACTGGACTCAACTGCTGAAAAGAGGAGCTTCTTGTTAATCAGGCTGAGCTGTAATTTTTAAATTAAAGTACAAGAGGCTCTGGTACTTACCCATCTGTTTGAAGTCTTTCACTGCTGATGCTTAACAATACAATTATTTTTAATTGTCCGTAGACTTCCTGCCAGGAAGGAGTCTGGGGCCTCAATGGCTGGTGGGCTGGGAGGAGCCCCTGGAGAAGATCAGGAGTCCTGAGAACTTCCAGCCAAATGAACCTTAACGCTCCTGAGCAAACAGGACTGGAATTTCCAGGCAAAGGGATTGCTACATTCCCTCATCAGTTTGCTTCTGGGAATTGCCTGATAGTTACAGCTGAAAGAGCAGAACTGTCCTTTGTCAGGATTAAGAATAAGCTCTTTTGAATGGAGATGTTTTATTAATTTCATTTTCAGAATGTTTATTGCAAAAGAATAGAAATACAATGATTCAGGTATATTGATCTTATACTCTACAACTTTGCTGAACTCATGTATTAGTACAGATAGTTTTCAATGGAATCCTAATGATTTTCTGTGTATAAGATCATGTCATCCATGCACAGAGATAGTTTTACTTCTTCCTTTCCAATCTGGATGCCTAACTGCTTTGGCGAAAACCTCCAATACCATGTTGAAAACAAATGGTGAGAGCAGATACCCTTGTCTTGTTTCTGATCTTAAGGGAAGCATCCAGTCTGTCACCATTAATTATGTGTTGGCTGTAGGTATTTCATAGATGACTTTATGGGTTGATGAAGTTCCCTTTTATTCCTAGTTTGTTGATGGTTTTCGTATCATGAAAGAGTGTTAGATTTTGTCATATGTGTTTTCTGAACCTATTGAAATAATCATATTTGTTTTTATTGTCTTGATATGATACATAACATTAACTGATTTTCAAAACTTGTATCCTTAGGATAAATTCTACTTTGTCAAGGTGTATAATTCTTTATGTTGCTGGATTTGATTTACTAGTATTTTGTTGAGGATTTTTGCATCCATATTCATAAAAGAGATAGGCATGTAATTTTCTTTTCTTGTGATATCTCTGTCTGGTTTGGTATTAGAGTAATGCTGACCTCATAAAATGAGTTGGAAATATTCCCCCCTATGCTTTGGAAGAATTTGGGGAGAATTGGTATTAATTCTTCTTTGAATGCTTGGTAGAATTCAGCGGTGAAGACATTGAGGACTGAGCTTTCCTTTGTGAGTAGTTTTTTGGGTTTTTTTTACTGATTTAATCTTTACCCTTGTTATAAGTCTATTCAGTTATAGTCAGTTCTGGTGGCCATTCTTTTACTTTCAACCTATTTATGTCTTTGAATCTACAGTGTATCTCTGTATATGGCAGATAGTTAGATTCATTATCAATTTTGCCACTCTCTGTGTAATAGTGTGACTTTTTTTGGTGTTTGACAGCTAACAGCTTTCAAGCTACACTACCCCTCCCACTTTCTGCCTGACATCTGGGCAATTTGATAAGACTGGATGCTTCCTCTCTTAGCACTGGTGGAAAGTTCAAGCCATGCAAGTCCTGACCCCCCACAAGGGAACTCTTATCTCCTAATCACCATAAAATCCCAAGCTAGTCACTCCTCCCTGCTGCCTCAAGCCATATTTGTACCTTCTTGGAAACCTACCATACTCTCCCAGGAACTCCTCATTATGTGAATGATACATCTTATATTCACTCTTGGTACATGTATGGCATCATCAGTCTTGATATCTGAGCAAATACGGGGTGAAAGGACCACCCTGTCTCTGCGGGATGACCACACACTCTGCCTTTTGATTGAAATATTTAGTTCATTTATAGTTAATGTAATTATTGATACGGCAGGATTTATGCCTGCCATTTTGCTATTTGCTTTTTATGTCTCATATCTTTTTTTCTGTCCCTCTATTTTTATATTACCACTTTCCTTTGTGTTAAATATTTCCTAGAATACCATTTTTCTTGTTTCTTTTAATATATATATTTTTGTTAGTTTTTAATGGTTGACCAGAGAATTACAATTAATATCTTAACTTGTAACAATCTAGTTCAGATTAATATCAACTTAATTTCAATAATATACAAAAACTTTGTTCCAATATAGGTTTATTCTCTTCCCCCTCCTTTGTGCTATGCTGTCATACAAATTACAGCTGTATACATTATAAAGTCACCAGTGTTTTATATTTATTGCTTTATGCAGTTGTCTTTTATATAAAATATGAGAAGAAAATAATTACAAACAAAAATTACACCATACTGTCTATATATTTACTATGTTATTGCTTTAACTGGTGCTCTTATTCCTTTGGGTGAATTCAAGTTGCTGTCTAATGTCTAATGTGAAAGATTCCCTTTAAATTTTCTTGTAGGGTGGGGTTCCTGGGTGGCTCAGTTGGTTAAGCATCTGCCTTCAGCTTAGGTCATGATCTCGGGGTCTTAGGATCAAGCCCTGCGGAGAGCCTCCTCCTCCCTCAGCCCCTCCCCCCACTCAAGTTCTCCCTCACATAAATAAATAAATAAATAAATAAATAAATAAATAAATAAATAAACTTTTTCTTATAGGGCAGGTCTATTAGTAATGAATTTTTTCAGTTTTTGTTTATCTGAGAATATCTTAATATCTCCTTAATTTTTAAAAATCAACTTTATTTTTTAGAGCAGTTTTAGGTTCACAGCAAAATTGGGAGGTAGGTATAGAGATTTATCATATACTCCCTTCCCCCACACATGCATGCCCTCTCCATTATCATCATCCCCTGCCAGAGTGGTACATTTGTTATAATTAATGAACCTACACTGATACATCCTTAGCACCCTGAGTTCATGGTTTACTTGCGGAGCACTCTTGGTATTGTACATTCTGTGGGTTTGGACAAATTTATAATGACATGTATCCACCATTATGGTATTAGAAGAGTAACTTCACTGCCCTAAACAATCCTCTGTGCTCTGCCTATTTATCTTTCCCTCCTCCCCTACCCAAACCCTGGCAACCACTGATCTTTTTACTGGCCCCATAGTTTTGCCTTTCCCACCCTAACATTTTTCAACTTCATCAAGACCTATAATCCACTGATTTTATTATCACTTTCTTCTTATACTCAGTTTTCTCAAACCAAACCTGGCTCAAGATTGCCTGGGCCACCATTACAGTCTACCTCTAAACATGCCCTTACCTTTTCTGCCCTTATATCTCTCTATCATCCTTGCTTGGATAAACCCTATCCTAGGTAAAGCCAACAAATGACCTATTTAGTTATTGTGGACTTGCTGTAGGAAATCATGCAGCCTTGTAGACTGGTCTCATTTTAAATTCATGACTCAGTATATCTCAATTTGTACTCAACAGCTGTCCTACAACCGATCACTGCCTTTGTGGCCACACCTCTGCCCTCCCTCCAGTCTCTATAGTTGTAGTTTCTTGAATCCTAGAAAAGCTAGTCCTCTATTTATGCTCTGGTCATTCTTCTTTTTCCTCTCCAAAGAACTTCACTAGTTCTTCTCTCCTGCATTATCATTTTCTTTTTCTCTACAGGATCATTCCCATTTAGTATAACAATGTAGTATCTCACATCTTAAACATTTTAAAATAAAACTTCCCTAAACTTAGACCCCACTCCAGCTATTATTTCTCTTTTGTATTCCTCTTCACAACAGACTAATTGAAGGAATTACATCCAGGCATCCAAGTACTATATCTACTTTCTCACCTCCTATTCTGTACTCAGACTCTTGCTATAGGGCTTCTTTCCCTCCCCCATAATTTCACTAAGGCTACTCTTGTCCTTGATGCCAGTGCTTTCCATGTAGCTAAACCAAAGGCCACTCTCTGTCCTCTGTGGCATTTGCTACAGACGATCATTCCTCCCTTCTCTTGGCTTCAGAGACATGTCCAGCAGTGCCTTTTCCCCTTGCTTCACTGGTTGCTTCTCATCTGAGTTGCTACCTTCTCCTGGGCTTGATCCCTAATGTTTGTGTCCCTCTATAATCCTCTCTGTGGGGGACCTCATCTGGTCCCAAAGCTTTCAACAGAATCCATGTGCCAGTGATGACCAAAGTCATGTCAATAGTCCTGACTCTCCAGACACATATTCAACTGCCATCTCGGCCTCTCTTTATGAACTTCTAATAGACAGCACACATTTATAATGAACAGACAGAACCATTGATTTCTATATCCAAACCCATCCTTCCCTCAGGCATTCCTACTTCTTACTGGAAATACTATCTACCTGGTTACCCAAGCCAAAACCTAGGAGTCATCCATGATTCCTCTTTCTCTCAATTACTTATCCAATCCATCACCAAGGACTGTTGGTTCTACCTCAAAAATATGTCTCTAATCTCCTGGCTTCTCTCCATCTCCACCGCACCCCCAGTCCTAGACACCCTCCTGTCTTTTCTAGACAACTGTAATTATTCTCCTAACTGGCCTCTCTGATTCACTCCTTCTTCCCCTACAGTCAGTTCTCCACGTGGCAGCCAGAGTGCTCTTTAAAACATAAATCAGATCAAGGGGAGGGGGGTGGGGGGATGGGTTAGCCTAGTGAATAGTATTAAAGAGGGCACATTCTGCGTGGAGCACTGGGTGTTATGCACGAACAATGAATCATGGAACACTACATCAAAAACTAATGATGTCATGTATGGTGATTAACATAACAATAAAAAAATTATTTAAAAAACCCCATAAATCAGATCAGGTTACTTCTTGCTTAAAGCCCTCCAGTGGCTTCCCATTGTATTAAAAAAAACAACCAACCAAAGGAAGTCACACTTCTTACCTTGGCCTGTCACATACACGCTGCCCCCCCCACCATGCTGGCCTTGGTCCACTTCAGGACTTCATCTAATCCTCCTTCACCCAAGCCATACTGGCCTTCTCTCTGCTCCTGGAATATTCGCTGCTCATCCCTACACTGGGTCTTCCCGCACTTACTCGCACCCTCTTCTCTCAGACTTTCCGGTGGCTGGCTCCTTATCAGTGGCATTCTACCAGACGTCAACTTCTTGCTGCAAGATTTTCTGCCTCTCTGAATCCTTTTTACTGCCTCACCATATTCCCTGCCTCCACTTCCATCCCATTCTGGGGAACCCCTCTCCTATGTAATCTTTGTTGCAGACATAACTCAGAAATTTTCCTGTTCATAATTTGTTATGATTTTACTGTCCATCTTTCCTCTCCACCCATCTATTCTCACCTCTGATGGAAGCTCCATGGGGGCACGAGTCTGTCTGTCTTGCTCACTGCTGAATCCTGGTCCTGTAATGGTGCCTAGCACCTACTGGGCTTCAGTCAGTAGATACAGGGCAAATGAATGAGTGAGTGAGTGAATGAATGAATGAATGAATTTCACTTTCTAGCTTATTCGAAGTGAGAAGGAAGGCTCTGATGTGCAGGCATGCAGGTCTGCCTCCTCCAAGGTACATTTTCAATAGGGAAAGAAGCTGCTGCCCCTCCCACAGTGGGAGGGGCATTTTGTGCCTTTCCATTCTGAAGCAAAGGGGGGCTCAGTTCTGGCTCACAAAAAAAAGCTATCTTACTTGAGAACACAGGACACATGAGTTGGAGAACAACCCGAGGCAAAAGAGTCTGCTGGGCTGGATGGAATCAAGGGTCAAAATGTTTGAGTCAGACCTGTGGTCCCCAAACACTGCCAACCCCCTCGGAGTGTCCTGGGGGAGCATATAAACAAAGCAGTTTTAGGGATCCTACCTCTGGAAACTAAAATTAGAGAAGTCTCGGTGGGACACGGGAATCTGCATTCTTACAAGAATTTCCCAGGGGATTCTGATGCTTGACTAGGCCTGGGAACCTCTGGTTTGTCTGGGAAGATGGACCTGCAGGTGAGCTGACCTTTGACTGGGTGGGATGGGGTTTGCATAGCCAGGGAGGCCGCAAGGGCAGCCCAGGCGAGACCTGGGCGGGGGGCGGGGGGCAGCGCTTAGAGGCAGGAGCAGCAGGACCAGTGCTAGGATTGGGGGGGGGCGGCCGGTGAGCCTGTGTCCCTTCCTCTCCCTGACAGTGGCCCGGTACCGGGTGACCGTGTGCACCGGAGAACTCGAAGGCGCAGGAACCGATGCCAATGTCTACCTCTGCCTTTATGGCGACGTGGGGGACACAGGCGAGCGGCTGCTGTACAACTGCAGGAATAACACCAACCTGTTTGAGAAGGGCAGTGTGAGTACAGCCATGCCCCGTCCCTACCCACCCCCACGCCCTGGCCCCAGGTCCCCTTCCCCTGTTCTTCCCTGCTCTGCTGAAGCTGATATGGGTGCCCCGGCCATCAGAGAGGCGTACTTAGGGGAACAGCGAACTAACATGCATGACACCCTCTAGGCTCCTGGGACAATCCAGCTGGGGCCTGGTGGGTCATGGTCCCCTCCCATAAGCTTTGAGAAGGGGGCAGAACAGGAAGACATTTGGGGGTAGGAGCGGCACCAGGCAGGGAGGGATGCTGGGCACCTTGGCTTGAGGACTGGAGGACCCAGGCTAGTAGAAAGCTGGGAACTTGGCCTTCTCCGCTAGACGTGACACTGGGGGCATTTTCTCCATTTCCTTTTTGAAGGAGAAACCAAGAAAGACACTAAATACGGGACTGGAAGAGCTGGGTTCTGCCCCTAGCCTCTTCACAGATGTGCTGGGTGCTCCCCTTCATTTCCCCACCTGTCAAATGGGTTTCCTGGGGAGGCTGTATGGGGCAATGGGGAAACTGTCAGGCAGATCTGGGGGCAAACCCAGTGTGGGGCCAGTTGGTCCATTCTCCCAGCCTCAGTTTCCCCACATCTAAAATGGGGAAGAGATGCCCACCTGTGGCCAGCCGATGTGAAGATTAAGGATGCAGATGTACCGCCTGGCCTACATCACAGAGTAGGTGCTCAGTAGAGTTGTTGCAATCAAACGAGGCCCAAGGCGCTTACCAGGTGAAGCGGATTTGCGGACTGACCTACCACAAGCCTCGGCTCTCGCCCCACCTCTGCTGCCCCATCCTCGGCGAGGGCAGGGCGAGCCTTGGAAATCGAGTGGAGGCCTCTCTCTGAGGCCACTCCAGGCTGGCCCAGTCCTTGGGGTCCCAGACACAAGAAGGCTATGGTGGTAAAAATAATCTGAGTGTTGTGGGTGGACCGAGGTTCATTTGGGGAGGGACAGAGGGGGCAACTTCACATAGATTTATAGGTTTCCTCTCTCCCTCCCACGCACACTCACCCTTTCCTACTCTTCTACCTCTTCTGACTCCTTTGCCCATCAATCCCACCTTTATGTTCCTGTTCCTGGAGGCTCCCGGGTGTGCTCATGTAGGCTTAGCAACTCTCCAGCCCCTACTGCACTTCTGCTGCCCCACTGGCAGGCAAAACTGTGCAATTAGCGAGACCACTGGTCCCCCCTCCCAGGTCAGTCCTAGCCATGCCTCAAAAGGGGGCTGGTATCCTTCGGTAGCAGGAGCCCGAGTTGTTTAGCCAAGGAATGAATTGATGATATATGGTTAGTGCCTGGTAACAGCTTATCATGTTCCTCCTCCTGGGAGATCTGCCTTTTAGAAGGAGATCGTAGGGAATGGCCATTGTTTAACCAGAAAATAAAGCCCTCCCTTGTTGGAAACTTGACATAGGATGACTTCCCAGTGGGAGCAGTTGGAGGAGGGGTTAGACCTGTTCTTTCTAGGTATCCCTCAACCCACCTGTGAAAGATCAGTAGCCCAACCCATCAGCCCCGGCTCTTCTGATTTCTGGGCCTGTGTCTCCCCTTGGTGTTTGGGTCCCCAAGGGAGCCACCGTCCAAGTGACCTTGCGGTCTTCCTCTCTGAAGGCCGACGAGTTCACCATTGAGTCGGTCACCATGCGGAAGGTGAGGCGGGTGAGGATCAGGCATGACGGCAAAGGCGGGGGAAGCGGCTGGTTCCTGGAGCGGGTGCTGGTGAGAGAAGAGGGGCAGCCCGAGAGCGACAACGTGGAGTTCCCGTGTCTCAGGTGCGTGGTCCTGCTGCTCTCTGTGTTCTCCAGCTTCGGTCCCGGGCCCTGGCTTTGGGGAGACTCAGCCCTGCCCGCTACCACAGACCAGGGAGCACAGTCGTGGCTTAAGGATGGAACCAGGGCAGGAAGAGGTGGCCCCTGCTGCTGGTGCTTAGACTCATGTCCCCACCGCACCTGCAGGTGATGAGCCACTGGTGTCTGGTGTCCCAGGGCACCGCTGGGGTGTCTATTTAAGTACCAGAGTGTTGTTACTTTTTAAAGATACAGTATGACAATTTCAGAATTTAACGGAGTTCCCTCAGATTATTAGTTACCCACTGAATTCAACTTTTGAGTCAAAGGTGTTTGTTTTTTTTTTTTCCAATTTGAATGGGCCTTCAACCACATCTGTCCCTGTGAATGTCTTCTCAAGATACCTTACTTTGTTTTCATTCCCTTTCCCCAGCTTGCTAGTGAGGTAAAGTTTCGTTTCTCTTTCTTCTTAAACATTTGGGTTTCTTTCATAACCAGTTTGGGGTACCATTGACTCTAGAAGTTACTGACAGAGGTTTTTAGAACAAGAAGCAGTATCAATTTTTTTTTTTTTTTTTTGCACCGTCAAGCTGGCCATTCACATTCACCTGTGGCAACATCTGGGAAGTGCACGCAGTCTGCTTAGGTTGGGGCTCTGCGAAGGACTCAGCCTGCACCCATCAACAAGGTGCTGCATGTCCAAGCTCCCTTCATTAGGGCTGGCCCAGGCTTCCTGAGGGTGGCTGTGCTAAAGACAGTCTTCCTTGGAGTGGGTGGGGGCAAGCTGCCCAACAGCCCTGCGGTGAATATGTTCCTTTTTCTCTAACCATGCACACAAATGCACTCGTGTGCATGCATGTTCACTCAGACGTATTTGCTACAGCCGAATTGCTTACCACCCGCACAAGTCCAGGAGGAGTAGTTTCCCAGCCATGGAAGGCCACTGGGACAATAATTATGAAACATTTTTGTCCATCACAAAGGTCTCTACAGTCTTCAAAGTCTAGCCACTGTTAGTATTATAAGGGATTATATCAAAAAGATAAATAATGACTCCGGTAGCTCTAAGTAAGTGGCACTAATGGACAGAAAGAGGCTCAGAGTAAAGGCTGAGAAGGCTGAGGAAGGCTTCTAGAAACAGGTAGAACTAGATCTGGGCCAGGAATGATCGGGGGGGGGGGGTCGATGGTGAGAAGGGAGGGTGGGTCATCCAGGTTGGAGAAGTGGCTTGAGGCACAGGACCGAGGAGGAGGCTCATGCTGGGGCTGGTAGGGGGCTGCCTGGCACGTGAGGATGAAAGATGAGGTGGGAGAGTTCTGGTCTCTCTCCAGGTCCATCACTGATTCATTCCCCCCCCCACCCCCACTGGGCCGGGAGCCTGCCCAGCTGGGATGCCAGGTGGAGCAGCTTTATCCCCATGCACTCGAAAGAGATTTTTTTTTTTAAGATTTTTTTTTTTTTTTATCAGAGAGAGAGAGAGGCAGAGGCAGGCAGAGGGAGAAGCAGGCTCCTTGCTGAGCAAGGAGCCCGATGTGGGATTCGATCCCAGGATGCTGGGATCATGACCTAAGCCGAAGGCAGACGCTTAACCGACTGAGCCACCCAGGCGTCCCTCGAAAGAGATTTATTAAGCACTTACTATCCACTTGCTCCCCGACCTCATGAAGTGTATAGCCGAAAGGGGAACTAAACAATAAGCAAGGAACTAAACAGAGAAAGCCATACTTACGAACTCTGAGGTACAGGATGAAGGAAACACACGATGGCGCAGAGCCAGTGGGAGCGGCCACACTGAGGTGGGCTGGTTAGAGATGGAGGAGGTGGGTAAGTTCTGTCTGCAGAGGGGGCAGTTGGGCTGACTTCCTAAGGGATAGAAAGGAAAGTGCTGGGGAAAGAGCTTGAGGGTTCTAGAACTTAACTGAGACCAAAGCAGGTGGACAAAAGAGAAGGCCACCAGGTGAGGTCAGCGGTGGACAGAGGCTAGTGTCAGGCAGGGACAGGCAGCCACTATGTGGCTTTGGGCAAGGAACGTCCATCTGAGGAAGTTCCCTCTGGCTTCTGGGTGGAGGGCAGGCTATGGGGGATCCAGAGGAGAAACGGAGCCTGGTGGGAGGCTTTGCAGGGCCCGCGATGGCACGTATTAGTTTGCTAGGCTGCTGTGAGAACACGCTACAGACTGAGTGTCTTAAACAACAGAATTACTGTCGCATAGTTCTGGAGGCCAGAAGTCCAAGTACAAGGCGTCTGCAGGGCCGTGTTCCCTCTGAATGAGATCTGCCCCGTGCCTCTCGGCTTCTGGTGGTCACAGGCATTCTTGGCATGTAGATGGTCATCTTCTCCCTGGGTCTTCACATCATCTTCCCTCTGTACATGTCTGTCTCCGTGTTCACATTTCCCTTTTTTATGAGGACACCAGTCATTTGGGATTAAGGCCAACCCTAAGGACCTCATTTTACCTTGATTACCTCTGTAAGGACACTATTTCCAAAGAAGGTCACATTCTGAGGTACTGGGGCTTAAGGCTTTAATACATCATTTGTAGGGGACACATTTAAGTCCGTAACATGGCAGCTTGCCCTAGGTAGTGGCAGTGGAGGTAGGGGGAAGGGGCTACGCCAGAGACAGGGCCTGGAGATAGAGCTCATGGGATGTGCCCACAAGAGAGAGGGCAATTGGAGACCCAGGTCTCTGCCTTTGGTAGGTGGGCAGAAGTCATGCTCCCTTTGCTGAAGCCGGGAGCCTGGGGGGGAAGGCTTGAGGGTGGGGCTGGGCTGGACTCTAGAGGTTTAGCTGGGGCATATTAGGTTTGAGGGGCTTGTGAGTCGAGTAGGCAGAGTCAGGCCTTGAGAAATAGCTCCAGGATATGAGAGCATAGCGATGGAATTTAAAGTCAGGGAAATGGATGGGATCCTTCAGGGAGAGTGTGGATGAAGAATTGTGAGGACCGAGCCCTGAGACGGGGTCAGTAGGAGGACAGGGAACCTGGAAAGGGGATGAGGAAAAAGTCGGTGTGTCCACACTGCCTGCATTGCTACATGCCTGGTGCAGGGCGAGTGTGGGACCAGGAGTCTAGCCACCCGCCTGCTGTGTGGCTTTGGGCAAATTTCTTAACTTCTCTGGTCTTCTGCGCCTTCCTGACCAGCATGTGTCCGACAGTGATGGCGAGGGTGATATGGGGTTGCATTCTGAAAGGAGCCGAGTCTGCCAATGACAGAGGTGATGCCGATTGCAGGGCAGAAGGCGAGCCAAGGCCCCCAAACACCCTGGAGTCCTCCCTGCCCCCAGACACTTAAAGCGTTCATGCCTTTTTAAGAAAATGAATTCCTGTACCTTGCTGAGGCATGTGGGGGTGGCATTTACCGACTGGGAACCCGGGAGGCCTTTGAAGCACCTGGAGGTAGAGCCTGCTCTCCCACGCTGCTGCTTTTTCACCTGAGCTGTGTGTTAACTGCCGGGGGGTGGGGGGGGGGGAGAACACACGGGCCTCTTTATCAAATTCTCTGCCAGGGTCAGGTGGTGTAAGCGTTTTCTCTGGCAGCTGTGTGTTGTGTGCACACGTGTGTGCATACTTACACATTTCTTGTGAGCTCAGGGAAAGAGCAATAAAATCACCAGCAGAGGGGCTCACCCATTTAGTAGCATCTCACGCTGAACCCGGGTCCAAATGTATGAAGCAGAAAGAAAATGACTATATTTGGAAATATCTATTAATACCCTTCAGTTGGAAGTTAAAATGACAAGCCACGGTGTCCCTTTACTGCTGGGGCGGGCCTGGGGATGGGTGAGTGGTGGAGAGTGGCAGGAGGGCGCGTGGGTTTCCCCATGGCCGCAGGCCTGCTGGCTTCCACCCTTCCCATCCCTGTGAGTGAGAGCCCGGCCATGCTACACCCTTCTCGGCAGTCTCTGTCTGTGGATGCCGGGTGACCTCCACGGGACGGGGGGGGGGGGCTCCTAATGGGTTTGTTGGAGGGACTTGAGGCAGTAGTCCCTGCTCTCAACTATCTCTCCTTTCCCCTTCATTGTCAGTGCCAAGAATTCTGCAATTGCATCTTCATGTCTTGGAATCCCAGATGATTTTGGTGTTGAGACTCACAGCACTAAAGCCCATGACCAGTGTAATCACTTAGCTGCCGACTAACATTTTGTGCAAGCTAATCGCCAGCAGGCAGCAATATCCTGTGGGAATAGAAGATCACGTGCTTGGGGAGGGAGGGCGAGAGAGAAGGGATGCGGATCCTACCCTTGGGTGGGGTATATTGGCAGAGGGACTGTGGTTTAAGGAGGCCTGAGCTCCATGTCGGGGGCTGGAGAGAAGGCGATGCCTTGGTTTCCTTTGATGGGTTCTGTGGCCAGGAGGCACCTCCCTGCCAGGAGTATAATCGGGCTGGGTTGCCAAGCCGAGCTCCAATGCAGAAGCAAATTGGGAGACGCTGGTCCAGAGGTGAGCACCTTGGCTTCCCCAGGGTGCTGGAGAACACTGAGGGTGTCTCTTCTACTGCCGTGACCTGCATCACAGACCCTCGGGAGTACTGGGGCCTGGGCATCTCTGCTTGCACGGCCGTCTGATGTCTCTGGCTGCATCCCCATGCTCGGTGGGGATGGAGTTTTCGGGTGAGCCAGTCCGATGTGTTGCCCCCAGGTGGATGGCCCGCAGAGAGCTGGGGCCATGGCCCACTCTGAGGAATAGATGAGTCACGGCCATCAAACCCAGCCCTGTAGGGTCCAGACCCAACTTCTCCTTGTTGGCAAATCTCATTCCTCCTTGAGGACTCAGTAAGCCCCTTCCCACAAACTGTTCTCATTTCTCTAAATTCCTGTTGCACTTACTTTGGGCCAACAGTCATCCTTGTCCTGGACTTCAGTGCCCTGGCAAGTCTCTCCTATCTTCTTTTTCTTTTAATTAAGAGAGGCAGCACGTGCATGAGGGGGCGGAGGGGCAAAGGGGGAGGGAGAGAGAATCTCAAACAGACTCCGTGCTGAGCGTGGCGCTCATTGCGAGGCTCCATCTCCCAACCCTGAGATCATGACCTGAGCGGAAATCAAGAGTTGGCTGCTTAGCGGACTGAGCCGCCCAGGCGCCCCTAGTCTATCCTCTCTTCTTAACTAGACCGTACGTTCTCTAGGGGCTGAGCAGTGTCTTACTGATGTCAGTGTATCTTTTGTGCCTTCTCCCCCTCCCCAGAGCCCTCAGCACAGCGCCGTGCACACATTAGGCTCTCCCAAAAAGAGGTGGTTGTTTTTGCTGATAACAGTGACTCCGGCGTTCTTGGCTTTCAAGATGAACTCTTTACTGTGATTGCCAAGGGTCCTATATCCTGTGATCCTTCTCATTTCCCCGAAAGCTAGCTACTCTTTCCCTCACTGCCTTCCATCCCCAGTGGCCTTCATTCAGCTCCTGGAGGCTCTGCTCCATCCCGGCATATGCTGTTCCCTCAGGACGGCACCTCTCTCTTCTCCCAGCCAACTCCCTGTCGCCCTTCCAACCTCAGCCCATATCACCACCTTAGGGCGGTCCTCCCTCCCCAGTCTGGGTGGTGACCCTTTGTTCTCAGCTCCTGTACAGTCTTTTCCTCTGCTGAACGTACAGTTCTGACCTCCCTGGTTACTCTGCGGGAGCAGCATGATGGGTGGCCGTCGGCCACTCCAAGAGCTAACAGCCCCTTGTCTGCCTCCCAGGTGGCTGGACAAGGATAAGGAAGACGGTCAACTGGTCCGAGAGTTGCTGCCCAGTGACAGCAATGCAGCACTGAAGAGTGAGTCGTCCTGATGACCGGGTGGCGGGTGTGCCCCTGGTGAGAGAGGCACCCTCCCCTTGCTGCACGGAAGCCAGCCCTTGGAACGAGCATGAGCTCTTTCCTTCATTCCCCCGGGGGCAGCAATGGGGAGGATGGAGAGGAAGAGGCTCTGAGGGAGGATCTGGAATTTTCTCCGCTGTCTGGGCTTGTGTGCACAGTCTCATCGTGGCATTGAATGTCAATACGAGCAACAGAGGCAGTAACACTAGCCAAACAGACATTTTTATCCTCCCTTAGGCACAGACGGCGCAGACCTTTCTGGGTGTTAAAATGGAGCACCATCGGCATGGTGCCCTATTTCATGATGGGGCTTTAAGTCCACATTAGACTTTCACTCCTGGCTGGCTCCTCCCGAACTGTTGACATCTTGAGCCAAACATGTTCCCTTCTAAGGCTGTGATCCCTCACTTGTAAAGCCGAGATCAGAATACTTAGAAACAACACTGCGTATAAAACGCTTTAAACACTGTCTGCCAGGCTCGATGCCCCTCTGCCTCCGTTTCCTCATCCATCAGATGAGAAACTGGACAAGGTGGTTGCCTTAGGTCCTTCAAGTCTCTTGCACTCAGGGTTCTTTGAATGCTTTCCTGTTCTCGGCGTGCTCACACCTCGTGGGCAGGCCAAGCAGAGATTAGCATCCCAGTGTTGTCAATGAGAGGACCCGACAGAGATGAAGGGAGCCCTGCCCCATCACAGGGCTACTTAGAGCAAGGGCTCAGCTGCTGACCCCTAGCTCAGTGTCCCACCCTGGCTGCAGACCACCCTCCTGCTCCAGCCCTTCCCACACGCCCTGCGCTAACCCCTTCCTCCCTCTCTCCCACCTTGGACTGCCTAGACTTCCGCTACCACATCAGCTTGAAGACAGGTGATGTCTCTGGGGCCAGCACAGACTCCAGGGTCTACATCAAGCTCTACGGGGATAAATCTGACACCATCAAGCAAGTTCTCCTGGTCTCCGACAACAATCTGCAAGACTATTTTGAACGTGCCCGGGTGGATGAGTTCACCCTCGAGACCCTGAATATTGGTACTGTAAGTCTCCTTCCCAAGACCACGAAACACGGTCTCACTCACCCCACATATACCCATATGTGGGTGCACACACCCGCTCACATGCACATGCACTTACACATCACACCCACACCCACATGCACACACATCACACACGTATATGCCCTCACATGCACACAGGTGAACCCATTTTGAAGGGAAAAAATGCCCACTTGGGGATAGGTGAGGTATGTTGTTTTCCAGCTATGACCCAGAGCAGCAGAAGATATGTCAACAGTGGGTAAGCTTCCACAGTCCCTTTAGGGATGGCATGTCTATTTTTGGTGTCTGTAGTCCCAACATTTCCTTTACCTACGTAGCCAAGACCAGTGTAGCTGGGTCCCAGACACTGAAGAAGGGGACACTGGAATGCAGGGAAGAAAAGTGGGGCTGAAAGTACTTCCCATTTCCAAACCCGAGTGTGCATCTGAGTTCTTCTCAGGAGACTTGTTTCAGTGTGCACCCCGAGCAACACTGGAGAGATTCTGCCTTTGAAGATGGCACCTGACGGTCTCCCTCTGTCAAGGCCCCAGGTGGCCCTGCTGCTAGCAGTCTGAGCTCTTCATCTGGAAAAGCACAGATCTGACACCCTGGACCACAGTATGGGAAACTTTTCTAGAAATTTCTGAGCTGGGCTCCTGTTACCACCTGCCCTTCTCACGGTGTGGCTAGCAGGAACCGGGATGCCGACAAGCTCTCCGTCTACAACCTTCCTTTCCTACACTTCCTTTCCCCTCTCTCTGAGCCTCACCCTATTTCAGGTACTCCATGAAAGTGCTCTTGGGGAAAGATCTCATGTCAGTCCTTTTTATCCCTCGATGGTAATGAGCTTAAATCAAGGTTTTCCTTCATTAAAATATATTTACATTTTCCACTGAATTAATAACCATAGAGTGAAATGCTGATCCCTTTACTGAGGATTTCTGGCAACAGCCAGCAGATAGACGAGACATCTCAGGGGGAGGGGAATGGTGTTTGAGGCCCTTCCTTGTATTTCTGAAACCCCCCAGCAAGCAGTGTGGCTGAGAGGTTGGGAGGGTCAGTCTGGCAGCTGATTGCGTGAGGCCCCTCCACTTTTCCATTTACCTGCCAAGCCTGGCAGTGACTTCCCACCTTCGTTTGCCTCATTCATTCATAACAATGGGGAATGCTAAGGGAATTGTTGGTAGCATTAACTATGTTCTAACACCCCCCTGCCCACAGTAAGTGCGCAGTCAACACTAGCTGCTGTTGACTGAACTATTGCTCCAGGGAGGTGCAGGTGTTCTGGAATTGAAAGAACTTAAGGAGTTCTGTCCTTAAGGAGCTTCCCGTTGGGTCAGGTAGAAGACACTTGTCCCGTCTTTACTCATCCAGCTGGTCCCGTCACTGTCCCAGCACCACAGACAGTGAAGCCCTCCTGTGACCCTTGGCACCCACCCGAAAGGCTATCGGGCTTTGTAAACAAAGCTGGTTTCCTTCCTCCAATTCCAGGGGACCCAGGCTACAGGCACTCAATTATGATGGTTGTTTTCGTTATCAGCTCAAAGAGGCACTTCGTACTCGTAAGAGCAAAAACAGGGCTTGGAGGGACAGTTCTCTAGAACTAGCCTTCTGACCCCAGACTCATGGCTAGCATTTCCTCTCCAAACCATCACAGAGAGAATCTGGGGGAGGCTTGGCGGGGATCTCAAAGGCTATTTGATAATTCCACCTAATGTTAGAATTGCCCTGCAAACAGCATTTCAAAAAAGCACTAAAGCGGTTTTAACATTGAAGAACCAACTACTCATAAGGATGGTAACACGATGATCTACGCAGTCATCTATGTTAAATGTAAAGATGTTAAAATGTAAAATAGCAAAGCAAGTGGACCGTTGAGTGTTACTGGAAAGAGATGGATGATCCTCGGGGCCCAGAGTGAGAGGAGGGGTTGAGCAGAGAACCACAGAGAGGCTGTCCTGAGAGGTTGTCTACCTATCCTGTCACCTCTAGAGAGGTATGTCAAAGAAGAAATGCAGAAAATATGTTCAATAGTGTATTGTTTTAAAGCCAAACAAAGCCAAATCAATAACATGGCTAATCGGAAGCAAATGGTTAATGTTTTGAATGTTTGCTTTCTTGTGTGGCCACTACCCAAGTACATGCTGGCGCTTTCAAAGTTCATGCCACACCCACTTGCCCCCGCTTGCCTCTCACAACTTCCCCGAGAGGTGAGCTGCTCTTAAGAGGAGGGAACGGAGGCTCCAGGCAGGAAAAGTGGTCCCCTAGTCCCCCAGCGGGCTGGTGGTAGACAAGACTGAGACCCAGCCTCCTCCTGCTGAGCCCCTCTCTTCTGCGGAACTGAAGATCTGGGTTGAGGACAGCAATTTGTACCAGTGTTGTTTGGGGGGGGGGGGGCAGAGTGGGTAGGGATGGAGGTATAGAGGTTTCTACACACCAGCTCTTCGCTCACTCGCACCCTGGGTTTCCCTCCAGATCAGTCGGCTGGTGATTGGGCATGACAGCACGGGCATGCACACCAGCTGGTTCCTCGGCAGCGTCCAGATCCGCGTGCCCCGCCAAGGCAAGCAGTACACCTTCCCCGCCAACCGCTGGCTGGACAAGAACCAGGCCGATGGGCGCCTGGAGGTGGAGCTCTATCCCAGTGAGGTCGTGGAGATCCAGGAATGTATGGAGGCAGCATTGACCATCAGCGTTGTTTCGCCTATGGGATGGGGCCGTGGGGAAGGAGGAGGGACTATGGGGTGACTTGGATCTTGTTTCTAAGGGGAGATAATGGGGCTTCGATTGGCTATGGTATCACGGTTCTTGGAGGGGCAGAAGGGCTCATTGTACAGATGGGGAAACTGAGGACTCAATGGATGAAACATTTTTTCCTGGAATAAAGGCAGTAAATGACTCTATTAAGAAATGTACATTCTCAGCCCTGTGTATAAGAGTTTGAGACATAGTATGTGTCTTCCCCTGGGAAGACTGGCTGAGGAGATAAAGCTGTTTATTCATACATTTATTTAATAAGTATATATATTGACTGTTTCTCTGAGCCAGCACTGCCCTAGGCACAAAGTAGACCAAATCCTTGCCTTTGTGGAATTTACATTCCACCAGGGGAGGCAAACAATAAATATATAATACATTGCCAAGTAAGAGCGATGAAGAAAATGAAGCGGGATAGAGTGACAGTCATGGCATGGGGGTGGAGGACATTTTGGGACAGGGTGGCGACATCTCTGAATGAAGGTGAAGTTCAAGGTGATCTGGCCACCCTTTGTACATGATGTGAGAGCCGTAGTCATGGTAGGGGTCAGAGAAACAAGAGTTTATCTAGAGGGTCAGGAAGACAGTGGCACCAAAAACTGATACAGAGAATATCATTTCCCTCACCTCTGCATTTCTACATCTACCCTGAACGCTATTGCCCAAGGCTCACTTCCACCAGAAGCTTCCCTGAGAAGGAACCCCAATATGCACTTACCTCTTCCTTGCCCGGAACTCCTTATGTCTTTTCATGTGTGCATTTTCTCTCCCCAACTAATCCTGTAGGTTCCTTGAGGGCTGTGTCACATACACGTACATGCTTTGTAATGGTACCTGCCAGTATGAAAAATCAATCCTTTTCCTCCTTTTAGAAATTAAAATTTGATTTCTATCACCGTACTACAGGTACTGGTTAACAAGGTACAGATTTTTAAAAAGCGGTAGTTCACTTCGCCTTACCATCCCCCTTCTTCAGAGGTAACAATTTTTAAATTACTTCCACTTTTCCTCTGAAATTTATCTCTATATTTTTATTAATTTGTTTACCAATTTCTTTATTATTTTATTCATAGACATTAACTCTTAACTTCCTCCAATGGAAGAGAAGAGCTTAGCTCTTTTAACACACGTGTATTTGTGTGTGTGTGTGTGTACATACACACTTCCCCTCCTTCCAGCCTTCCATAAAATTAAATCAGTATTCAATTTTTACATTACCATAACTATGTAAATATTATTCACTGCTGAGACCCCTATTGTATGATGATTGCATTTCAATTAGTGTACAACTTTTTGTTTTTTTCTGAAGTTATTAATAGCCTCATTTTTCATTCGTGTAGTTTTCTATATACCCATCTGTATTTCTATTATACCTACCTATCTGTATTAGTGTGCTAGGGCTGCCATAACAAAATACCACGACTAGTGGCTTAAACAATAGAAATTTATTTTCCCACAGAAGTCCATGATCAGAGTGTCAGGAAGTTATGTTTCTTCTGAGGCCTTTCTCTTTGCCTCGCAGATAGCTGCCTTCTTGCTGCAGGTTCATATGGTCTTTCTTTTGGGCATTTGCATGTGTGTGTCCTAATCTCGTCCTCTTATAAAGACAGCAGTCATAATGGATTAGGGCCTCACCCTAATGGCCTCAATTTAACTTAATCTTCTCTTTAAAGGCCCTATCTCCAAATAAGTCACATTCTAAATTACTAGGGGTTAGGCTTCAACAATGAATTTGGAGGGAAAGAAACAGTTCTCTCATAACATCATTTTATCTCCATCCCTCCAAAAGAACTAAAATTCTTTTCCTAAGTCCAAACTCAACAGCAATTCTGTTTCCTCTCTACCTCCTTCTACTCACTCGCCGTCCTAAGACATTCCTTTAGGAACCTCTCAAGGTTCTAGGCTGCCATGAAACTGTCCTTTGAGACTTCCTTTTGGCCATCTTTTTGGAAATTCCTTTCTTTTTTCTCCTGGTTGGATCTCCTGTTTCCTGGACTACATGTCTTCCTCTTCTTTGGTTTCTTCCTTCTTTTCATTTCTACTGAATAGCTTCCTGAGAAAAGGTGTATGGAAGAGAAGTGTCTGCAAATGTCTCACAATTGATCAGGAATTTGGCTCATTACAGAATTCTGATTTAGAACTCAGTTTCCCTTAAAGTTTAGAAGGAATTATTCTACCATCTTCTGGCTCCCAGTGTTGCAGCTGGGAAGTCTGATGCCATTCTGTTATCTGAACCTTTGGGATTTTTTTCTCTCTAAAAGTTTATAGGATCCTAGTTTCATTTCTGGCATTCTGAAATTCCATGATGTCCTCACTGGCTTTCGTGATTTTAATTTCATCTGTTGTTCTGGAAACTCATGGGCTCCTTCTAGACGCATTTTTTAATTCTGGGACTTCTTTGGCTATTATTTCTTTGACAATTTCCAACTCTATATTCTCTGTATTCTTTAGAACTGAACTCTTGGTAAGATGTTGGAATTCTTCTGATTTTCTTACGTTTCTATCATCTGTCATTTTGTTCTTGGGAAATTTCCTCTTTTGTTCTTATGTACTGTCCTTGATTTTATTCTTGCTATGGAATATTTTATTTCAGCTACCCCCTGTTAATTTCTGATAGTTGGTTCTTGCTTTCTGAATGCTAATTTTTATCTGTCCAAGTTTTGTGTAATCCTGGCTGCTTATTGCTCTAGGATCTGAGAGAGGGAATGAGGTTGGGTATTCTCTCCATTCGGAATGTCAGCTTTTACTGAATCCCCTCGTTGTCCATACACTCACCCACCTGCATTCCCAGCTGATCCTGGTATCTCTAGTTCAACTTCTTTAGGCTCTCAACCAGTCCTCTTGCTTTCTGCCCCAAACCTCTCACATTGCTATGGTAATGGAAGGTCCTCCATCTTGTTGAAAATAAGTCTTATCTTGGGGAAAAAAAATCATAATACCTTGTTATGGCATTGCTGGGAGTGCAAGTCTTATAGCAGTCCCTGAAAAACTATGATCCCTTAGTTCTGGTAGACGTTTTGCTCTTCACTGGGAAATGCCCTCTAGTGGTGCATACCTGTATCACATTTCCACCCTCTAACCGCTTGATAAAGTATTACTTCAAAATACAGACAACTCTATCTGTGTAGATGTATCTGTTGATATCATCTGAAAGATCATATATTTAAATGAAAATTATTATTTCAGGGGTGCCTGGCTGGCTCAGTCGGTAGAGCATATGACTTTTGATCTTGGGGCCCTGAGTTCAAGCCCCATGTTGGGGGTAGAGTACGTGTGCTTGGGTGGCTCAGTCAGTTGAGTGTCCAACTCTTGATTTCAGCTCAGGTCTGATCTCAGGGTCATGAGACTGAGCCCCGCATTGGGCTCCACACTCAGCGGAGTCTGCCTGGGTTTCTCTCTCCCTCTTCCTCTGTCTCTCCCTGCTCTGTGTACACATGCATGCTCTCTCTCTCAAATAAATAAATAAAATTTTTAAGAATATATATATATATTAAAACAGAAAAGTGTAATTTCAATCCCTTGTCCTTTACTGAAAATAAGGAAAAGAGACAAACACACAGACTTTGCTTCTTTCTGTTCTGTGGTGTCCGCCCACGGGTAGGCACACAGTAAAGAATGCTAGCTGGTATATTGACTATTCCTCATTCTTGGCTCCAGGAATGTGGTGCAGTGGATGACTGGGCTTTGGAGTCTGATTGGCTGAGCTTGCCATTTCTACCACCTACTCAGTCCCTCTAAGCCTCAATTTGTCAGCCTGCAAAATGGCGGTGATAGTCCTCATCATGTTGCTGATGAGAGGATTAGAGAAGATAATACCTGTGAAGCACCAGACATGGTATGGGGTCAGGAATGTCTGTTTTGTCACTATCCCTGCTGTTGCTAATATTGCTGAATGTCCTGTTTTTCCGCCATGTGCCCACCCAGTGGTCCATTATGAGGTTGAGATTTGGACGGGGGACGTGGGTGGCGCAGGCACCACCGCCCGAGTCTACATACAGATCTATGGTGAGGACGGCAAGACAGAAGTGCTCTTCCTCTCCAGCCGCTCGAAAGTTTTCGATCGTGCATCCAAGGACACATTCCAGGTATGTGGGGGTAAGGCAGTGGGGGTGCCCACAGAGCGCCAGTGGGTGCCCCAAAATGAAGGGATTGGACTAGATCAGTGGTTCTCATCCCTGGCTGCTTCTTAGAATCAGCTGGGGAGCTTTAAGAGGAAAAAAAAAGGACTGCCCGGCCCACATCTGGATCAGTTAAGTCAGAACCTCTATGGTGGGGCATGTTTTCTGGGTTAGGCTTCTAGAAGCTCTTCCAGGGAGGCTAACATGCTGCAATTCTGAGTACTGCTGGAGTAGATGGTTCTAATTTGGCGAAGTACGGCAGGAGGCCCCTGATTACTGTTTACTGCAGCCGCTGCCAGCCTCTGGTTATACAGCTCCCCCCGCCTGTGGGCAGGGCCATGCTTCCCACGCGGGATCTGGGGAGGAGTCTCCTGGCTGTGTTCTGAGTGCCCCAGGACTCTGCACTTCCCTTTGAGTAGAGAAGAAGAAGAGATGAGGATGTGAGCATATCGCTGGTAGGAGAGGAGGATGCAAGTGTGATGCCCCTTGGGGGAAATATGAGTGTCTGTATGGGATACTAGCGCGTGTGTATGTGCGCAGATATGGGTATGCCGGAAGCATATTCGTGCTGGGTGTTCTCTGTGTGTTTGTGTGCCACAGACAGCCCTCAGCAAAGAGTCCTACCCCAGGGCCCAGCAGAGAAGGGCCTGGCTGAGCTGGACCAAGGTGTATGGAACATTTAGTGCTGGAGGCGGCCTCACTGAGTCCAACCCCCCATTACACCGCTGAGGAGGTAGAGGCCATAGGATTGCACCTCTCTGAGCCTCAGATTCTTCATCAGTTCAAACCTAGCCTTAGACTACCTCCCTAGCCTGCTTCACAGTCCTTGGGAGGATCAAAACAGCCAATGTCAGAGAAAGTCCATGGGAAATTATGACCAGCTGTGGAGACGTAAGAGAGCAGGGCATCTTCCAGTGCCACCAGGCTGTGTGGCTGGAGGTGGTGTTGGACGCAGTCATGGCTGGGCAGACAGATGTGCGCGGAGGGGAAGGTGAGCAGGCCTGCCTGCAGAGGTTGATGGCAGGATGCTGTGCTTGGAAAATTCTGGAGAGATTTCATGTGCTGAAGAAGGAACTTATCAGGTCCAGAGCCCATCCTCTCAGTAGCTGAGAAGGAAAAAATGCCTCTTTCTCGGGGCTCCTGGGCTCCATTTTGGCTGATGCTGATCATTTTCTCATAAGGGTGGTTTTGGCTACATCGTAGCTTCATGAACAGAGTCAGAAGACCTGAGTTCTCATCTAGGCCCAGACGCCAATTATAGGGCATTGAGCAATGCATGGGGACAGCCCCAGATCTTAGTTTCACTAGGACACATGTGAGAAAATTGGTGGCACCAGACTTTGAAAAGTGTCAGACACCCAGACCATCAGAGTGGGGAACCCTAAGAGTGGCCCAACCAGCAGGCACCCCATGTGAGCCCTCCCCTGAGGTCTGCAGCGACTGGGCCTCACTGCAGTGTGAGGCTTAGAACATAGTGGCAGACCGAAGGCTAGAGGACCTGATCTTCTGAAGAAAGCTAAATCCATCCACACTGCCCTTTGAGCCAGCCGTATGCCAGACCCCATGGGGGAGAGAAGCAAGAACGAACGGTCCCTATCTTTAGGAATTTCTGTTCCAGTGGGCAGGGAGCAACTCATGTGGACAGGGAGGGCATCCAGGACGGGCCAGGACCATAGCCAAGCTCGGGGCCTGCTCTGTGCTGTCGGGGACGGAAAAGGCCATGTGCTGGGGAGGGGCTCGGGGTTCCTGGGGATGTGGGTGAGATTTTTTTGTTTTTGAAAAATAACACTTTTTTTTCTTGCTTATTTCCAAAGTTATATGTGATTCATGATAAAAAAATAACGTTGGAAAGAGAATGCAGAGAGGCACAAACTAAAAAGGAAAGTAGTAATAAAGCTCAGAAAATGGGATGAATAGCTTTTACTTGGAGGTAGAAGAGGGAATCAAGGCATTCTGGGTGAGGGGAATGCATGAAGAAAGCTCCGGAACCAGGAGTAACAGGAATGAGTGTGATGTGCACGTGTGTGTGCGTGCATGTGCATACGTGGGGTGGGGGAGAAGGGGAAGAGACCGAGAGACAGGGTCATCCTGACCATCGCCTGGGGTTAAAAGGAAATAGGTTTGGGTGGAGGGTGGGGCCTCCAAGAGGTCCTGGAAGGCTGGTGCAGCAACCAGGCTGAAGGTGGTCGGAGAAGGGGAGTTGGTGGAAGCCTCTGGTCCGGAGGCCCTGGGCCTCGGGGCCTCCCCATCCTGCAGCTCCGCACACAGGCCCGTGCTGGGCTCCGCAGGGGAGGCGGGGAGGATGCCAGGGGCCGCCCCAGCCACTGCCCTGCGCTTTGCACAGCTGGAGGCGGAGGACGTGGGTGAGGTCTTCAAGATCCGGCTGGGGCACACGGGCGAAGGCTTCGGACCCAGCTGGTTCGTGGACACACTGTGGCTGCGACACCTGGTGGTGCGGGAGGCGGACCTCACGCCCGAGGAGGAGGCCCAGAAGAAGAAGGAGAGGGACAAGCTGCGGCAGCTGCTCAAGAAGGAGCGGCTGAAGGCCAAGCTGCAGAGGAAGAAGAAGAAGAAGAAGGGCAGTGCCCAGGAGGACGAGGGGGGTGAGGAGGAGGAGTCCTCGTCGGAGGAGTCCTCGTCGGAGGAGGAGGAGGAGGAGACAGAGGAGGAGGAGGAGGAGCAATTTGGGCCTGGGATGCAGGAGGTGATTGAGGAGTACAAGTTCGAAGCCCACCGCTGGCTCGCCCGGGGCAAGGAGGACAATGAACTGGTCGTGGAGCTGGTGCCGGCAGGCCGGCCGGGTCCTGAGCGTAAGCCTGGGGAGGGGTGCGCCCGGCCGCTGAAGGGGGCTTGGTGCAGGGGGGTGTCTAGCTCTCCTGTCACATGGCGGCCCCAGAGCGGGGGGCACCCATCATGGTTCCCAAATAGGTCTCCTGACCTGTGTCTGAACACCCACCACAGACAGGTCTCTGTATGGGCCTAGCTCTGCCCCTGTGCTGCAGCTCTCAGGAGGGGTTCGGAGCTCCAGGAGGAGCCTGGATATAGTTCACTATGGCTCCCAGTGGGGCATGAGGTAGGAGGGCTGCTGAAGCCATTTTCCCCTGACTCCCAGCCTCCTCGGGCTTCATGGCAAAGGAGAGTCTTGAGTGGGGAGGAGGGATAGGTTTAGTTCCAGGCTAGTGCAGGTGCAGAGGAATCCGTGGGTCCTTCCCGCTCCCGTGAGCTGGCTGCATCTGAGAGGCTGAGCCTCAGATCCACCCTGAGCGCTGGTATCCTCAACGCTGCATTTTTCTCTGTCCCCAGCCAACACCTATGAGGTCCAGGTGATCACAGGGAACGTGCCCAAGGCTGGCACCGATGCCAACGTCTACCTGACCATTTACGGTGAGGAGTATGGAGACACTGGCGAGCGGCCCCTGAAGAAGTCAGACAAGCCCAACAAGTTTGAGCAGGGACAGGTAGAGTGCGGGCTCTCTGGCCCTTGGGCAGGTGGTGGAGACTGCTGATTCCTGAGGCCACCCCCTGGCCCCCAACAGCATGATGTCCAGCAGGGTGCTTTGTCCAGTCCACCCAGATATCATGGGAGTGGCTCCTCTGTAGGCACCGGCACTTTGTGCTGGGGGCCATAAGAAAGGCCCGGGGAGTGGGGCGTCAAGCACCGTGAGGCCTGCAGGAACTAACCAGAGCTAGTAGAGGTAGCAGAAGCTCAGGTGCTGAGTGGCCAGAGCAGGGGTTCAAGGGGGAAGTACTGATGGTGCTTTGGGGAAAACACGGTAGGAAGGAGAGCTGTACCCTGGGCCATGGCAGGGGACTGTGGTATAGATGTCTAAGGATGACAGTGACAGGTGTACCTCGGGCATGGGACCGCAGGACAAAGATGTGGGCTGGAAATGTGGAAGGCCAGCTCGAGGACAATGAATCTTCCCGCTGCGCTGTGTTAGAGCTGAGCCAGGGTGGGCACTGCCCCTGGGAAGCTTGATGAGCCCGATGAAGGGGAGTGGGGCATGAGAACCTTGAAAGAAGGTTGAGAAGCCTGGCCCACGTCCTGCCTGCTGTGGTGGGAGACACAAAGGCTTTTGAGCATTGAAAGAAATGCACGCATGCCCCTCTTCCAGGTATAGTGGGAAAAGCGTGAAAAACCCAGCTGTGCTCTTTGTCTTTCCAGATTTTACAGTATGCTCTAGCTGGAAGACTGTCCCGTGTCACCTTTCTCATTCCTGCCCCTGATCTCAAAGCCACGTTCCCTCCTCCACACAGAGGAAGAAAAGAAAGAAACCCAACCCACGAAAGTACCCGGGGGCTCCTCTGATGTACTTCAGAGGCTGTCTGCCTTGTCTTCCAACACTCCCTTGCCATGACTTGAGGATTAGGGCTTATTTCCTGTTTTGATACTTTCCTTTAAAAATTATAGCCACGGGGCACCTGGGTGGCTCAGTCGTTAAGCGTCTGCCTTCGGCTCAGGTCGTGATCCCGGGGTCCTGGGATCGAGCCCCGCATCAGGCTCCCTGCTCCGCGGGAAGCCTGCTTCTCCCTCTCCCACTCCCCCTGCTTGTGTTCCCTCTCTCGCTGTGTCTCTCTCTGTCAAATAAATAAAAAATTTAAAAAAATTATAGCCACTATGATCCCAGATTGGAAGAAAACTGCTAGAGAGGGCATAACTGGCACGCTGGATGAAATTTGCATACAGACTTATATGTTAGATAGTAATATTGTGTCAATGTTATGTTTCCTGAATTTGGTAATTGTCCCGTGATTATATGAGAACCCCTGTTTTGGGAAAGCTCTGCTGAAGACTTCGGAGGTGAAGAATCATGGTATCTGCCACTTACTTTAACATGATTCAGAAAAAAATAGACAATGAGCAAAAGAGACAGGGCAAGCAAATGTGAAATCTAGGGGAAGGGCTTGCAAAATTTCATCGTACTGTTTCTGCAAGTTTTCTGTAGACTTGCAGTGTTTTTCAATATAAAGCCTCAGGTCCTGAGGCTGCCCGCCTCCTGCAGGGCATGTACACACACTCGTGTCGTACACATTGTCTTCCCACCTATGTGGTAAGCAAGGGCAAGTCTCCTGTTTCTGTGAGTTACTTTGGATTTACACTTTGAATTCTGTAAATCACTTTGGATTTGCACTTTGGCTCATCCCAGGTGCTTAATCAAAATGTGTGGTTGAAGGGGTTTATGCACACAGGTTCACACTTAGCTCGGAATTTCAGCACACACCCAACAGTGGCCCTACACACACGCGCGCGCGCATGCATGCACACGCACACACACACACACACAAGCACGCACACACACGCACACATCCCATAACACAAATGCGGGCAGCCAGCCAACCTACCTTCTCCTCTGTGGCTTGGTCACCTTCATGGCTCTCTCCCTCCTCCCTCCACCCTTTGGGACACAGCAAGAGTGAGAAGACCCCCTGGTGGGGGCGGGTTAAAAAAAACGACAGTGCAGACCATCCACCAGTCAGCCGGCTGCATTTTCCCCCGAACTGGCCTCAGGCTGCCCTAGGTGCTGGGAAGGTGAAGCTGATGGTCGGACTGTGTGTGTGGTGGAGGTACCGTGTGTGTGTGTGTGTGTGTGTGTGTGTGTGTGTGTGTGTGTGTGTGCGCGCACGCGCACGCGCGCACGCGTGCACGCCAAAGGGGGTGCCTTCCCTCTGAGTGCTTCCCTGGCCCTTCCCAGACTGACACCTTCACCATCTATGCTATTGACCTGGGAGCTCTGACCAAGATCCGGATTCGCCATGACAACTCAGGCAACAGACCAGGCTGGTTCCTGGACAGAATAGACATCACGGACCTGAACAAAGAGATCACGTGAGTTGGGCTTGGGGCGGGGCGGGGCGGGGGGAGGGGGGGACAGCCACGGCTGCCTCTGAGACAACCCTGGAAAAAGGGCTGAGGGTGGGAGTGGGGCGGCTGGGTGGGCATTGCCTCCCTCTCTTCCTTCTTACTGGGCAGCCCCCTGGGGAGCTACTGCCCTGTCAAGGGACAGTCTGGTAGGTCCTTCCCTCTAGTTCTTGAGATCCATCAGTTCAGAAGGTCACGTTTCCTGTCCCTGTCATTCTCCATGCCCGGACTTAGTCACCTATCTGTCCCTCCACATACGAAGTGGCTTCCGGTACCATTGTTTTAATGTTCTAGACCAGGAGTAAGCAGACTTTTTCTGTAATGGCCAGAGAGTAAATATTTTAGGCTTTGGGACCATTTGTTCTCTGTCTCAGTTGATCTATTTGCTTTGCAACAGGGAAGCAGCCACAGATGATACCTAACTGGATGGATGTGGCTGTGTTCCAGTAAAACTGGATTCATGAACACTGAAACTTGAATTTCATGTAATTTTCACATGTCACAAAGTGATACTGTTCCTTAGATTTTTTCAACCATTTAAAAATGTAAAATTCGTGATTAGCTTCTGGGGTGTATGTAAACAGGTGAGCAGGCCAGATTTGGCCACCAGGCCATAGTTTGCAGGCCCCTGTTCCAGATTCCCAGCAACCACGAGGAGCTAGGTTGGGAAGGGGACATTGTCCTCCTGACAGGTGAGGGAATCATGCCCCAAGGAGGTGAAGCCACAGCCCTAGAGCCAATTCATGCCGGAGCCAAGACCAGAACTCCAGATCATCAATGATGAATCTGGTGTGTTTCCACCATTACGCCCCATTGCCTCTTGAGCAAAAGGGGCCAGGGGACAATGGACATGAAAGGCCCGAGGTGTGGTAGGGAGGTGTGGAAGGAGGTAGAGAGGAAAGCAGGCAAGATCCTGAGTGGGTTATGGCTCTGCTGAGGGCCTGCCAGTGCCTGGAATATAGTGGGCACCCAGTAAGTGTGTGTTGACTTCACTTCTTGGCCTGCGATCTGGTATCTCTTAGAGCATGCTCTGTTCTTGGGTTCCCCCCTCTGTGCAGGGCAGTGGGTGATGGGTCTCACCCCATCTCCCACCTCTACCCTGCCTGTCATCCAGTTACCCCATCCCCCACCCCCACCCCAGCAACCCTCAGTTTGTTTCCCATAGTTAAGAGTCTCTCATGGTTTGTCTCCAACTCTGATTCAGTTTTCACTCCTTTCCCCCACTGTTCTCTGCCCTGTATCTTATATCCCACATATGAGTGAAACCATAGGATAATTGTCTTTCTCTGATAGACTTATTTCGCTCAGCGTATTACTCTCCTCTTCCATTATTCTTTAAAAAATATTAGCTTTTCTTACCTTTTCAAATCAAGACATTAAGTGATTTGAAAAAAAAAATCCCGCTGGAATTTTGATTGTTATGCCATTAAATGTATGTGTGGAGAATTATATATTTAGAGTATTAAGTGGTGCTCCCAGGTATGCATTTCCATTTATCCAACTGTTCCTTCTAGTATCTCAGCAATGCTACACAATTTTCTAGTCTTATTAAGTTTATGCCCAAATATTTTGTATTTTTATCACTCTGGTGAATGGTATCTTCGCTTTACTCATCTTCTTCCCTCTGTCTCTCTTTTTCTTCCCTCCTCCACTCCCGGCTTCCTCATCTCCTCTCCCTCCCTCGCCATCCTGTCTTGGTGGTGTGAGTCAGACTCCATCTCTCCATCTTCCCCAGCCCTGGTCAGAGGCTCCTGCCTGGTCCCTCTGCTGCACCGCGGCCCTCCTGTGTCTATGGCAGTCCAGCCCACAGGGACGTGTTCCTCCTCTGCTTAATAACCTGCAGAGGCTCCCATTCACTCTGAGTAAGAGCCAGAGCACTTCCAGTGGGGCCTGCCCCATGCCCCCTCCTTAACTCTTGGTCCTGATCTCCATCTTGCTCACTCTTTGCTGTTCCTTGAACGTGATGGTCATGGTCCCACCTCAGGGCCTTTGCATATGCTGTCCCCTCTCCCTGGTACTCCTTCCCACAATGGCTCACTCTCATACTTTCTCTAGGTAAGGTCTCTGTGCTCAGGTGTCACCTACTCATCAAGGTCCCAACCCCCTTTGGAACTTTTATTTCTTTTCCTCTGTTTCTTTTTCTCTACCTCACTTATCATTTGATCTACCATCAGCTGTAGTATTTTTTTTAAAGATTTTATTTATTCATTATTCATGTGAGAGAGCACACAAGCAGAGGGGAGAAGCAGAGAGAGAGGGAGAAGCAGACTCCCCGCTGAGCAGGAAGCTCAAGGCAGGGCCCAGTCCCACGACCCTGGGATCATGACCTGAGCCGAAGGCAGATGCTTAACCGACTGAGCCACCCAGGCGCCCCTCAAATGCAGTATCTCGTCATTTTTCCTCTCCCCATAACTGAATGTAAGGTCCCTGCCTAAGCTAACAGCTTCCTCTGTTTTGTTCCCTGCCGTGTCCTCCCCAGTATCTAGAAGAGGGCCTGTGCACAACAGGCCTACCACAAATACTAAGTCAACGAAGGAATAAAAATTACGTTTGATGTATTGATTCATTGGTTCATTCAGCAAACACATGGCATGCGGAGTGCTGAGGGTCAGGTGGCTGATTCCGACTCTGCCCTTGAAGAGCCGGAAACTGTGATGGTCTAGGAAGCAGATGTTTTAGGTCCAATTCCCGTCTCTTCCACGCTTGACGTGTGTGGCCTTGAGGGGGGCGCGGGGCTGCTCTGAGCCTCAGTTCTCCCATCCCTGCAATGGGCGTAATAAAACTCGCTCACAAAGTCGTGATGAGGACTAACTGAGATGACCCGTGTGAGGGCCCAGTGCCGCGCCTGGCCCCCAGTGGAAAGCGGCACGGACTCCTCTGCCTTGGCAGTGCAGATCCAGCGGGGCAGGCTGTAAAAGCCACACAGCAAGGCAGGAATGGGCGTGTGCAGGATTGTGAAGGAGCTCATGGGGCCGTGGGGGCTGCAAGGCAGAGCGTCTCAGGGTGGCGCCCCCAACTGCCGAGGGGGTTCAGGGAGAGGGGGGCTTTGTGGTGGGGGGGGTGTCGGGGCGCTCCTCGGTCTGAGGCGGCATTTCAGATGGGCCTTCACAAACCTTGATGTTTGGGGCTTGGAACAAAGGGTGCTCAATCAGCTGAACTGTGGGTGTGATGTGGGAGGCACAGAAGCAGGGCCGAGGGGCTCCCACAGCCAGTGGTGGGGCTGAGGGGCTTCGAGGTCCCAGCACAGAATCTCAGGGGCAGTGGGGAGGGCGCTCCGTGAAAGCCAGCTTCTGGGCCCCTGCACTTGCACATGCTTGGCAGGTGTGGGCGGGCTTGTGCCTTACCCCTTCCGTCTGTCTGACTGGTTTCTCTCTCCGGGGATCAGTCTCCCACTCCTTCTTTGTGTCTCCTCCCTCTGTCCTTGTTCTGCTCCAGCTTCCCACTCTCATTGTCTCTGCCTCTGCTCCAACCCCACTCCTTTCTTTATTTCTGTCTCTCCTTTAATTGGCCCTAATTTAGAGCTAAAGCCTATTATTCATAGGTTAATTGGTTGAATAAAAATGTAACTTTCCTGTTCATAATTTAAAGACTGGGATGTGGAGCAATATGCATTTTTCACTTAAACACTAATTTAACTGCAATTTAGTCTCTATCACCCCTGGTCGAGCTCTTCCACCCTTTGAATCCATGTCCATGAACACAGAATTGCCCCTCTATACCCCGTGTGAGCCCGCGGGCTGAAGTAGTGGTCTCAGGTTCTGCTCCGCTAGCATGTTGGCCTTGGGAGTCTGTAATGTCTATTGGGGAACATGGGGCTCCGACAGAGGTGAGACCCTCAGCCCACACTGCTTCCTCCTCTCCAGACTCCAGACTTGGGCATCCAGACTGGCAGGAAGGGGTGGAGATGGGGTGGAATGGCCCCAGTTTACAGATGGGCTGGCTGTATTCCCCGACCCCCTGAGCTGTTCTGGGAGCTTGGGCGCCCAAGGGGATCTGTCCAGCCCACAGGCTCCAGAGATCGCACACATGGGCAGAGGAGAAACAAAGGGAAGTACAATAATAAGAATAACAACAGCAATAGTATTAACAAATTCTTACCAAGAACCGGACGTTTTTATGAGCACTTTAAAATGTTTAACTCACATAATCCTCGTGACAACTTTGAAATAAGCAATATGATCCTCATTTTACAGAATGGTAAACTGAAGCACAGAGTGCGGTTACCAGATAAAATACAGAATGGCCAGTTATTGAATTCCAGAGAAGCAGTGAATAATGTTGTAGTGTAAGTATGCCCCAAATATTGGATAGTACATACTTCTGCTAAAATATTATTCATTGCTTCTCTGAAATTCAAATTTAACTAGGAGTCCTGTGATTTCATTGGCTAAATCTGGCAACCCTAACACAGAGAGGTAAAGAAACTTGCTCAAGGTCACAGGACTGTTAAGTGGCAGAGCCAGGATTCAAACCCAGTATGGCTCCAGAGGTGAGTCCTTAACTACCCCATGTTGCTGCCTCTGCCTCTGTGATCCCTGCACCCCCCCCCACTTCTCTTTATCTAGGTGTTTCCATTTCACTGGGCTCGGCTTCAGTCCTGAGGAGTCTAACTTGGACCTCCCTTCCCTAGATGCTGCCAGCTTTCTGCTGTGCCTGCTTCTTAGCCACACTCTTTGTACCTTCCAGAAGCATAATTGGGTATCATTCCATTAAAATCCATTTATTCAGCCCTTAGGTATTGAACACCTACTGTGTACAATATTCTCTGCCAAAGTAGCTTTGGCTACCAGATTCATTCCGGTATAGTCCCTGAAAGCTCTTCTTCTAGATACCTCCAGCACGACCCTGAGTGGGGGTTTGATACACTCCAGGCGCTATTACACAGCCATTTTCAATGGGTTATCGTCAAACCTTGTCCTCATATTTGTTGTCTGCTCCAGGCAAGTGACTCTTACAGGGTAATCCCTAGGCTAGGTAGGATGGGAGGGCCATGCTTTTGGGAGGGGGGCAGACGCGAGTGTCTGGGCCCCTGAGGGCCTCTCGCTTTGCCACCCAGGACTGCTCCTTCATGAAACCTTTCCAAAGAGACGTCCCCAGCCTTACCTTATTCCCCACCCCACAGGTACTACTTTCCATGCCAACGCTGGCTGGCTGTGGAGGAGGATGATGGCCAGCTGTCCCGGGAGCTACTGCCAGTGGACGAGTCCTGCGTGCTGCCAAGCCAGGATGAGGAGGGTGGGGGAGGGGGTGACAGCAACCCCCTCGACAACCTGGCCCTCGAGCAGAAAGGTTTCCTAAACTGGAGCTGGTTCTTCCCTCCAGCATCCCTCCCTTCTGCCTCTCCCCCCATCCTCAGTCTCCATCTTCCCTTTCCCTGTGGGCTCTGGGCAACTCCTCCTCTGGCCGTTTCTATACTGCCTTCTCATTCCTCCATGGCAAGAGTGGGGAGGTGACAAGACATGTTCCCACATGTCTAGCATAAGGCTCGGTGTAAAGTACATGGCTTAGCACAGAGTTACTGTCAGGAATGGAGTGGAATGGGATTGGGCAGGATTAGAATAGAATAGAATAGAATAGAAGAGAATAGAATAGAATAGAATAGAATAGAATAGAATAGAATATAGAATAGAATAGAATAGAATAGAATAGAATAGAATAGAATAGAATAGAATAGAATAGAATAGAATATAGAATAGAATAGAATAGAATAGAATAGAATAGAATAGTTGTAGCTGGCTCTGATTTAGTTTTGCGTCCTCCCCTCCAGGCACATTATAAGCTCTCAATACATTTTTGTCAAGGGAAAGAATGAACTTTCAAGAATTCTAAGATGCTTCCCTTCCTTGAAACTTGCATCCCTAAAACTCTTCCCAACCTGGAGGAGTCAGACCAAGCTCCTGGCTGATGAGCCCGTCTCCCCTAAGCATCCTACACCTCTGTTGATTGAGAGCTTCCTGTGTGACCTGGAGGTGGGGGAGACCTCACCTTGCCCTGAGGAAGTTTCCAGACTAAAGGCAACTGCAGAACAACACATGCTGCAAGTAAAGCAATTCATAGAAATGGTCAACATGAATGTAGAAAAGTACTCAGTATGTTTTCTCCCTCCTCCCTCCATGGGAGGGACAATCTACCACTCACTTCTCCACACTCCTCTCCCGGCAGACAAATCTACCACATTCTCAGTGACCGTAAAAACTGGGGACAAGAAGAATGCGGGCACAGATGCCAACGTCTTCATCACGCTCTTTGGCACACAAGACAACACTGGTAAGTAAGCAACGCGGGGCCGAGGCTCACCCACATTCCTCCCCAAGGAGATAAGGAGAGTCAATAGAACTTTCCAAGGAAATCCTGGTCCCGCCTCTGTTTTGCAAGAATTCCCTTTTATTGTTTTACTTTATTTTACTGTGGGAAGAACACTTAACATGAGATCTATCCTCTTAACAAATTTTAAATGTATAATGCATCACTGTTGACGATAGATACAGGTTGTACAGCAGATCTCTGGAGCTCATTAATCTTACTAAACTGAAAGGACGCTTGTTGATTAATAACTCCCCATCTTCTCCTCTCCCCAGCTCCTGGTAACCACCATTCTAGTCTTTGATTTTATGAATTTGACTATTTTGGATCCTTTGTGTAAGTGGCATCATGCTGTATTTGTCTTTCTGTGTCTGGCTTATTTCACTCAATGTAATGTCCTCAAGGACCATCCACAGTGTTGCATACTGGAGAACTTCCTTCTTTTTTAAGGCCGAATAGTATTCCATTATATGGATATATCACAGTTTTTTCTGTCTGCTCATCAGTTAATGGACAGTTAGTTTTTTTCCACACCTTAGCTATTGTTAATAGTGCTGTAATGAACACAGGAGTGCTAATAGCTTTTCAAGATCCTGATTTCAATTCTTTTGGATATATACCCAGAAGTGGGATTGCTGGATCATATGGTAGTTCTATTTTTAATTTTTTTAGGCTCTTTCATACTATTTTCCATAGCAACTACACCATTTTGCATTCCCACCAACTGTGTACAAGAGTTCCAGTTTCTTCACATCCTCACCAATTGCTGTCTTTTGATTTTTGATGGTAGCCATCCTGATAGGTGTGAGATGAGATCTCGTTGTGGTTCTGATTTGCATTTCCCTGAAGCTTGGTGACAATGAACATTTTGTTCATACACTGTTGGCCATTTGTATGTCTTCTTTGGAGAAATGTCCATTTAAGTCCGTAGCCCATTTTTTTTCATTGCGTTATTAGCTCTTTGTTATTGAATTGTAGGATATTGTGGTAATGAAACCCTTATCAGAATATGGTTTGCAAATGTTTTCTCCCATTCTGTAAGTTGCTTTTTCATTCTGTTGATTGTTTCCTTTGTTCAGAAACTTTTTAGTTTGATTCAACCCACTTGTTTGTTTTAGTTTTTGTTGCCTAATGCTTTTGATGTCATATCCATGAAATCATTGCCAAGACCAATGTCATGAAGCTTTCCCCCTATGTTTTCTTCTATGAGTTTTACAGTTTCAAGTCTTATGTTTAAATTTGTAATCCATTTTGAGTTGACTTTTGTGTATGGTGAAAGATAAGGGTCCACATTCATTCCAGTTTTCTGGAAGAGACTGACCTTTTCCTGTTGTGTATTCTTGCATGCCTCACACACTTGACAGATTACATGCAACCGGCCCTATTGGAGAAAGGCAGTTTCCTTTTTCTTAAAAATCTCCAAGTGAGGGGCACCTGCATGGCTCAGTTGGTTAGCATCCAGCTGTTAATTTCGGCTCAGGTCATGATCTCAGGGTCTGGGATTGAGTCGGCATTGGGCTCCACACTCAGCAGGGAGTCTGCTAGAGACTCTCTCCCCCACTGCCCCTGCCCCCGCTTGCACTCTCTCTCCCTTTCTCTCTCTCAAATAAATAAATAAATAAATAAATAAATAAATAAATAAATCTTTAAAAAAAAAAAATCTCCACATGAGGTGACTTGTCTACTTGGATTGTGAACTTTGGTTCCTTTAGAGATTCTTCCTAAATCTTACTAAGTCAGTCCTGTTGTACTCCAGGGGCCAGAGAGCCCCCAGTGCTCTCTCCTGTCCTCATTGCTATGTCTACCACCCTAGAAGTATTTGGAAGCCATATGAATCATCTTCCCTTCAGCATCCTCTCCTTAGGTAATGGTGCCGGATCCTTTGGTCACTCTTGCTCTAGGCCTTTCTGAAACTCTACCATTTCCTGGGACCTTCCTGGAGGCATCACTCTGTTTACCTTTTGAAACCATAGTGAAGGGCCTCCCAGTCCAAACAGTGACTGGTCTGTTCTCTGACTTCTGCCAGCTTTCTCCTTCTGTTCAAGGATGTCCATGATGCCCCAGGGAGCATGGGGAGGGTGGTTTTGTCACTGGCTTCCTCCCCATGTAGAGAAACATGAGGAGTGTGGAAACAGAGCTGACACTGACTTAGGGCCCCACCACTCTCTCCTGGATGGTCTTGAATAAGACCTCTTGGTGTGTCTCCTGTTCTTTAGGTACAAACTGGAAATAAAAATACATACCTTGAAGACTAATTACAAAGCTCAATAAAAGGACACCCCCCCACTTGCTAAATACGCACTAAATATGCAAAGGTGCCCGTTGGATAGTACTTGCAAAGTCTAAATTTTATGAAAGTCAGAAAAATTTGGTCATTATGAGGAGGGACTAAAAGGGGCAGTCAGACTAGATTTGAAGGTCTCGGGCCCAGCCAGTCATGCGGGGGCCATTTGGTTGGCAGGAACGACCCTCCTGAAATCCTCCAAGACCAACAGCGACAAGTTTGAAAGGGACAGCATCGAAATCTTCACAGTGGAGACGCTGGACCTGGGAGATCTGTGGAAAGTCAGGATTGGTCATGATAACACAGGTCTGGCTTCCCTCCCCCTCTGTCCTTACAGGTCCCTGTGGGTGTCTGGGAAAGAATGTGCAGGAAACCTGGATGTCATCTGCCTTCCATGGTGACCCAGCTTTCTCAGTCCCTTCCTCAGTCCCTGGCTGCACACAGAGATTCTGGTCTAATTGGCCCCTGAGCTGGGGCCTGGACCCCAGTGATTTCTCCAAACCCCTACTGTCAGTTATTTCTTTGCACGGCCACATTTGAGAATCCCCGATCTAGCTCAGTGGTTCTCCAACTTCAGTGAGCAACAGAGCCACCTTGGGGGTTTGTTAAACATAGATTTCTGGGCCTCACCCACACGGGCGTTGATTCAGTAGGTCTAGGGTGGGGCCCAAGCATTTATATTTCTCACACATGATGCTGAGGCTGCTGGACTCCGCTTTGAGAACTACCGATCTAGTCAATTCTTCCCAGAACCCACTGACACTACAGCCAAACTTGTTCTCTTTTAGTAAAGTAGGACTTGTTTTCTTGGTCTTTTCACTAAATTTTAAGCCTAAGGAAGGAGTCACTCTCACTGGCCCCTGGGATGGAGAGACAGAGTTCTCTGCTCAACTTCCACTTCCTTCTTTAAGCCCAGTCACTCATCTTCCCAGGGAAGACCATCAGTCCTTCACAGATTCCCTTCATGCACCCCAAACGGAAGCCAGGGAGCTCAGACTGTCATCCTTGCCGCTGGGTGGAATTATGAAATCCTTGTTAACACAGGCTCTCTCTGGCATCTCTGCGCTCCCTCTTTAGAGTGTCTTCCACCCTGGACAGTGTGCTTGCTGTCACCTTCTGTCACCTCTTCCCCAGGCTCCTGTGCTCTTGCTAATTTCACTGACAGCAGCCTGGAGTGTGACCCAGCTTCAGCCTTCAGCTGGGTGTACATCTGAACAGGAGTCATTCTAGCAAAGCTCTCAGCGACAGGAATGGCTTGTGCGGGGTACAGCCATACATGTCAACCATGGGGCAGGGGAGAAAGTTTGGAGTCCCTGAACTTGCCCACAGTGAACCATCTGTGTGGAGCTCCTTGGTGGGTTCTGTGTTTCCTTCTCTCCAGGCAAGGCTCCAGGCTGGTTTGTAGACTGGGTAGAGGTGGATGCCCCATCTCTTGGAAAGTGCATGACATTCCCCTGTGGCCGCTGGCTGGCGAAGAATGAGGATGATGGAGCCATCGTCAGGGACCTCTTCCACGCAGAGCTGCAGACAAGGCTGTACACACCATGTAGGAAGCGCGTGCGGCAAGGCTGGCCCTCCTCCCACACCCCGTCGCCCACTACTCCAACTTGGTCCCAGCCCCTCCTCCAGCCCTGACCTGGGCCAGGCCCCACCTTGGAGATTTGGGTCTCTTGCTCCTCTCCCAAATACCCTGGGCCCTCTGTGGGCTGTGCGCAGTGTCTTGGATCCAGGGTATGGAAATATGGGACTTATCCCAGCCTCCACCCCAAACCAGCTGGTGACAACAGGCAGAGAGCCTGACCTCTCTGGGACTCGGTTTCCTTGTAAGACCCCAAAGGGAAGAAAGATCAAAGTCTAAACTGTGAGAGGTCATTATCAGCCCCATCACCCATCTTTAATCTAGTCAGTAATAGGACAGAGAAATCACCGCTATCAGATTTTATCCTGACTGGGGGGAAAAAAGAACTTGAAAAGATGATCGATGTAATTCCTTTTGCCAGCTAAAGGAAAGGGGGAAGGGGAACAATTTGGTCAAGTTCTGACATTTCCTTTCCAGTGTTATCAGAAAGTATGTATTCAATGTTTATTTACATGTTGGTACATGCTAGGTGCTGGGAATCCAGCTGGAATCAACCAAACTATAAAAATCTGTCTGAATATGCTAACATCAGAACCAAACCCACAGAATACAATTTTTTTCCTAACCAAATAATTAGCTATACCAGAAGATTTCCCCCAAACAGCTCATAATTACACAATGTGAATCAGTGATGGTTTTTGTTTTTTGTTTTTTTTTTTTGCCTAAAGCAATTCAACTGGAAAAGACCTGATCCATGAAGATATTTTCTGGTCAAAAGCCCAAAAGAAAGTGACATTTCCCTCCAGTAAAATCTCTGCATATACAAAGCAAACCCTGGCTCTAGCCACTGCCCCCAGGAGCCACCTGCAGTCTGGGACAGACACACTGACCTGACAGATGTACGCAGACTTGATAGCAGTGCTGGGTTAGACGCTTCCAGGCACAAGTAGCCATTTCTCTCTTCATGCCCTAGGACGGGCCTTGCTCTGGATTGGTATGGCCTGACCTTGAAAATATTCAGTTCTAGCCTGATATGAAAGCAAGCCCATTTGCCCTTTGTCTTCGACTCACATTTATCGATCAATCAATCAATCAATAAAATGCAGGAGAGGTTTCCTTTCGGACTAGAGAGCTATGCAGGCAGCTTCAAAGGGCGGTTTTCACCAGGCAGGTGCCCAGAGGGGAGGATCTGCTGCTCAGAACCTATTTTCTTGTTTGGGAAGGGTCTTGAGGGCCCAAAGCCAGGAAGCTCCAGGGGCTGGGGAGCTGCAGTCCCAGGAGTGGTGGCCAGGTGTCATTCTCAGGGGCCTAGAAGGCTTAGAACTAGATTTGGCCGTTCATCAAGGCTGCCCAATATGCGTGAATCCAGAAGAACAGAGCAAGATGGCTCTGCTTCCGGACCGACTGAAATGTGCTGCCTGCACAGGAAAGGTGGTCCATTAGGAAAGGGACCATTGTGATGGTCTAAACTTATAGCGCCACATAGCGTGAAGCCTCAAAGGTCAGAATCATGCCACGTTAGGGCTGAGAGGCACCTCAGCCTTAAGCCCTGTGATCTGAGAATTGATGGTATCAAAGCCAGGGTGGGGGAGGGTGTCTCAGGGCAGCTGGTGGGGGAGGGGAAAGGATGAGAGGGAACAGCTCCCCAGTTCATGCCATCCACAGCAGCTCCTCGGCTTTAAGAAGTCAAGTTTGTTGTTGTTGTTGTTTTTCCCTGAACATTCTTCCTAAAGGTATTTTTAAGAATTGCACAAAAACATTCCACTGAAAATTAATTTCGGTTAAACCGTCTGAAAACCAAATTCTGTTAAGCCCTCTTATTTTATAGACAAAGAAAAAGGCCCAGAGAAGTACATCCATTTGCCCAAGGACACACAGCTCCTCAATGGCAGAGGCAGAACTAGAGACCAGGGAACACATCGGAGCCCAGGCCTAGGGCGATGAGGGACGAATGGTGGGCTCTTTCTGCGTAGATATTTCCAGGGCTTCTCCCACTGCCAGCTAGTCTCAGGAAAGCTCAAGTCCATTGCCATCTTCTCTGCTCAAGGCCTTCTGGGCCTTAGACCATGGAGACACCCAAGAGGACTCCAAGGAAGTTGCCTCCATTATTGCAATGGCCTGTGTTTTTCCTTAACCTTGGTGAGGGCGCTGTCCAGGCCACTGTGGGGACTGTGGTCACCTCCCCAGGACAAAGGCCCTGGGACCTGTAGGGTAGGAGCAGTACTCACCTCCAGTTCAGGACAATAGCACCCCTAGAGGTTGACCACCCAGGACTTAGGGCTCAGACAAGCCGGGGCTCAAGTTAGAGTTCCGCCTCTGACCAGCCATATGACCTGGGGCAAGTTACTTCCCCTCCCTGAGCCTTGCTTTCCTCATCTCTAAAGTATAATATCTCCTCCACAGGTCATTGTGAAGGTTGTAGATGAGGAAGGTAGAACGCTCGGTAGAGAGTCTGGCACAGGGCGAGCACTCAGCGAATGGCAAGTACCATTCCTATAGGCCTTACAGCTGCAGTTCGACAGCAGAGTGACCAGCGTAATAAACCAATGAAAAGAAAATTCATTTGCTTTGGAGCAAAGTTGGAAAACGTTAGGGCCACTTGTGAGAAGGTGACTTTTAATGTGATCCCTTTTGAGCTTGAGACCAAGGATAGGGTAGATTTCTACTTACACTGTTTTTCTGGGTTTTTAATATTTTTTTATTATTGTGACTTAGAATATATATATATATATTTATATACATATGCAACAAATAAGTGTCACAAAAAATGTTTACCCTTACTATGGGTGATGTCCACAGAGATGATATTTTTTATTCAATTCTATTTAATTCCATATATTTTTTAAATCCTGGTGACTTAAAATTTATTTTAAGAATTTTACCCAAGAAATTTATTTTACAACCTGCTAATGGATCTCAATCTGTAATTAGCCGCACACTCTTAAACTGCTGGTCTCAAGCTCCAGTGTAAAGTCTGAGTTAAATATTTAGATCACTAGAACCCATCTCATAGAGAATCTGAAGAGAGGTTGGGAATCTGTATGTTTAATAAGCACCCAAAGAGTTTCTGAGGTGAAGGGTCCTTAGCACCCAGTGGGCAATGCTGGTCTCTACGCATGCTGACGGCCACCCAACTGGAAGCCGCTTACCGACGGTACTGATGAGTCAGCCTCCCTTTTAAGGAGTCCACAAGGTTACCCCCCACCCCAGTATCCAACCCAACAAGGGCCAGGTGAGTTATGGAGGGCTTGGGAGGGCAGGCTAGCGTGGAGCAAGTGAGGGCCAGAAGAGAAATATTTCTCACCCTGTAAACCGCTGATCCGATTGGTCCATTGCCCCCTGAGATATAACCCTCCTGTTTATATTCTCTACAGTGAAGGACCATGGTGAGGACACTTTACAGAAGAGGAAACTGAGGCTCCTAAGTGACTTGCCCAGGTCACACAGAAAGCCAGGGTAGAGCTTGTGCTTTCAGCCAAACTGCTGGACTAGCTCTGTGATGGGAGAGGCACAGAGACCCTGGTCTGAGGTGACAGGGGCTTACTGTGGGTACTAGCTGTGACAGGACACTGCCTCCCCTCTCCCCCTACACCTGCAGTTGCTAAGCAACCATGTGAAGAAGATCCAGGTCCCTGGGCAGCAGCTCCTGGTGACGGGGCCCCGGGGCGGTGGTGCCGGTGAAGAATTTGATCTGTTTCTGTTTTCTGTTCTCACCTCCCCTCTGACTTCACCCTCCATCCGCCCTCAGTTGTCCCTTATGAGATCACCCTGTACACCAGCGACGTCTTCGGCGCCGGGACGGATGCCAACATCTTCATCGTCATCTATGGCTGTGACGCAGTGTGCACCCAGCAGAAGTACCTGTGCACTAACAAGAGAGAGCAGAAGCTGTTCTTTGAGAGGAAGTCAGCCTCCCGCTTCATCATGGAGGTACGCGGGCTCCGCGGGCTGCCGGGGGAGCCAGCATTGGGAGGTGCGGGGGGCACCAGAAGATGGGAGGAAGAGCCGTGCGTCCAGAGGCACCCTAATGGGCTGCTGTTGGTAAGGAAGCCAGGTGGTTCATCCAGCCTCACTGGGCCTCACTCAGTACATCTGAGTCACCAGGAGGACTGGGCACCTCCCCTGCCCCAATGGGACTAGTATCAGGATCTAAGGTGCCAAGGAGTGGACAAGGCTTGGGGAAAATAGAGGCACAGTTCCGGTTCCACTGGGACCAACTCCAGTGCTAGCAACAACACACATGTATCCCTGGGGGAGAGCCAGGCTTCCAGACATCCCGTATGTGGCCCAGCTCCCCTTCTGGCCTGGGGGCTTGCTTGTTCCATGTTTACTATAGGTGTAGGTCACAGCACCTGGGCATCCTGTGCACTTCAGCTCAGTGTCTCCCCTGTGCACTCCACTGTGTGCTGGGTTAGGTGGGAGAGACGAGAGAAGGGGAGGACCCGGAGTCTGCCTGTAAGGGGCTTGCAGTCCAGCTGGAGAACCCCAAACCTCCGTATAAGGCTAATGAGAGAGTCCGGTCATCCTTAGAATAACTAATCCTTTGGGTAAGAAGGCACCGCCATAGGGCTTTATCCGTTAACTCACTTAACCACCACAGCACCTCTGTGCTGTAGTTATCCCTGCTCAAAGATGGGGAAACTGAGGACAGGGGGTGGAGAAGCTTGCAGAAATTCACACAGCTAGGGTGTAGTGGAAGCAGGATTCAGACGCAGGAGAACTGGCTCAGAATATGTGCTCTTAGCCCCTGGACACTAGCCCTTGGTGATGAGGGCAAGTAAGGGATTAATTGAGCATGGGATGGGTACTCGGAGAAAGAAGAAGGCTCCCCGGAGGGGGTGACTTTGAGCTGGACTGAATGCGACTATAAACAGGGACAAGAAGGGGAGGCATTCCTAGCAAGGGGAACATTGTGGCCAAGGGCCAGAGGTGGAAATAAACACAGCATGTGGTATGAGGTTTGATCAGATGGACAGCGGGAGAGTGACATGATGGCGTAGAGGACTGGCTGAAGCAAGACTTAGAGGGGACAGCTCTGAAGGAAAAGAGCTGGATGTCTCAGGAGCCTGGACTCTCCAGATAGTGGGGACCTTTGGAGAAACGCCCCTTATCTTCTGATGGGAAACAAAGTCCAGAACCCCTTCCTCCTTCCCCGGCCAGTGTCTGTGCTGGGGGATTCCCTGCTCCCTCCCCCACCTTCTCTGGGAGCAGTCAGCACTTGTGGGAAGGTCGCCACCTTGGTGGAGTCTTTCACAAGGAAAATTCAAGGGTGATTCATTCATCCACACACAGCAACAGCTCATCCGCCCAGGATGGCATGGTACGTCAGTGGGGGGCTGGGATTACACATCAGCATGACTTCCATGGAGATTTATCAATGAAATTCCTGCTAATCGGCAGCTATAATTTGACGGTAATTTGTTGCTTTTTCTTTTTCCTTTTCAAATCTCTCTGGCTGTTGGGGGAGCGTGAGAGTTTGGAAACAAATGAAAAAGCTTTATGTCCCTGTCTCTCCGTATCTCTTTTCTGACCAATCTTCAGGTGAGACATAGAGCACCAGATCACAGGCACATGACCCCACGTTCTGGTTCTGGTTCTGGTTCTGGCTCAGACGCAAACTCACGAGCAAGCCACTCCCTCTCTCTGTGGCTTTGTCCTAAAACACAGGGAATGGCTAGGAAAACAGCAATCATAACTCATATTTATTCTACACTTGCCTTGTGCCTGCCCTGTTCTGAGTGTGGCGTCTTTATCACCACCCCAGAGTTGGTGGTATGATTACCGCTTCTTCCAGCTGAACTGGCAGGGTTACAGACTTGCTCAGGACATCATAATTAACAAGGGCAGAGCCAAGATTTAGACTCAAGCAGTTCGATTCCAGGACCTTCTCTGCTTAGCTCTTCCACCTCTTGGGAGAATACTAGGGTTTCCTCTGATTCTGAGTCTCTCCCTGAGTCCCACCATCCGTGGCTAGCAGTCCCCTAGTGGCCTCCTTGCTCGTCGAGGGTCACTGCTGAGACAGCCACCTGACATGGCATGCCTGACCGAGTGGCTGGATGATTCGGGCTCCAGAAGTACCACTGAAGCCCAGGTCCACGCATCTCAAACCTCAGAGATGGGATGGCGAAGGAGGAGAAGAGGCCCCTGGGCAGAGGGAGACACAGGTGAATCTTTAGTCCTCGATGCAGCCAACAGCTCAGTGTCCACAGGTGGACATTCCGTGGGCAGACGGTTTCCTCCATAGCTTCTGTGCCTCTCCCACCATGAGGGAATGAGGCCTGATTAAAAATGTCCAGAGCATTAATGTCAACCTGAGGTCACCGATCTGTGTTTAGTGATCAGACTGCCCCTCGGGGGCTCACAGGGGACAGCACTTCTGTGGTGAAGCGAGGGTGAGCTGGCTGGTAGGGAGCGGGGAAGGGGCCAGTGCTGCAGTTTCCAGCAGTGTGGCACCATGCTGGTCACCTGGAAGGAGAGAATGGTTGACAGAAAGAACCATGGCTGAGATCTTAGACCTAGAAGTGACCTCAGGGGACTACCCTGCCCATGCCTCTGCCTTCCTTTGAGTAAGACATTGTTCTTCCCCATTTTATTGAGAAGAAAGTTGAAGCCTGGAAGGTCAAGTGCCTTGCCTCAGGTTATATGGGTCGCAGGTCCAATTGGGAAGGTTGAGGGTGGGGATGGGAGTGGGGGGACGTTCCTCAAGCAGTGCCGATGGGCCTGCCCTTGAAGCTGTTCTGTTTCATTCAGAGGTCACTTCTGTCTGTGGTTCCAGAGGCTTTGCATTTGATGAATGACTTCATCTATCATTCAGATGCCATTCACTCATCACAGGCCTCACCCACCCCGGAGCTGACTGCTGTCTCCTAGCACCAAGAATTTGCCCGTGCCAGCCAGGTGGCCCGTTCTGCAGAATTGCAGAACGTTCTGCAGGTTGCAGAAGTGCTGGGGCAGGGGCCAGGGGTGCCATGGGATGCTATAAGTGCCTGTCATAAAGAGATTTGACTTCTTTGAGGTGGTCAAGAAGGCTTCCCTGAGAGAGCGATCCTTGATCTGAGATCTGAATGGTGAGGTTGAGGTTTAGGTAAAGAAGAAGAAAGTGGAGGGGCAGGGGGAGCCTGTGCAAAGGCCCTGTGGCAAGAGAATGTCAAGTTTGAGGGACTGGAATTTGAGGGATATAGAAGAGGGGTGGTTGGAGACAGAGGGGCTCTTAGGGGCCAAGAAGAAGGCCAGGCTGGCAAGACAGGGCATGGGCGGAACCAGAACTCATCTTCTGATACCCAGGTTGGTTCTCAAGCTGGGAACGAGCTGCCACAATGGTAAGTAATGGAAGACGGAGAGGCAGGCTCCACCATGAAAGGGGGGACAGTGCCCCAGAGGTTGATTGAACTGAGTTCTGGAGTCTAGGCTGGTTTTAAGTGGGGAGAGAGGAAGGGAAGCCTGAGCATGGCATGCATAGAGGAGAGGAGGGGCTAGCTCAGCCAGACAGGGGGGACATGGTAGGAGAAAGTGGCCCCTGGACATTCAAAGGGACTCAAGAGCAGATGCCCTGGGGAGGCAGGATGTTTCCGAGGTTGTACTTTCCCGGACCTTTCAGCTCCCACCTGGTGCCTTTTCTCCTTTCCACAGTTAGAAGACGTGGGAGAAATCATTGAGAAAATTCGGATTGGCCATGACAATACGGGCGTAAATCCTGGGTGGCACTGCTCCCACGTGGACATCCGCAGGCTCCTCCCAGATAAAGATGTGAGTTCCTGACTCATCTGTCCTGCTATTTCTTTTGCCGCTTTCCAGAAGAGATTCAAGCCGAATTCCTGATAAGAAACTACAGCCTTATGGGTGCCTGGGTGGCTCAGTCAGCTAAGTGTTGGACTCCTGATTTCAGCTTAGGTCATGATCTCAGAGTTATGAGATCGAGCCCCTTGTCGGGCTCCACGCTCAGCAGGGAGTCTGCTCAGATTCTCTTTCTCCCTCTGCCCCTCCCCCTGCTCGCTCGTGCTCTCTCTCTCTCTCAAATAAATAAAAATAAATCTTTAAAAAACAAAAGAAAAAGAACCTGCAGCCTTATTAAGTTGAGGTAAAATCTGAGGACAGTTCACCCAGTTTACTCCAAGTGTAGGAACCAGCTCAGGTCCAAGGCGGAATCTTTTAGAACTTCACGTAGGGGGTCAAGGAGGAGCGTCTGGGCCACCCTATCTCTGCTCCCCACCCCCAGGACCACACTGCTAGTGAGTGACCAAGCATGCCCTTCCTGCTGCTCAAGGTCAATTCACAGAAAGAAATCCAGTGGAACAACTTGGCAAACATTCTGAAGCCACAGAATTCTAAACATGGAAGGCAGGTCTCAGGAGTGGCTGTGGTTGAGTGATTTGAGAGTAATTTTAAAATACTGAGCCCCTCCTCTTACCCATGGAATCTGAGTCTGTGGAATGGGGTTCCGATATCTATTTTTAAGTGACCCTGGGGACCCTGCCTTGAAGAGCCAACCCCTGATGCGGTTGTTGAAGTCTTTGAGTAAGAATGAATCTGCTGGAATTGGGGCAGAGCCTGGCCTCCGCTGCAACTTTTGCTTTGTCTGCGGGGCTCCATGACCCTTGTCCTTGGTCCCCATGAGTGTTGACGTGCTGATGAACCACTGAAGTCGGAAGGGTCCGCACAAAGGACTAATTTTCCTCTTGCCTCCTCACCCCAGGGCACAGAGACCTTGACTTTCCCTTGTGATCGATGGCTTGCCACATCGGAGGACGACAAGAAGACCATTCGGGAACTGGTCCCTTATGACATCTTCACTGAGAAATACATGAGAGATGGGTCCTTAAGACAAGTCTACAAGGAAGTAGAAGAACCTCTGGACAGTAAGTGTGGCACCCTCCTCGCAGTCAGCAGCAGCCTCCCCCCCTTGTCGGGTACCTGCCTCGTGCCAGGCCGAGCGTTTGCACCTAGGACGCAGGGTCTGTTGTTAACTCCAGTCAATAGCGGAGGCACCTGAGGCCCACAGAGGGGGTCTGACCTGCCCACGTTCACACAGCTGATAGCTGTCCTTCAGGGTCCTAGCTGTCCTTCCCTGGCCTGACAGCGGGACACACCGTACCCACGTGCATGTTCTCCCGTGCCTGGGTTCTCCTGGTCCTTGGGGGCCTCCCTCCTCTTCACTGACTCAGCTAGTCCTCTGCAGAGCTCAGCCCTCTCTGCTCCCACGGGATCCAACTGTCTCTACTACATTTGAACCAAGAAACATCCCAGACTTGTGTGTAGCTGGAGCTGTGCACAGGGCTTGGGTGCAGTCTCAGAAGATCCGGGGCCATGGCTTTCTTTTCTCTAAGTGCCCGTTCCTCACGCGGCGCTCTCTGCAGGATCTGCATCCGCCTGACCACGCCCTCCGTGTGCTTTTCCCTTTGCTTGGGGACCATTCTCTTCTCTTCTTACTTCTCTGCCTGGGCCGCTGAGTACTGTTCTCCTCTCTCACGCCAGGTGGTATTCCTCACACTCTGTCCTTAGCCTTCTCTTCTCCTTTCCTCTTACATTGCGTGTGTGCTTTCCTCCTGGACCACGGGGACAGTCACGCCTCTTTTTTGACCAGCAGGGCCATTGTCCCATCAATCCCCAGGCTATTCGGTCAGCCCTGAATGAGCTTTAGCTGCGCCAAAAATCAAATTCACTTGCAAAAAACAGGCTTTCCACCACTGGTGATACACGCAAGAATACCACAGGTCCCTCCACGAGGGGCAGTCTGCACAGATCAGAGATGCTCTGAGAGCTTGGAGATCCAGCTCCCATTTGTTGTGTTGCATCCCTTCTTGGAAAAAAAGGGAGTAAACTCCAAGATTCCAGGCCCCATATGGAACCAGGGGGGTGTAAACCAGCCATAGCTCTAACATTTCCCTTCATCTCAGTTGCCACTTGCTTAGAGATAAAAACAGGTGTCGCCTCCGTAATGTGCCTTCCCCTACCCAAATCCCTTTGCTATTAAGTCTTGGGGGGAAAATTCCCTTTTCTACTTGGATCCCAGAGGACACCCCGGAAAACTGTCCCAGCGGCCCACTTGGGCTGTTCTGTATTAATAACATGCCACAAACCCACTCCTGCCTGGCGATGTTTCTAGGGAAACATCTTTCCACTGAGAGCTGTGTGGCTTGGGTGGAACAGGGAGGGAGGAGGTCCCAGAAATAGCCGGATTTGTCTGCACCACTGCATTGCTCAGCACCCAGACGCTGAATCAGTTTTCCATTCCCCGAGGCCTGGAAAGAGCAGCGGAGGGTGGAGGAGGGGGAGAAGGAGGGCCATTCAGCCGCAGCCCCTGGTGACACAGCAGCACCCCACTCTGGGGCAAGGGCTCCTAGGAAAGGTCCTGTGTCAGTGTGGAAGCAGGGCCGAACATACAGCCAGGGAGTGACTAGGGAGAAAACGTGCAAGGGAGGACAGTCGGTTGTTGTGTCTAAACTGTGACAAGATTCCTAATGTCACCTCCTGTCAGTATGAGCCAGACAGACCTGGGTAATGTTGACTCTTAAACACCAGAGAGGAGATTTTAGTTATTAATGCAATGCATGAAATGCTGACAGATGTTGCACTGAGCTGAGCGAGGCAGGGGTGGAGGGCAGTATGGCGAGTCCCGGTTCCTGGCCTGGGTAGGGACAGGTCCCTGAGAGCAGCCTCACAGGGCACCGTGGAGTTCTGCAGAGCAGAGTGCTGGGCAGGGAGGGTGGGTAGGGAGAAGGTTTGGAAAGGGGCTGGCAGAGTTCAGGTTTGCAGGTGAGTTTGTGACATCTAGTCAAGGCGGACGTGTCCCCTAGGTGACAGGGTGGTGGATCCAGAGCACAGGAGGGAGCTGGGTTGGAGATACAGACTCGGGGAACTCACGGAAGTCAACGCCCAGGGTGTGCAGGAGGGGAACTGAGGAAAGCGGACAGCACCAGGCATCTGAGGGGCGGGGAAGAAGATTAGGAACCCGTAAAGCTGCTCCAGAAGGAGCGACCAGAGAGGCAGATGGAGAGCAGGAGAGAATAGCTCTGTGGAGTCCAAGGGAAAAAGAGGAAAATAATAGGAACGACGCGGTGGGCGTGAACACGTTCCATAACCATGGGTATGAGCAACTCACGTCACCTTCCTTTTCTCGATTTAATTAAATGTGGTCTGAGCCCACTTGCAAGGGTTGGGAAGAAAGTCCATCTCAGTCACGACGAGGAGGGAGAATCTCTCTTTTTGGGTTTCATGAGAATCCTGAGCCTCAGGAAGGGCCTGGCCCTTAGTCCAGGGCGGGTACCACGGACACCGGTGTCCTCCCGCCACGTGGTGACAGGGGCTGCTGGCTCTCCACAGACACACAGGCCTCATTTCTCTAGGTGGCCAGAAACATTTCAGCTTCCTCCTGAGACTCGCTCTTTGGCCATGAGGCCTCCTTGCTTCAAGTTCCCAGATAACCCTGCAGCCATCTCCCTGTAGGGACTCTGAGTACAGGTCCCTGCCAGCCCAGGGGACTCCCGAGCCCTCGCCCCCCTCGCAGGCTGGGGACATGAACCTTCCTCCCGGTCTGGCCACTCCCACCCTTCACCTCACAGCCACAATTTCCATCCTTCTTCTCGGGATCATCCAGCGAAGTCCCCTCTTCTTGGCCTGAAATGCCAAAGCTCTTGGGACAAAGGCATAGGGAGAGGAGACAAAGAATTCTTCGCCTTGTAAAAATGCACAGCTCGCCTTTCCCCCTGGGGTGGAGGTTGGAAAAGGAGATACCTTATTCTTCCTTGATGAGCCCACAGCAGCAAAACAAAGACAAGACCACGTTTGTTTTTATTTTCCTTAATAATTTTTAATAACTGTCACACCAGCATTCACAGAGCCCTTGCCACAGGCCACAGCGGGTGAAGGAGAGGGTGGTGGTCACCGGGGGGCAGGTGCCGCATGGCAGGGAGCTGAAGAATAAATAAAAATAAGGACATGGACACTATGGGGAGGCTATACTTTCAAAAGAATACTTGATTTTTTTCCAAAGACTGTTTAGAAGCAACTGGTGTGGGTCCTGGGAACCCCCAAATGGGAAGGCATATTATTGTCGCATGTCAGGGCAGGTAGATGTAGTGACCACAGCGCACATACATCTTGGGCCATCTCCTGCATCACCCCCCCCCGCCCCCAAAGCGCAGGCAGCTGATGGGTGGATGGTTCGAGAGCTGCTGGGAGAAGCCTCCATCCTCCGGGTCTTAGAGGACAGCCGTGTCCAGATCGGGTGGGCAGACGTTCCCTCCCCCGCCGCCCCCACCGGTGAATCCTTGCAGATTTGTAGCAGAATGTGCACAAGTGAACAAATGAAAGGCAGATGCTAACTCCTCCTTGGGGCCCCAAGGAGGGCTTAATACCTCCTACAAATCCAGTTCCCTCCATCCTAAAGCAATGCCATTCTTTTCTTCTCTTTGTCTGTCCATCTGTCGGTCCGTCGGTCTGACTACCCGCCCAGTTGTGCTGTACTCGGTGCAGATCTTCACAGGAAACGTTCCAGGGGCAGGGACGGACGCCAAGGTCTACATCACCATCTATGGAGATCTGGGGGACACCGGGGAGCGGTACCTTGGCAAGTCAGAGAACCGTACCAACAAGTTCGAGAAAGGAACAGTACGTAGGGCACACAGAGTTTACCCCTTCCCCTCCCCTCCTGGGTCCAGTGTCCTGGGGTCAGCTCCTCTTGGTGCCAGAGGCTGTCCCTGAACCTTGTGCAGGGTCGTGCTCCCTTGTGTGGGCATTTACCCTTGGCACTTCCTCCTGCAGAGTGGCTGGTCCTCTCTCTGAGCCTGTGCGTGGGCCCTGGGTCCTGATCTGGGGGGGGAGGTAGAGCAGAGAGTAGGGCTTGTCTGAGGACTGTTTGAGACCCAGGTTGCTGGCTGTCTGGGGGGTCAGGAGAAATCATCAGAAAAGTCAGCTCACTGTGGGCGGGTCACCAGAGTGGCGGGAACTGCCCCATCTCCGGGGCTGGAGGCCTGCTCCTACCAACAGCTCCTGATCTGGTTGACCCTCTCTGGATTTGGTTTCCTCGTCTACAAAATGAGGAGCCTGATGTGAATGGGCTAAGCTGTGCTGTGCAGAGCTCTGGGCAGCACCGAGGCCCATGGGAGCCACAGAGGGATCAGAGGAGCAGGCAAGTACCCCACTGCCCCAGTTGGAGTGCACCTGGACCTGGACTATCTATTGGGGTGCCAAGAAAAGCCTCTATTAGGCAAAGGGCTCTGACATACTGTGGTTTTAGGAAAAGGAAGGCATCTGTCCCGACTTCCTTCCCAGCAGCTCGGCTTCCCTCTCCCACTGTGGCTCAGCAGTCTCCGGCGCCCTTTCTGCCTCACCCCCTTCATTCAGCCTCAGCCTCTTTCCCTTCTCTCTGCTCGCCGAAATCTGCCAGAATTCCCCACAGGCCAGGCTGTAGCTTCAGGGTGATCAGAGCAAGGTAACCCGATCTGTGGTCTTGCCCATGGCCATGCACACGTGGGGGTTTCCTGCATTGACCAGTGGGTATTTAGCAGGGGTCTCCTTAAGCCCCACCCTCAGCTAGGCGTGATCCTTGGCACGGAAACATTTGCTACTTGTGAGAAGGAAATTTGCTCTGGGGCAAGGATAGCAGCGGCATCTAAGCAGGTCTGCAGCTGGCTGGTGCATGAGCCAGGCCATCTGGAAGGAGTCCCAGCCTGGCCTCAAGGCCCCGGGGGAGTCAGGCCCTGGGGCGCCCATTCATTTGTTCCATCATCCAGGTAGGAACTATTTACCTTTAGCCTTGGTTTACTGCTTCTGAAGTGGGAATAGCAGTGTGATGGCTACTGAGCCCCCTGGGCTGACAAACAGGACAAGAGATGGAAGAACACTTTGTATGGGGGGGGGGGGGGAGAAATAATTTCACACACACACACACACACACACACGTATGTGAGATGTTAATTGTTTGCTGCACTTGTAAGGTAGCTAATAGGAGGCCTAACTATTTTGGACAAAATGGAATGCTAAGAGGTCAAATGACTCATGTGGTGTCCCCGACGCTACACTGGGAACACGATTATCAAGCTCACTCACATATGCTGGGATGTGGCAGTGCCGTTCAGGGGTCAGACCTGTGGCCAGGGCCAGACCACCTGAATTCACATCCTGGCTCTGACACTGACTAGCTGTGTGGTCTTGGGCAAGTTACTTAACATCTCTGTGTCTCAGTTTCTTCCACCGTAAAAGAAGTTCACTGAATTAAAACATCTGAACTGCTTAGCTCTTCGTTAGTGCTGAGTGTTGTTGAGGATGGGGGAGCTCACCTTCCCCTGCCTTCAGTGGTGCCTGGGCGGACACGTGGAGAATGCACTGTAAGACAGCAGCGTGCAGCACACAGCTGACAGATCCCTGTTTCTTTGTGGCCAGATCCACGGAGCCAGGCTGTAGGCACAGCAAATATCTGTAGAGCACATTAGTGAATGAACTTATAAATGAAGGCCATGCAATCCATTCCCTTCTGGGCTCAGAGTCAGATTTTTTCTCTCTTAGCTATTGTTACATTGTAAGGAAAACCTTTGCCCTGTTCTATTACCCATCCCTTTCTCTTCCTTCCCTCCTCTCAAGGGAGCTAGAGCTACTTCTGGTTTACTCACGGACAGTTTATGTGACTTTAAGTTCACTGCTGAACATCTAGCAGCTTCCATTTCTCTGACCATTTCCTCCACAATACAGAAGTGCCCATTGCCACCCTCCCCCCATGAGCACCCACCCACCCACTTCCAGCCCAAAGCCAGGTCTTGGAGATTCTCCCTTCTACACGGCTCCTAGATCAGCCCTGTCAGCTCCTGAGCCCTTCCTTAGCTGACCTGGCTTATTGAACCACCTGGGCTCCCTGCTCTATCCCCCCTCCCCGCCCCTCGCTGGAGCCTCCTCATTTCACGAATCCAAAGCTGACAGTCATGCAGCCCGCCGGGGGCTCTCCATGATCCCAGATCTGGCCTGAGCCCTTTGCAGGATTCACGACCTTTTGTGGCCCACCCGGCCAATCTGTGTGAAGTGTCCACCACAGAATGCACAGGGGAGTACCTTGGAAATCTTTCTATGTCAGGATATTCAAGCATAGATGGAACTGGCTCGTCCTTCGTAACCACCACACACGTGACATTCTACACACAATATTGCCACGCTTACTTAGCCATTCTCCAAGCACTGGACGGCGGATGGCTCCTAGCGTTCCACTGTAAAAATTATCCTGCAGTGAAAATCCTTGTGCACATAAAAAGGCGTCCCCTCAGGACAAAAGCAAAGAAGTGGGATTGCTCGGTCATAGGCTGTGCCTGTTTCTGCCCTAGTGAACTTAGCCACTTGTCAGAGCACTGTGGCCTGCCGAGTCAGCTGTGCATGGCTCACCTGCAGTCTCCTCCACCCGCAGACTGACCTGCCCGGGGGGCCAAAAGGCCCAGCCACCCCATCCTTAGCTTCATGCCACTACCTGAAGAATCTTCCCAGCCCTGCCTCTAGTCCACGGACAGGCGGCTACTTCTGCACATGGACCGTAGTTACCCACCTCCTCCTCCCCCTGCCCTGGGCTGGGAGGTCCCCAGGAGGGGCAGAGGCTTCCTCATTGTATTTATGTCTGAGTTCCTAGCACTCTGTAGTGACTCAGCACATCTTCCATCATCTGGAAGAAAAGTGCTGTAACTCAGGACCACCAGCCTCTACTCTCCTGCCCTAGGCTCCTGCCGGCCACATTCAGCCCGTGTTTTAACCGCACCTCACCCAAGGCCTAGAACGCTACATCTCACTGAGCAATCCCAAAAGAATCCAAGCACCTGGGAGGGTCACAACCCTTTACTGAAGGGATAATCAGGGACCTAGAGGGCCTTACATCACACCCCACAGAAAACCTGCCTGCACCTGCATTCCAGATGGTGTCCCTGAGCTCTCCTCGGCTTGGCCTCCATCAGAGCCTCTCCCTGCTGTCTCCTCTCCCTGGCCTGGCCCAGTGGCTCCTCTGAAGGCCTCCCAGCCTCCCCCTGGGTGTTTCAAGCCCCCTCCCATTCCTCCCGCCAGCCTCCCACCTGAATTCATGCTGACACTCAACATAACCAAGGACATCCAGGTACCAGGACCAGGCTGAGCACCCTTGTCTGCCTCATACCCACTCACATTCCATCTTCCGGACATCCACAAGGTGTACCCCAGGAGGAACGGGCCTGCAAAATGGGGCCATTGTGAAAGGGAGGCCGCGGAATACCCAACACTTCGGGTTAGGGACTTGTGCCTGGAGGGCTCCCAGCTAGGAAAGTCTGTTCAGCCCAAAGGCTGAGTGGGGTAGAAGGTACTGGACAGTCAGGGCTGCCGTGGGTGGAGGTGGGGCGCACCCCACCCAGTCCCCAACATCTGGACTCCCCAGGCGGACACATTCATCATCGAGGCTGCTGACCTGGGTGTCATCTACAAGATCAAGCTCCGCCACGACAACACCAAGTGGTGTGCAGACTGGTATGTGGAAAAGGTGGAGATCTGGAATGACACCAACGAGGACGAGTTCCTGTTCCTGTGCGGGCGCTGGCTGTCCCTGAAGAAGGAAGACGGGCGGCTCGAGAGGCTCTTCTACGAGAAGGTGCAGGAAAGGCAGTGGCGGTGCGGGGTGGGGGGATTTGGCTCAGCCACGGCTCGCCCCCATCCTCGTGCCTCGTACTCTGGCAGAAGGTGCCAGAGCTGTAGTGGGCAGGGCTGGGCTCTTCTGGGCAGGAGTACACTGGGGACCGAAGCAGCAACTGCAGTAGCCCCGCTGACTTCTGGGAGATCGCCCTGAGCTCCAAGATGGCCGACGTGGACATCGCCACAGTGACGGGGCCCATGGTGGGCTACGTGCAGGAGGGCCCAGGTAAGCCAGGCAGGGAACTCAGAGAAAGAGGGGCAGGCGCCTGGACATGTGTTTAAGCGATTCTTGGACAGGCCGTGCGTTTGCCCCACCATCATCTGACTTCTACCTAATGCTTTATAATTCACTCAGACCGCCTGTTTCCATCCCCACAACAACCTGCAAGGGCAGCCGTCAGCCCTGTTGCAGAAGGGGGAACAAAGGCTAAGAGAAGTTAGGGGCATGATGCCCTTAATCCACTGACCCACCACCAGGAGGGCATCGTGGTATACTCTGCCCTCGCCCGGACTCGCAGGGTATAGGTTCAGCCCCGAGCGCCTGGGACAGTTCTCATCAGACAGAAATCAACAGCAACAGTGAGGACCCCCTTGCATGTCAGTAGAGCACCACATGGAAGACTTCAGCCATGCAGACCTGAGGCACAGTGTGATGTGGTGAGGAAGGGGAAAAAGTCCTAAGATGGCTTTATGGGATTTAAGGTCCATTTCTGCTTCTGACAAGAATATATGTAGCCTCAACAAGTCACTCTTTTGGCCTCAATTCTTCCCTCCTCCATAAAACGATATTGTAATGCCCTGACAAGCTCGTTTTTCCAACCAGATTTTTGAGATAAAGCAGTTCTGTGTTTGTTTATCTGACATTTAAGGTCACTGCCTATCTGTTCAGCTGTCTTAAGTATAGAGCGTGACAACCACTCTATTCCCCTCCAGGAGTCCACGTTGGCGGGGCGAGGGGGGGGGGTGTCCCTGGGGCTGGGCAGAGAGAGCCAATCATTTTATATTCTACCTTTTCACTCTGTGAATAAGTGACAGGACCCACAAGAAAGTGCTCCTCCTGAATTAAGCACTATGATCAACTGTGAAAGGCCAAGGAAGCTTCCTGTAAAGATGAAATAAGGCTGTGGGCAGGTGCAGAATTACAATGCTGGTAATTCCAGCCAGGAAGGGCTAGTTTGGAAACTTTCAAAGAGATACAAATTGTACAACCTATAACCATATTACCTATAGCCTATACCAGAACATTGTCTCCCAAGATATTGAGGAAGATGATCCCAGAAAAGGGTTTCCAACTTGTATCAGTAACTGTAAGTGACCGAGACAAGATGGTGGCTTAAACAAATGAGGATTTTTCTTTTCTCTCACATAAAAGTTCAAAGGTAGGCAACAGGGACTGATACAGCAGGTTCCAGTGAAGTCAGGGACTTCCATCCTAAAGGTTGTCCATGGTTCCTACATGACTGCTGGAGCTCCAGCCATTGCATCCACATTCCAAGCAGAACGAATGGAAGGGTAAGGGGCAAAAGGGTGCTCTTCCCAGATGAGTCAGAAATTTCCCCGGAAACCCACCCAACAATGTCTGCTTACATTTTATGAAGCACCCCTAGCTGCAAGAAGAATGGGCACTTGCTGGGCAACTAGAACTCTGCGCTGCACTACCCGAGCAAGGTTTTATACTGATTATTCTGGTCTGTTTTGGAAATGGATGCCTTCTAGAGCTTTCATTTACCATGTTATACATACAATACTATTCTATTTTTCTTCCCCAAATTCCTACTTTCCGTGAGACCTTGTTTTTTCCAACCTTATTTTTGCTGACTACAGAAAGGCTGTTGGTCTTGCTCTACTTCACATGGGAGTGCTAGGTACAACTGAGATCACTGGTCAGCAGGGCTTTTAGAAGTGGCAAGGATGCTCTTTTAGGATGATCTTCACTTGGGAGATAACAATCTCTCATTCCCTGGAGAGTAGATGCTCCCCATAGATCATTCACCGGTCTGGAAAGTTCTGTTTCACTTTGTCTCAGAGGCAGGGAGCCGAGATCTGTGCTCTCCAAAAGTCATTTCCAAGTCTGTGAGCCCACCCGTGTCCACCTGGCCCCATAATCTCTTGCAGTGATTCCCTACCATGTGTCGGTCACCACCGGAAAGCACAAGGATGCAGCCACCGACAGCCGGGCCTTCATCTTACTCATTGGGGAGGGTGACGAGCGCAGTAACCGCATCTGGCTGGACTTCCCCCGGGGGAAGAAGGGCTTCAGCTGTGGCTCCGTGGAGGAATTCTATGTTGCAGGCTTGGATGTGGGCATCATCAAGAAAATAGAGGTGCTGGTCCCCGGGTCCTGGGATGGCGCCCACCCCCAGGGAAGGAAGGAGCCAACCAGGACATAGTAGGTGGAGGTGTAGAGGGCAGGCAGAGTAACTGACCTGGAGCCCCACCTCAGACCAGGTCATGGGGGGAGGTGCCCTGGCCTCTGCCATCAACTAGGTGACCTTGAATGAGCCACTGCCCTGCCAGGTCTCAGTTTTCCACCCACCTAATGGGGATGCCTGGTGTGTTAGTTTTCTGTTGCTATGTAACAAATTACCACAAACTTAGCATAAGATCACATAGATATATTATTTCCCAGTTTCCCGGGTCAGGAGTCCAGATGTGAATTAGCTGGGTCCTCTTCCCAAGGTCTCACTGGGCTGAAATCAAGTAGCTGCTAGGGCTGTGGTCTCCTCTGAGGCTGGGGGTCCTCTTCCAAGTTCACGGGTCTCTGGCAGAATCCATTTCCTTGCAGTTGTAAGACTGAGGCCGCCAATTCCCAGAGGCTGCAGGCCTCCCCTGTCACATGACCTTCTCCAAAACATGGCAGTTTGTTTTGTCAAGGCCAATAAGACATGATCTCTTCTGCTTCAAATCTCTCTGACTTCTCCCATCTCTAACATCTGGACCCTCTCTTAAAGGGCTTGCCTGATTAGGTGAGGCCCACCCAGAATAATCTTTTGATTAACTCAAAATCATCTGATTAGAGACCTCTATTTCATCTGCAAAACCTCCTCACCTCCATGGGGGGGGCCTGGGTCGTGGTGCACAGAGCACATTAGGAGGAAGCACCGAGGAAGGAGGGTGCAGAACAGGGAAGGGGAGGCTGAGTGGCGAGGGCTTCTTTCCCAGTTTTACCCAGACCCTCACGGCCCTGGTGTGTCCCCTCCCAGCTGGGCCACGATGGGGCCTCCCCCGAGAGCTGCTGGCTGGTGGAGGAGCTGTGTCTGGCTGTGCCTACCCAGGGTACCAAGTACACGTTGCGCTGCAACTGCTGGCTTGCCAAGGACCGAGGCGACGGTGTCACCTCCCGCGTCTTCGACCTCCTGGACGCCATGGTGGTGAATATTGGGAAGAAGGTATAGAGAGGGGCCTGGGTGTGCATATGGCATGGCAAGGGCCATGCAGGGTGGGGTGGGAGAGCAGAAGGGGAGACAGAAGTGAGGGAAGCAGGCGACTCGTCGCTGGGCCACTGGCAGGGGCTGCAGCCTGGTATACCAGCCAGACACCCTTTGCTAAGAGCCAAGAGACTCAAGTCTCTTTGGGTCTGCTGCTGTGTGACCTTGGCCACATCGCCTCGGTCTTCTCATACAGTCCACGGAAGTAACGCTTTCCATCCTGTTCCAGGTAAGGTCTTGATGAGAACAAATGAAATCATGAACAGTCTGTGAAGCGTTTTGCAAGCTCTGCATAGATTGTTTTGTTTTTTCTCTAAAGGCTCCCTCAACACCCAAGGACAGTGGTGGGGAAAGATAGCATTTGGGCTACCATGTGCCTCAGGATCTTGCAGTACAGTGAGAGCTGCGTGCACGAGACCCTCTTTAAGGCAGGAGCTCTGAGCTCCTGTCCTGGCTCCATCTCTAACTGGTCAAATGACCAGGGGCAAAGTTGTGTGAACTCACAAGTCAGCACTGGGTGCCTGAGTGCTGGGCCCAAGGATACATGGCCAGTTGGTGGCTCAGATGGCCCTGGTTCATGCGACCCTACAGGCTTCTCTTTCCCTCCGAAAAACTGTGGAGTCAACAGGATGCTCCAGCCCTCATCTCTCTTCCTGAATCCAAACCAATGGGCTAGAGATTTAGGTCAGAAGGTGTCTCACAAAGATAAGAAGAAATCACCCTGGACCTGAGTGTGCCCTGCTTATATTGCATATGGAAACAGAAGGAAGGGCTGAGTTTGGGGCTCTGAGAACCTTGACAGGCAGGAGTGTGGATGCCTGCCCCTCCCCTGCTTGAGAGCCAGAAAGCAGAACTTTCTATAGCATAGATACACCCCCCCACAACTTACCCAGACATCTCCATCTGTGGCCAGACGGATGGTGTGGGTGAGCACACAGTTCATCCAGGGACCTCTGTCCTGACCCAGTTCCCAGCATGCATGTGGGCGAGAGTGTGTCTGTGTGCGTGTCGCCCCCCCCCACACACACACATGCACACCCCACTCAGTACAGCTGTGTCTCCCCCAAGCCCTCTAGTCTGTGGAAATGCAGACCCACGCCCCTATTATTCATGTTACAAAAGAACACAGGTTTATCACTTTGCAAAGAACCACAGGCTTCTTTGGACTGGCCATCTCCCCAGGAGATATCAGACCAGAATTACAAAAGCTCCATTTCTGTGTCTCTTTCTGGAAACAACCTATTACCTAAAAAGAGATGTGTCTGTGTAAAGGAGAGAAAGATGGGCCCAGAGAGCACAACAGTCTGGAGGGACTAGCCTTAAGGGGCCAGTCTCCATGGGGTCACCAAAGCACTCATTTTGATCTTTCTATTTTTCATACCTGTCTGAATAAGAGCAAAAAAGCATCAGGCTCCTGCCTTCATTCCCAGTAGCTCCTCCTGCCACCATGATACCGTGTTAAGGTCTGAGAGGATCTTCCTGATAAAGCAAGAGGCTCTTCAATCATTACCTTGGCAAACAAGTACTGAACTTGTCCTCTGGGCCAGGCCTGCAAAGACCACTCCTAACCTCATGGTATCATGGCGAAGATCCGAGATGCTGCTTGACAAGCACCCAGTACCCAACAGGCACAATCTCGGGAACATTATCACTGTGACAAATAACTTGGGTTCTGAGTTCGAGGGCTTCTGGCTAGGGGGGACCGGGTGAGAATGCAATGCTGCAGTCTCAGGAGAAGGGAAGGGCCAGCTGGGTTCAGAGGAGATGGTCAGCCTGGCATTTCCGTGGCCAAGTGTGCAAACCTCTCCTGAGCCATCGAGACCTATGCTAGTCGTTGGGCACCTGGCAAGAGGGAATGGAGTAAGAAGCCAGAGGACTCTCCAGAGCACAGGTAAAGGTGGCCTCTCTTGCCACACAGGCTGCCTCTGGAGAAAGAACCAGTGAGGGCACCGTGCAGGGAAGAGCAGTCTGCCCCCTCCCCCCTCCAGTGGAGACAGATAAACACTTCCTCTTTGGAACAAACCTCAGGCAAAAGGGCAAAATCCCAACCTGAAGAGCAAATCATGGAATCAATGTGTGTCCTCCAAACGTCACTGCTCACGGGCGCTCACAGCGTATGCCGGCTGTGCCTGACGTGGGGATGGACCTGGGGCTGTGCTTGCTGACCCACAGCACGTGGCAGGCCTGGCATGGGCTCTCACTGCACTGCTGAACGGTCTGCAGCCCTCACTCCACCAGACGTCTATCCCTGTTTCTCGGGGGAAGGAAGCAGAGCCTGGCCAGGGTGGGGGGGCCTGTCCAAGTTCGACAGCTGGCTGATGGCAGGCCCGGGGAACAAGTGGCGTGCTGGATGACTCCAAAAGCCACCGTCCTGCCACCACATGCTGCTCAATTACATGAGCTCAGGCTGGGGTTTGGTTGACAAAGAAACTGGGGAATTCGGGGCTTTCAGTCTTGCTTCTGGTGCACACGTGTTCTCTCTCAGAGACTGAACTCCTCTCTAGCACCGGACTGGACACGGCCAAGGACACAGAGGGACAAGGCCCGACTCGTGTTCTCCAGGCATTAGCAGTTGATTAGGGGAAGGGCTCTTTTCAGAGCCACAGGGCTTGGAGGGCCTCTTGCCCTGGGGAGAGTGAGGCAGGCCAAGGCTCAGGGCCCGCATCCCTCTCCCGGCAGGTGCTCTATGAGATGACAGTGTGGACGGGTGACGTGGTCGGCGGTGGTACTGACTCCAACATCTTCATGACCCTCTACGGCATCAATGGCAGCACAGAGGAAGTGAAGCTGGACAAAAAGAAGGCCAGGTATCCAGAGATGGCCTCCGCCCCTCACCCCTCTGCACATCCAGTCCCCCAGCCTCTAATCCCACCCTGCCTCAATCAGACTGCTTCCCTCACTCTCTCCCCTCATTCCTTAGGGCCTTCTAGCCTCCACAGCTTTATCCATGTGATTCCTCCCTCCTGGAATGCCCTTCATCCAGTCCCTTCTGTCTCAGGACCTTTCTCTTCCAGGGGCCAGCTCAAATCTACCTCCTCCAGGAAGCCTTCCTTGATCACCTCAGCCCAGAGCACGCGCCTTCCTTCCTGCCTTCCCTGTATCCTTCCATCCCTCCTTCCTTCCCTCCATCACTTAAAAATGTTTACTGTAAGGTCTGTGTATTAGATGATAGCATTGTATCCTTGTGAATCTCCTGCTTTCGTTCCCTGGACCATGGTGATGTAAGATGTTTACATTAGGGGAAGCTGACAAGGGTATGTGGCTTTTTTTAGGGAAGTAAGTGCCTGTAAGGAATCATTCCCAGGCCCAGTAGAGACAAGGAAGTTTCCTTGGTCTGGAAGCAAAGGGAATTCAGAGTTCTGTGGGTCTGCCCAACAGAATTTCCCCATGGCTTTCATAAGCCTTCAGTGCAAAGATGAGGAGCTGAGCCCAAGGGAATGCCAGCAGAGGGAAGAGCCCAGTAGGGTTCCAGTTGCCATTTTAGGAGGCAGGTGGGAAGTCTTAGGCCAGTAACTGTGGCCAGGCCTTTGATAAGCTGGTGAGTTTTGTCTCTTTATCACTTAGACCTCACACTACCTGGTTAGCATTAAAGCTCTGAGAATGGAAGGGGCCCATCTTTGGGGACTTCAAGGGCATGGGAGTGGGTGGGGAGGCTGAGTCCTTCCCTCAGTCAGGCTTGGAGGCAAGTCTCAGGGGACACAAGAAGAAGGCAGGCTGCATTTGAGGGCCCCCAGGTCAGGCAGTTGGAAAAACCCCAGCCCCCACTGCTGGGTCAGCTGTCCTGACACATCATCTTCAACCTGGAGGCCATGCTTTACGAGGGCACTGGTGGATTTGAACATGCACGGGGCCTAATCTTGGCATTGAGGATGACAGATATTTAGAATCTGTTTGAGATTTATTTGACTGTGGTCTACATTCAAACCACGGCAAGGATGCTCATGCAATATGGATGCAGGCAGGTGGACTGAGCTCCCTGTCGCCTTCTTATATCTCATGGGGGCATGCACCGTGTTCACTTATCTTAATGGTCCCTGAGGAGGGATCTGAGGAGCCAGAGGCTATTGGCTGTGCCTTTTACCTCCCAGGCACGTCAGCATCCGTGGACACTGACACCACCACGGAGGTGGTCGTCCTGCTACTCACCCATCCTTGGAGCTCCCCCTGTGCTGGTTCCAGGGCAGTCTGCCCTCATCTGCCCCCTTCACGTCCTGAAGTGCTCCATCCATGCCTCTTGGGGTTGTGATAAAAATTTACGGCAAATCTAGTGACTTCAAACCACAGGAATGTATTCTCTCCCGTTTCCTGAGGCCAGAAATCTGAAGTCAGTATCACTCGGCAGAAATCAAGCCCAGCCGCACCCCCTTCAAAGGCTCTGGGGGAGAATCCATTCCTTGCCTCTCCCAGCTTCTGGGGGCTGCCCGACTTCCTTGGCTTGTGGCCGCGTCTCTCCAGTCTTCAAGGCCAGCATCTTGCAGTCTCTCCCTGCTCCATCTTCACATCACCTTCTCCCTTGTGTATGTGTCAAATCTCTCTTTGCCTCCTTCTTATAAAGACACTTGTGACTGCATTAAGGGCCACCTTCAGGGGGGGTATTTATCAGCCTACCACAGGGGCTGTGACCCACAGAGCATGGCTCTGAAAACCCTGTCATATAAGGAATAGTCAACAGTTCCAGGGACATTTAATTTTTTTAATGTTTATTAGGAAATATATATGGGTGGGGATAGATGTCCTTCCATGATCTATATAATCCCATAACCTCATGCCTCTTTGGCACCAACTAATCAGAGAATATAGTTATATTTATTTGTATCCAGCCATCTGTTCATATATATATATATATGACAAATGTAACATGCATAACATATATATGTACATAAATTGTAAACAAGTACAGAGCAAAACCTATGCAGCCACCCCCCAGGCCAAGAATCGGACATCGCCTGTTCACTGTACCTCCCCACCCCTAGAAGTGAGCATTGTCTTGGCTTTTAAGGTAGATCCCTTTCTGCTTTCCTTTATTGTTTTATCCCTACCCTGTGCGGGCCTCCCTAAACAACCAGTTTCCATTTAGTCTGGATTTCGGGGTTTTGTAAGTGAACCAGGTTGCAGGTATTCTTTTATATTTTATTTCTTTCCTCGATATTAGGATTTTCAGATTTCTCTGAGCCACTGAGTGTGGCTGCAATTTGCTCATTTTCACTGCCGCCTACTATGCCATTGATGGAGGCCCAGAGAAGAGAGGTCAGATGGCCTGCTGCATGGGGCTGGGAGGGGAGTAGAGGCACCGAGTGTGGCCGAACTGTTGACAATGAAAACATTAGCTCTGGTGGGCAGAGCTGGGGCCCGTGAGGCAAGGCCCAGCTCAGTGTAAACCAAACTTATTAGGAGTTGGCCACAGCTGCCCAAAGAGGGAAAGAGCTGCACCAGGCTGACGGGGGGCCCGTCACTGGAGACAACAGGCCATGAACTAGATGGCCCTCGGTGTAGAGAGTCCTGCCTGGAAGCAACTAGGTCTAGCCTAAAGCTGCAGCAGAGGCTTTGACCCCGGCGATTCCCAAGAGCCCCAACCACGCCTCTACAGGCACAAAGGCAGACTGCCTGAGCAGCAGCCCCAGTGAGGCCAGCTTTGGACCCCACACCCTTCTTCCCTGTCTTCCAGCCAGCCCCTTCTCAGGCTCCCTACCCGCAAACCTTCCCTAGCTTCTTAGCAATGAATAAAATTCTTCCATTGAATAGCTGCTTTTCCACACAAAAGCTTTGGCCCTGGTTAGCTCTCTGGGCTGTTCTAAGTCACAGAGACCAGTGAGCGAGTGGGTGCTAGGTCCTTTCCCAAGGACAGCCTTTGGTGGGGGGCAGGGAACAGAAGGAAACCAGAACAGGAATGGATTGAGGGGTAGCCAAAAGTTGCACTCATGTGTATTTTATGATGCAGCAGTCACAGACCGCTGACCGCCTCTGATCTGAGGTGGCCCCTCAATGCAGGAGCCTTCCTGCGTGTCAGCTGAGGTGTCTTAAGGGGGTCTGGGGCAGCAGGAAAGATGTGGGTAGTGAGTCGTAGAGGGATGAGGGCCACGAGGGGTTTTCTTTTTTTTTTTTAAAGATTTTATTTATTTATTTGAGAGAGAGAGAATGAGATAGAAAGCACGAGAGGGAAGAGGGTCAGAGGAAGAAGCAGACTCCCCGCTGAGCAGGAAGCCCGATGCGGGACTCGATCCCGGGACTCCAGGATCATGACCTGAGCCAAAGGCAGTCACTTAACCAACTGAGCCACCCAGGCGCCCCCACGAGGGGTTTTCGCTTTGGTTGTGGGCCTTTTACCCTGAGAAAAGGAGGTCCATCCAGGTGTAATTGGGGGTCTAGCCTGTAATAAAGGGTGAGGGGACAGAGTCATCCACTCTTTAGTCTTCTGGAAGAAAAGCTTATTTCTTTCTCCCTTTTATACCTGCCCCACCAAAAAGTCTCCATAAAATGGGAATACTTGGCTAAATTCAAAGGGTGAAAATTAAAGAGAAACACAAAGCAAAGAATTCTAACATTCCCTAGATCTGCAAAATTATACACCTGGTGAGGAATCAACTAGTTGAAAGATCATTTGAGAGAATCTCAGTATGTGATATGAGCTCGACGAGGGAACTTGTAAACACCTGCTTCTAGTTTCCACAGGGCCAGGACAGGCAGGGCTTAAATTAGAACAGGGGGGATTTAGGGCAGACTTCTGGGAGAATGTTTTCACTTCTAATCATCATAAAATACACATGAGTGCAGTTATTAAAAAAGATTAGGTCTCTGTTCCACCACTGCCTCTAAGACCAGGAGTAGTTCTTGGTTTGCAGCGTTTTCAGTCCCAACGCCCGCTGGCTGTGGCCTCTGGTTTTAAACGTGTGTCTTGTATACAAGGAAGCACAATTACCATGCAGCGCCCTATCTTCAGTGCCGCTTGCGTTACCCCCAAGGGCTTATCAGCAACAGCATGTGGAATCAGTCAGCAGTCAAGCAATCAGCACTAAAGGTTGCATTATACATGTAGCCCTGTAGGAAGAGCAGTAAGACATCAAGATAGAGCACCTCTGAGATGATGAGGTCATTCAGCAGAAAAATAGTAATAGCAACAAAAGCAATGTTACCTTCGATTTGCCTGCCATTTACTAGTTATTGGTAGCATTACCTAATCTCAGGCCACTACATTTAGTTTTGCAGATTGTGTATAGAAAAATGTAAATGGTACCATCTAGAGTTGAGCAGGGTACAACCTGCCCCACCATTCATGGCAGCCCTGTCGCTCCTAGAATCTCATCTGAAGCTTTGCAGGTATGGAATTCCTTTTACATTTTAAGTTGATATCACATTCATTTGATTCTCCTGACAGTTTTATGAGATTGCAGGGCCAGTATCATTGCCCCCAGACTAAGGATGAGGAAATCAAGTCCCAGAGAGAAGCTTGGACTGCTCTAGGAGGCTAGCAGACTGAGATTAGGACCCATAGCCTGATTCAGGGTCATTGCTATCAGCCAAACACACTTCACCCATTCTTTCAGGAACACATCTGGGGTGCAAGAGACAGACTCTTGGGGAGTCACTGGGAGCCTCCCCTTGCCTCCTCACTGTAGCCAGCATCCTCACTTCATGCCCTTACTCTCTTCCCCCAGATTTGAGCGGGAGCAGAATGACACCTTCATCATGGAGATTCTGGACATTGCTCCATTCACCAAGATGCGGATCCGAATTGATGGCCTGGGCTGCCGGCCCGAGTGGTTCCTGGAGAGGGTAAAATGTCTTCCTTCCACCCATAGCCTAGCCCTTCCTCCTGCTCTTTTGGGTTGTCGGTGGACCTGGTTAAAGGGCAAATGTCACTTAAGAGGGTTATAACATGAATCAGACCTGTGTAATCCAGTGTGCCCTTTGGCGTGAATTAACCAGAGAATGTAGTTTTAGTTATTTGTGTCCAGAATGCGCTGTCAGTATGTGCACAGAGACTTCGCATGTACTTCTTGGAGGAGGTAAATTGGGAGGACTGAGAGAGGAACAGCGAGAACCAGGGCAGCAGAGGCTCTAATGTTGGGCACTTCCGGCAGGATGGCAGGAGCTTTTGGTGCCCTGTGATCCCACATTAGGTGGCTGCCTCTTTTTCCATCTTGGACTCTTTTCCCTGATTCAGTCCTCAAATCGCCCAGCCACCAAAGGCTATCTGTCCTGAGTCCCCTCAGGCCCCCACTCCCCTGTTCAGCCAGTAGCAGATTTTTCTTGAGCCAACAATATGGGTGCCCACACCAAGGACAACTTGGCTAACTTCAGGTATTTGTGGCTGATAGTGGTTTGGTTGGCCTGTTTTTCTGTCATTCATTCAACAAACTTTTTTTGTGCACAGTGACAGGTACCTCTCAGAAACATGTTTGGGTGAATTTTCCATTTCCAAATCCCCAAACTAAGGGGCTTCAGACCCTATGCAAGGCATACCGGGCAGGGTCTTTGTCCCGGAGAGTCTTAGTCAGAAGAATTCATCTTGGGTCTGGAATCGTGGGTCCTTGGCATTCAGCCAAGGGGGCTGCATTCGCAGGTGGACAGCTGGTGGAGGTGAGGGAGGGTGTGCCCACACTGGCTCCTCTTACCCAGATCCTCCTGAAGAACATGAATACTGGAGACCTGACCATGTTCTACTATGGAGACTGGCTGTCCCAGCGGAAGGGCAAGAAGACCCTTGTGTGTGAAATGTGTGCTGTCATTGATGGGGAGGAGATGATGGAGTGGACATCCTACACTGTCTCAGTCAAGACCAGTGACATCCTGGGTGAGTCAGGGCATCCCTCCCATCTCCCAGTCCCACATCCCACTTCCCTTGCCCTTCCTCAAATTCTGGCTCAGGTCCTGGGCCCTGGTCAGGCTCTCACTTTTCTTTGGCTGACATTTCAAATGTTAGTCAATGCAAGTCCTTTCCACCATGTGTCACTTTCTGTCCAGACAAAGTATTTCCTCCCAATGCCTGAATTGGCTCTGCCCCTCCTCCCTCAAGGAGGTCTGGGAAAACCTGACCGGGCACTATGGTCAGCACTTTTGAAAACTGTGTGGGAGCATGACTCAGAGGCCCTCCGTCTTCCTGCTGCTGCCTCATGCCCCTCACCTTCGTGCTGTGCATCTCAGATGCCCTTGGGTTCCTTCCCACATGTGTTTGGCAACCATCTTCTGTGTGCCAACTTTGGCCTAGAGTCTTAGGATGGAGAAATGACCCTGGGTGCTTGTGAGTCTGACATTCTAGTAGAACAATGACAGTGAAGCTCTGACAGAGGTCTGCACAGGAGCTGGGGAGCCCAGAAGAGGGTGCTTTACCTAGCTGGGGATCAGGGGCAAGGGTCATGGAGGGCTTCCCAGAGGTGATACCAAAGTCTCGTGCAGAAAGACAAACAGAAGCCACTGAGGCAGATGGAACACCTGCTGAAGGGCTTTCCAAGCAAAAATGCTAGTGTGTGCAAAGGCCTGAGGTTGAGAGGGAACACACCTCATCATGGAGGCATTGTGTCCCGCCTGTCCTTCTCCATATCACACCTGTTCTCCAGGAGCTGTTGTGAGGAATGTGACAAACTCATTTGCGCTGATTATAAATGACTAGTGAGGGATTAACTTGTTGGTCCTAATAGCTTACATTTTCAACAGAGAAGCATTTAGCCAAAGAAATTAGGCTTTCATGGTAGGATCTCAGGCGTGAGCGATGGGTCTGTATAGTGGGTAAATTTGTTGGCACCTCTCTTCTTCATTTCTCCTAACAGTGGAGGCTTCATGATTTTTGCTAAAAGTTCCAAGTGTCCACATGTTTTCTATCCCCAAATCCCCTCATAATGTGTTCTCAGAAAATAGTTGGTAAGTCCCTTGATAACTGTAGGGTGTGTGTGTGTGTCAGAACAGCTTCATCGAGCTACCTTTTCCAGAAACATTTTCTTTTTAACTAGGTTCAGTACCTCTGTTCGGCTCAAGCAAATGATACAAAGCTCTAGTATAGACTGTCAACCAGGGTTAGATCTGGGGAACAAAGAACTTTCCTATTTCCTCCTGAACCCAGGTTGTGCCGGAAACAGCCTGAATTTCTAAACTGCAAATCCAGTCTTCATGGCACACCTTTTAAGTATGGGTGTATTTCCCCAAAAATAAATGAGTTTTTGCACTAAACTACTCACACTTGCTAACCAGGACTCCAGTTAGCCCAATAGCATCTATAAGGCACAGAGATAAGACGAAGGATAGAATTGGGAGACCCAGGAGTCCCAGTAAACTAATCAGCCCTTTCCAAACTCCCCACTGGCCTCATCAAAGCTAAACTTCCCATCTGCACCACTGGTTCCTCCAAGGAAGCCAGGATGGAAACCAGAGCAAGTGGGCTGTGTGTTGGAGAAGCTAGCACCCAAAGCCCTTATTCTGTGCACCCCCTAGGAGCAGGCACGGATGCCAATGTGTACATCATCATCTTCGGAGAGAACGGGGACAGCGGGACCCTGGCCCTGAAGCAGTCAGCCAACTGGGACAAGTTTGAGCGGAACAACACAGACACATTCAACTTCTCTGACATGCTGAGCCTGGGCCACCTCTGCAAGCTGAGGGTGTGGCATGACAACAAAGGTAGCTCCTGCTCAAGGTCAGGGTGGTGGGGATAACAGACCTCAGCTTTCCACCATCCCCCTGGCAGCATGTTGACCCCTCTACCCCAGGGTGGCAGGCAACTAAAAACTGTTGATTGCCACCATTTTGACCCTTCCATCAGTTAGAAAATGTCCTGTGTTTCTAGACAAATTTTAGAATTCAAGCTTAGCTCCTAATTACACCATTGTCTTGTTCATTGCTCTTTCCCTAATGCCTATCACATTGCCTGTACTATAGTAGGGACTTAATATAGTTTTAATGAAATTTATTTATAGCCACGTTTCACTCTCTCAGATCCATTCCTGGTTTTTTTCATGCCTCAGTCACAGGAAACCCACATTGCTCTGGAATCAAGACTTTTTCCCCATGCCTTGATACGTTAAACAATTAAGTCCTGGCCATGAATCTCAGGGTCATGACTAGGTCCACTAATACCGACTTCCCCACCTTGTCCCCAACACTAACTATGCACATATCTAGACCTCATTTTTCTTGATGCATTTTTCCTTCTATGCATAAACTTGACAGCCATTCATTTTGTGTATCCCCACTGTCAAAAGGAAAGGGAAGCAGCTCAGCACCACGGACAGCTCCTTACAGGTCCAGCTCTATTGTGTGTTGCTACTCCTGTGGTTTAGGTGGCATGCTCTTCAAAGAGCCTGACCCCTCCCTTGGATAACTCAAGACTATCTGATTGCCTTGGTCCCATAAGGGCCCCTGGCTAACCCCAGGGCACAGATGTTCTCCGCTTTCTTTTGTAGGCAGAAAAGTGGGCCTCCTCCCCTCCATTCAGACTTTGGATCTGAAAGCAGGGAAAGGAGGATGTCTGTCTGTATCCTCAGTGAACCCAGGTGGTTGGGATACTAGGTTCAGGAGAGGTACAGGGAAGTCCAGGTTCTGGGCCTAGCTTCCTCTTTATAGTAACTTTCTCCTCCATAGATGGAAGCTTAAATGTTAATATAAACCAAGGCAGCTAAATATGTCCTTAAGCTCTCTCTCTCTGCCACATTTTTTCATATTTAGTTTAAAAATATTCAAGCTACATTATGCTTCCCTTGCATAGCAATTTATGAGGACAAAAATATTTCATTTGAGAGCCTTGCACAAAGAAAGTTGTGATGCCACATAAGTTAAGTTACAAACGTTTAGTTAACTTCATAGCATGGCAGTCATCTCCTTTCCTTGAATCTACCTTTCCGTCTTTTTTTTAATCCAGTAATTTTTTTATAAAAAATTGTAAGGAATAGCAGGAGAGGAAGAATGAAGGGGAGTAAGTCAGAGGGGGAGACGAACCAGGAGAGATGATGGACTCTGAAAAACAAACTGAGGTTTCTGGAGGGGAGGAGGGTGGGGGGATGGGTTAGCCTGGTGATGGGTATTGAGGAGGGCACATTCTGCATGGAGCACTGGGTGTTATGAACAAACAATGAATCATGGAACACTACACCAAAACAAATTATGTAATATATGGTGATTAACATAACAATAAAAAATTAAAAAAAATTGTAAGGATGCACAAAAGTGAGGAAAAAGGGTATAATGAACCTCCATATACCCATCGCATAGATTGAACATTCACGATTTGTCATATCCGCTTTCCTCTTTTCACTTTTTCTTTTTCGTTCTTAATTTCTTTTTGTTGCTAGGTGGTATAAAATCAAACCCTAACTTCATATTATTTCATCCCAAACATGTTTAGTATGTTTCCCTTTTCAAAATGGACATTTTTAAGTGAAACACAATGCCACTATCACACTTCACAATGATTTCCTTGTGTCATCCGATTTCTACTCCATATGCACATTTCCTTAACATAAAAAATGCCTTTGTACTTTTGGGTTTGCTTGAATCTGGATGCAAACAGGGTCCACGCTCTACGTTCAGCCGCCATCTCCCTTCATTATCTTCAAATGCAGAGCATGCCTACTCCCTTTGTTTTGTCATGCCATTGGCTTGTGGAAAGGATTGGGCCCAGTGATCTATAGAATGTCTACATTCTGGACCTGTCTGTCTGCTTATCATAGCGTCTTTGCCTCTTGATTCCCCGTATTTCCTACGATCTGGAAGTCAGCTCTAAAGGCATGCTTGGATTCAGGTTCAACTTTCTTTGGCAAGAATACTCTATAGGTGACCTCAGGACTTCTTTAAAATGGAACCATGTACTTCCCATTACCTCACAGCCATCCTACTCTTCTTGATGCTCACACTGAATAGTGGATCCAGGGACTGTCAGTACGGTTACCCCGCTCCCCCAATAACTGTTCGTCTAATGGCTTCATCCAGTGATGATCAATTAGGATTGCAAATAGCGATTATCTAATTGCCCTTTCTTATCCACTTATTAGCTACAATTCTTTTGTTAAAAAAATGCTCCCATGATTACCATGAAATATAGTCCAGAGAAGAAAATAAGGGTAAATGATTTATTCTTCCCTTTAATTCCAATTACCTGTATAGCTTTTCTAATACTAAACAAATTATAACATATTGTGTTTATTTTCTAATTCATCTTGCTCTCTTGCTTCCTCTGATGAAAACTCTGGGGAAATGAAAAACCTTTTTTTAAGATTTTATTTATTAAAAGATTTTATTTATTTAAGAGAGAGTCAGAAAGGAAGAGAGAGAACTATCAGGGGGAGGAGCAGAGGGAGAGAGAAAGGAAGAAACAGATTCCCAGCTGAGCAGGGAACCAGATGCGAAGCTCGATCCTGAGACTCTAGGATCATGACCTGAGCTGAAGGCAGGATGCTTAACTGAGTCACCCAGGTGCCCCATGAAGAATCTTTTTACCACAAAATTTGATCTATGATTTAAAGAGTTCACTATGATATACGTGGAAGGATAATAACTGTAGCATCAAGTATAGGAGTAAAAATCTGGAGAACAACTCTCTGTCCACAAGGTAGTGTGAGCCTCCATAATTTCTAGCGTCTGCATAGAAAGGAAACCCATACAACTATGAAAGAGGATGGGGCAGATATGTTCTGATACGGATTGGCTATGAGTGAAAAGGTATGTCCAGCAGTGCGGGGTTACTGTCTTTGTGTAAAAAAGATAAAGTATAACTTTAAAAGAGGAGACTTTGTGGGCACCTGGGTGGCTCAGTCAGTTAAGCATCTGCCTTCAGCTCAAGTCATGATCCCAGGGTCCTAGGATCAAGTCCCGCATCTGAGCAAAGAGCCTGCTTCTCCCTCTTCCTCTTGCCCCTTCCCCTGCTCATGCTTTCTCTTGCACAAGCGGTCTCTCCTTCTCTCTGTCTCAAATAAATAAACTTTTAAAAAGAGGAGACTTTGTAAGGAAACAGACTCTCTAATTGTAGGTCTCAGATGGTTCCCTGTTGGTCCACAGGGTTATGCAGGGTCTCCACCATCAGGCTAGTGCTGGCCACACTGTTAACCAAGCTGTAACTATGGCTTTGTCTTCACCAGTAAAAGCCAACCATATGACATCAGCCTGCCCAGAGCTGCCTGTTTACAGCTACATGTCTGATAGATTCTTAGCAGAGTTAGTTGTGGTAGGATGCCTGTCAGTCACATTGAACATTTCTAAAACAAGGCAACTAAATCAGCAATGAGAAAAGAGCTGAGGACAAGTTTCTTTCATCTTAAAGGAGTTGGGGTTAGACTGCTATTTACCATGGAAGGAGGGTTTTTGTTTGTTTGTTTTTCAGAACTTCTACTTAAAGAGAATTGGGGATTGGTGAGACAATGCCGTGCTTTCTGAGGACAGGGGAAAGGGGGAAGTGTGGGAAGAGAAGCAACCAAGCATCAGGGCAACCCGGGCTAGGCACATTCTTTCTCTCTGGTTGTCTTCACCCCTACATTATAGCACTGAACTGTCTGTGGATAAAGTTAAAGCCGCTCCGAATCCACACTGCCCCTCAGCTCACTGTCACCACCCTGCCTGGAATTCAGGGAGTAATTCAGGAGTGAAATCTACTTGGGGTGAGAAGCAGGGTGAATAGTGTGTTCGGCAATAGAAATGATCTCGTGATGACCCACCTCTCCAATTAATATCATCCCTCTCCACTAACACTCATGCATACACACACTCTCACACAGTTATAATTCCCATTGATTCCCATTGATCGTTTTGTCATGATGTCATAGCAAGACCATCATCCTGGAGTCAGGAGAGATCATTAAGCCAGTGATTCTCAAGGTGTGGCTCTGGGACCAACAGCATTAGCATGACCTAGGAACTAGTTAGAGATGGAAATTCTTGGACCTCACTACGAACCCACTCAATCAGAATCTCCAGGAGGGGGGCCCAGGTGATTACAGTGCAGGTCCTAGTTCTCAGCCTTGCTATTCATTGAAATCACTGGGCAGCTGTAAAGACCATTGATGCCTAGCTCCTACTTCAGAGATTCTATTATAGTTGATTTGGGTAAGGTCTGGATAGCAGAAACCATCTCTCTCTCTCTCTCACACACACGCGCACATGCACACACACACACACACACACACACACCTTCCAAGAGGCCCAACATTTTGGCTTCTCTTTTTCTGCCTTCCTTTTTACTTGCCTCTCCCTTTCTCTGCTCCACTCTGGAAGCCTGTAAGGACTGCTCCGATAGGTCTCCTGTGCATCATTTCCAGACTGAACACACCAGGGATTATTAAGCAGTTACATCAGTTTCATGATATTATCAGGGACCATCTCAGAAAGCAGCCGATTTATAATCTTACAGAACTGGCCCCAGTGTGGAAAAGTAAAAATATTATTGAGATTTTTTTTTAAGTTTATTGATAAAATTACTCACCACTGTTTAACTCAACAGAAGTGTTTTAAATTTTAACATAATTGTTTTAGCACTCATGGGTTTCTACTTCAGTAAAGACCTATGTTTAAAAAAATATATGAAGTGGGGCGCCTGGGTGGCTCAGTTGTTAAGCGTCTGCCTTCGGCTCAGGTCATGATCCTAGGGTCCTGGGATCAAGCCCCACATCGAGCCCCGCATCGGGCTCCCTGCTCAGCGGGAAACCTGCTTCTCCCTCTCCCACTCCCCCTGCTTGTGTTCCCTCTCTCGCTGTGTCTCTGTCAAATAAATAAAATCTTTAAAAAATAAAAAATAAAAATAAATTAAAAGCTATATTAAGTGCTTTTTAAACCCAGAATTAGGCTATCCTAGGACTGCCAGTATGTATGCCCTGCCCGGGAGCCTCCACATCTACCCCCCACACCCCCCGAAGTCCGAGGGACTAGAAGTGTGTGTCCATCTCTGTGTGTCTTTGTGCTTCTAAGACCCTTGAGACCAGCAGTAGGATCTACAGGTATTGCTGAGGGCAGTGTCCAATCCTAGAGAAGGGCTTTTTGGTGGGGACATGGGACCGCCCCCACGGACACCCCGGTGACATGGGAGGGCAAGACATGAGAGTTGGGCATATACATGCCTTCCTTGCGAGGTTGCCTTGTGGACAACTTATGAGCAGCCTGCACCATCACCATAACCTGTCACACAACCGGATTTCCCCCCACGTGTGATGGGTGCTTTGGCATTCAGAGTTCTCAGGGAGTTTGAAGGGTGGAGAGTAACTGAATCAGTGTGTGGTACAAATAATACGCAGCTGCCACGACAAATGCACAGAGATTTATACTTGATAGCTGTGATTTGGGGGGAGCACTTCTGAGGGAAGCCCTGCCAGTTATAACAGAAATAGCTGTATGTTCAATATTAGGCCAAGACCTTTCAAGTTTAACGTATACCCTGAAGAAATAGCAGCTTCGAATCCCTTCTATGACTGCTGAAGAGCCAAGGTCCTCAAAGTCATAACATATACATCCAGCATTCATGGAGCAGATACTACATGATAGTCAATATGCCAGGCATTAGGGAAACAAAAACAAATAAGACCAGGTCCCTGACCCCAAAAGCTCATGGTCAGGGGAGGAGACACATGGAAACAATGATGACACGGGGTGGTCAGGGTGTGGTCAAGGCAGGTGCAGGGATGCCAGATACAGGTCTACTGGGCAATCAGGGGATGCTAGGGAAGGCTTCCCGGAGGAGGTGATGCCTGAACTGATTCTGGAAGGATAACGGGCATGAGTCAGGTGCATACTAGTGTCAGGAAGTAATAGGATTCATCCTTCAGCTGTGTGAACTCCCAGAAAGTCAGTGGCCCCCATTGTGAATCTGATAGAAGCTATGAGCCCTCTCCCTGGTGAAATGTGTAATTACAGCACAATTTCTCCGGGCCCTTAGATTGCTTCATTTCCATACACAGATCCTCTAAGGGCTCATGAACCCCAAGCTAAGGATTTTGCAAAGAGAATTACATGCCCAGGGCTAGAGAAGCCCTCAGAGATCATCTAGCCTACCTCCTCATTTCATCAACAAGGAAAGCCAGGCCCACAGAGGACAGAGAATTCGTGTGGGGCTGCGCGGCCAGTGGGCTGGGGGCAGCAGAAAGCTGAAAGGGGGGGCAGCATGTTCAGCTTCCGGTCCCCACCGTGTCTTTCCCACAGGGATCTTTCCTGGCTGGCACCTGAGCTACATCAACGTGAAGGACAACTCGCGTGATGAGACCTTCCGCTTCCAGTGCGACTGCTGGCTCTCCAGGAGGGAGGGAGACAGGCAGACGCTCCGTGACTTCGCCTGTGCCAACAACGAGATCCGTGATGAGCTGGAGGAGACCAGTACGTGGGGGGCAGGTGTGACTCGTGGGCTGAGTCTTCAGAATTAAATAAGAGGAGGCTCAGGAGGGGGGTGGGGAACGGCGTTGGTAAATCTGAAGTGGAGACTGTTATAGCTGGAAGGGAATCAGATGTCCAATGAAGGAAAGAATTTTGGGAAGGTACATAAATAAACACCCTAAATATTACTTGGTGAACTTGGAACAGCCAAGACACTGGTCCTCGATCTTGGCCCCAGTCACAGGGACTAATTAGGTAGCAGGAAAACCACAGGGGACAAGTTCACCCTGCCCTGAGGGCTGGGCTGGGCACTTTGGTGGGAAGCTCTGTCTCTGGTTTATTTTTATATTTTATATCACGGGCTCCATACAATTGGTGCCTGTGGCAAGAGCTGACAAATCAAGACTTCTGGAAACAGAATGTGTAGTGGAGTCAGCATCTCCAGCAGCCACTTTCTTTGATCCTCAGGGGATATTTAAAGGGAAAAAGTAATGGATCCGTAAAGTGGATGGCCATCCCGGGACTAGGGAGTTGTTTCTTTAATACAGTGTCTGGGTTCAGCAGATTCGAAGAAGTCTTATCAAAGGCAGAGCCCAGTTGTAAAGAAAGGATTTTTAACCTCAGTTGTTAAGGTAATGTTAACTGCAGTAAGAGGCGAGCCCCCAAATTTCAAGGCTTAACAAACCAAAATGTATTTCTCACTCATGTAATAAACCATCCAGTGTGGTTACTGGCAGGAGACCTTCCACACTGTGTTTCAGGGCCCCAGGCTCTTTTGATCTATGTCTCTGCCATTTTCAAAATATGGCTCCCATAGTTCTCGCAAAAGGGAAAAGAGCATGGAGAAGGCATGCTCCCCTACCTTCTTAACAAATTGACTCACTTTCTACTGGTGAGAACCGATCACTTGGCTCCACCTAGATGCAAGGGCATCTGGGAAATGTAGTCCCTTACTGGACAGCCCCTCCCGGGGGGGGGGAAAACTGTATACCAAGGAAGGACAGCATGGCTCTCTGGTAGAAAGCCACCCACTCATGTTGGCCACACCATCCAAACTACCCAACTGTGAAATTAACTGCTCCTAGAGATAGTGAGCACTATGTCCCAGGGAGCATCCAAAGGAGGGGCCAAGCACCCCCTTGTCAGGTTTACCGTGCAAGGATTCCTCCCTAATTCAGAGGGTGGACGCCACACTTACTGAGGAATTACCGGGTGCCCAGCTTCATTATAGATGCTGTGAGTAGTGCACACTGCTTTGTGACCTCCAGTTTATTTGTATCAGCCTTTGCACATGGTTAGTCTCCCATACAACTAGAAGCTCCCAGAGGTCAGGGACAGAGTCACTCATGTTTGTAGCCTTCTGCAGCTCTGTAGGCTTTGGGACTTGGTAAGTGTGCAGTTAGTGCTCAGCAAACGGAAGAAGAGCCTCATGTCTTGTTAGAGGGAGAAGCGTTAAGCCCCTTATGCAATAGGAACGCTTAAGCCCCTTACATACTGCCAAGAAGAGCAATAGAGGCTCCTCAGGCTATTGGTGTTCAGGGGAGGAGAGATTTGTGCGGCTCAGAGCATAATCACTGAGCCTTCTTCACAGATTTCCTGCCAAACAGCTGCTAAGACCTGCGGGGGCTGGGTTGGCAGGGAGATTGCTGAGGGGAGGCAGCACTTGCTTTAGTTCCGGAAGGATGTTACAGACTGGAGATTGGACAGCAGGGGCATGGAGCCCAGGAGCCGGCCGGGGTGATCTGTCTTTCCTTAGAGGCCTCGGAGGACAGAGCGGTGCCCTGTAGGTGTCCATGGGGAGACAGATGACCATACCTGTGTCCTCAGATGGAGGGTCACCCTGGGGAGAGCCTTGGACATAGCTGGAGCCAAACATCCCAATCCTCAGCTACCTTTATTTAACCATTTGGTAAAGATTTACTGAGCACCTGCCAAGTGCCACAGCCTCTTCTGAGGTCTGGGACACACCAATGGATGAAACCAAGACCCTGCCCTGGTGGCATTTACTCTCAGTGTCTGTGACCCCGGGGCGCTTCTGGGTACTCAGCTTGTGAGAACAAACACCCTCTCAGTACTCGAACAGAACTTCGTCTGTGGAAAGCACTCTACGCCTCTGTTCTCATTAGGTCTTCACAGCTCTACTCCCACCGCATAGGGTGGGTGCAAATTCACACCTCTATACCATGGGTACGGAAAACAAAAACCCAGAAGGGTGAAATGACACATCTAAGGCCCATTCACAGCTGGTGGGACCCAGGTGACCTGATTCCTAGACCAGGACTCACTGCCCTGCTGCAGGCTCTCTCGTCTTTATTGGGCTTGGCTGGTCTCCAGATGGGTCAATTGCCCCACCTGACTTAACCCTTGTTCTCTGCCTTCACCTCTAAGTCTTGTTAGCAGTTCCAGAAGCTGCTCCCAGCCCTCTGCAAGCACCTGCCTCTGCAGATGATTCCAGTGTGCAGCAAAGCTGAAAGCCTTCAGCAACATTTAAATAACAATGACATCTGGGTCCTACTCCCAGATTCTGTTGCAATTAATCCAGAGTAAGGACTGAGCAGTAGGGTTGCATGCTCATGTGTGCACACGCATGCACACACATTCACATATGCACGCGCACACACACGCAAGCACACACCCCTGGGAGGCTCTCTCTCACTGGGACATCCTCCAGCAGGACCAGTGCCCCCCCTCTTCACAGCCCTTCTCCTTCCTGTTCTCCCTCCCTTGACACCTTTTAGGGCTGCTCAGTCAGCCTTAATCTACAACATTTCTAGGCCAGATATAGTCCCGTTTGATGACCAACTCCCCAGGGATGGAGGACTCACTGCTTCACCAGGCAGCTCTGTTAGAAAATCCATCTTCATACTCAGGTTCTCAAAGCTCCCATTCTTTGGGAGTCCAGTGGAGTCAAACGGAAAATTTCAGGAGCGGTCAGGACTCTTGGTTGTTTGTGCCTGAACCCCAGATCTAAGCTGGCTCTAGCAAAGAGGGAGTGTGTTGGTTCCCAGAACTTGGAAGTCTCAGGTGGAGCTGGCTTCAACTTGGTTGTCTCCAGAGGCTCCAGTCATTTCAGTACATCTCTGTCTCCAATTTCTCTCAGCTCTGCTTCTTTCTCTACATTGTGGGAAGATGGTCGCTCGTAGGCCCAATCCCATAGCTTTCGGCTTAACATTCTCAGTGGAAGGGAAGACCGTGTCTCCCAAGGGAAGATTCTGACCGGCCCACTGAACCACAAAGCAGGAGTCCTCCCTGACAATGTGAGGTGGGAAAGGTGATCTGGAGCAAGTTCCAGGAGCCCAGTGTCCTCCTCCTGGCACTGCCCAGCATCCTGTGCCCCCGCACTTCCTGCCTCAGGACAAACACCTGTTTATCCAGCAACTGCTCACATGATGGGGTATCCTGAATTTCTTGTTCATCTTCCCCTGCAGATGCCATGCCCAAGAGCAAGATTTCAAGGGTGGTTGCTCTCCCCTCTCCTGTCTTGCCACTTGAAACCCACTCATGCCCCCAGAGCCCATGGTGGCTTTGCTGGTGGCCCCTTTGTGTTGGTGACTCACGCTGCAGCTGCTGAGCTCCTTTCCCCAGCCAGGCTTGCCCTGTGGGTGTGCTGGCCGCTAGCCTGGGCTCACCATTCCCACCTGCCCCATTCCTTCAGGCCCCTGATGCTCCTCCATCCATTTCCCCCCAGCAACATATACACAAAGTTGAGAGTCACGCCCTCCACATTTTTATCAAGCCATGGATGAAATACCGGGAAAGAAGACAGGGTGAACTATGTTCATTGAAACTTTCTCTAAATGTCCTTGCTGACACACCTTACTTTGCTATCTTACCCTCAGGACCAACAGGGAAGGATTATGGTCCATTTGCACTCCATCTACAGTGGTTCCTGAATCTCTGACTTGAGTTCACCTAGTGAGCCTGTAGGTTCCTATCTCCCTTGCCTCCTCCCCTAGGTGCCAACAAACCATTTCCTCAACAAAGCCCAGGATCCCCTTGGAATTCCCAGGTGTTGGGTTTGCAGAACTCACCCCACCCTCTGTGGGGAAAGCAGAATGGCATTGGGACCTGACAATGGCTCCACCATCACAGGTCCTCAGTGTCCTGGGCTGGAATTTGTACAGACCCCCAGAGCCTCACCTTCTTCAGGAGTTGTGTGCTCTCTGTGGCTCTCCACCCCTATCACTGGCTACCTGCCCCTTTGTCCAGATTCATTCCACCCGTCTCAGCAGTAGACACTCTCCTTGAGAGAAGTCACAAGGGCAGAAGGGCTAGCATTACACTGAGCTGCAGGCACAGCCTCGCCTTCTCTCCGTTGTCTTTATCACATCTCTGGGAGAAAGGTGCAGAAGCGGAGCTGTCCTTTGCATACAGAATCCCAAACCCTCAGTGATTCCTTTACTGCTGCAAGAGCCACATGCACGGGGGACACTCTGGACAGCTCCATCTCTGGCCAGGTCCCTGGGGCACGGGAGCTGGCTCATGTGAGCTGGCTCATGTGAACTCCCAGCCCTCCTCACCCCCTCAGTCTTTGCTTGTGCTCCTCCCTCTGCCTAGAACCTCCCGGCATTTTCTGCCAATGGTCATCATGGCTCTTCTTCGAGCGCAGGCTCAAATGCTGCCTCCTTCCTGAGGCTTCCTGTGGCCCGATCGTTCATTCATTTGCTCATCAAATATGTATTGAGTGCCTGTGGTGCCAGGCACTGTTCTGGGCACTTGGGATCTATCAGTGAGCAAAACGAAGGATTCCCCCCCGCCGCCCCGCCCTTATGGAGCTTCCATCCAGATGGGAGGGAGAGTACAATAAATAGTAAAATAATAAGCAAACTACATCACATGTTACGAGGTAACAAGTTATAAAGGGAAGAGAAAAATATGGAGCACCTGAAGGCAGGCCAGGAGTGCTGGGGGCAGTGGGGTTGCTATCTTAATTAGGGGGGTTGAGGCGGACCTCCATGAGCAAGGATGAGGTGAAGGCTGAGCCAAGTTGGTGTGGGTGAAGAGAGCAAGGGGGGCAGTGCTGCAGCGCTGGGAATGAGGGCACGCCCCAGAGCTCCAGGGACAGCAGGGAGGCAGGGTGCACGGAGGGAGCAAGGGAGAAAATACGAGACGATGGGGTTGGAGAGGTAATAAGCTGCTGATTTTTCCTCTCGCCCTGAGCTCCTTCTGCCCTTTTTATGTGCAAGATTAGCACATTCCTTCTGCGGGCTGTGGTAGTCAGTGTGTGTCTGGGGCTACAGAGGGAGTTCCAGTGTCCCCCAGAACCTAGCCGCCTCCTGACACTTGGCACCCACATAACAAATGTTGCCGAGTGAATGCAGACATGCTTGAGGGCAGTGCAGGGGAAGAGGGCAGTGGTGCTCAGGGCGACACCAGAGTGAGAACTGAGACCGGGCAAGACCTGATGCTTGGGCACAAACTTCAAGGCTCTCACGCAGTCTCGCCTGCCCAGGCTTCCCTGTCCCTTTCCTCTTTCCTCCCTCTCTCTGCTCCTGATCTCCGTTTTGCATCTTGGGGGCTGTCCATCCTTGAAAGCCAGGCCCCAGCACCTCTCCCAAAACTCATCCCCACCTGCTGCTTCCTCCCGCTTCACTCCCAGCCACAGCCACGGTCACTAGGCAAAGCGGTTGCTCTCTAACTAAAAGAGGTGCTTACAGTAGCCCCAGAGGGGGCACGTTCTCCTTCTAGTTCTCCTCATTGTGGAGACTTCAGCCTGCCCCCAGGCTGTGGTCTAAGATCAGATGGGGGACCTGGAAGCCACCGGTGGGGGGTGCTTCACCCCAGCTGACCCTCTCCCACCTTCTCCACCGCAGCCTATGAGATCGTCATAGAAACGGGCAACGGAGGCGAAACCAGGGAGAACGTCTGGCTCGTCCTCGAAGGCAGGAAGAACCGATCCAAAGAGTTTCTTGTGGAAAATTCTTCCCGACAGCGGGCCTTTAGGAAGTAGGAAGAGGGGTTCCCACAAAGGAGTGGTGGTGGGTGGGGTGGGTAAGAGAGGGACCCCCAAAAATCAACCCCCTTGGTGGGCACCATAAATATACAAATGGGCCTAAACTGCACTTATGGATCTCCTATTGTGTGCCAACCCTGTGCAAACTCGATGGAGGAATTTCCTTTATAAAAGGCAAAGGAGGGGATTGCCACTCAAAGGAAGGCCACTGTATGAGAATTTAATTATGTCAATCACTAAAAAGAAAGGCTAATTCTGTAACGTGCTAGAGGTGCTAATTATCGCTACAATGGCAGTCATACTACAATATACAGTTATATAGTTATATAGTTATAATATATAACTATATTAAATTAACATGTTGTATACCTTAAATTTACACAGTCTTATGTCAAATATATTTCAGTTTTTAGAAGTTAATGGAAAGCTACAGCAAAAATTAATAATTAACTCATTAAAGAGAGCCCACTTTGCAGCAGAACCAGGTAGCATTGCAGACCTTCTCTAAGTCCGTGCAGACCAGAAGCTCACGGTCTAGTTGAAAAGGAAAACATTCAGCCATGAGATGGCAAGAGAGTCATCATGGGAGACAGCACAGAACTGAGTTCTCCTTCGAAGGAGGAAGGGAGGAGAGACCCTCTGTGAAGGCTCTCTAGGGAAATCAGCCTTGGGTTTTGGGTAAAGGTGCCTCTTCTCACCGTTCCTGGTTGGCAGGCACGCTGGAGAATCTCCCCTCCTCCTGCACACCAGAGCCCCCCTCTGAACTGCCCAGATGCCCACTTCATCTCCCCGCGTCCGCCAGAACTGCTTACAGAAGCCTTCCCCGCCCGGGACCCACTAAACCTCCCATTCGAACTCCCTTGCGTCAGGATGAGGTCTGAGCTCCTTAGACTGGCACTCCGGACCAGCACAGATGGCCGCACCCCGCCTCTCCTCTTCCCTTGGCTGAACCCCAACTGCAGCCAAGCCAGTACTCCTCCCAGGGGTGCCTATGCCTCCTCCCTCGCAGTCCCCATTCCAGGACTGTGCCCAGTCAGGTCCCCCTCAGGGCCTCTTCCCTTCCTCCGGAGGCTCTGCTCTCTGAATCCCACCACCCTCCCCAGCCCAATACCCAGGGCCCAGGGCCTCGCCCTCCTCCCAGCTCCATGTGCTGCATGATGTTACCAATCCCTGGTGCATTCAGGCTGTGGTCGCCAATTCCATCCCTGCTCCTCAGACCAGTGCCTGGAATACAGTAGGCACTCAATAAATGCTCACCTCCTTCAGTGGACACGGGCAGCTCTTGAGGGCCATACCTTTGTATCCTGCAGGGGGACCACAGACACGTTCGAGTTTGACAGTGTCTACTTGGGGGACATTGCCTCCCTCTGCGTGGGCCACCTCGCCAGGGAGGACCGGTTCATCCCCAAGAGAGAGCTGGTCTGGCACGTCAAGACCATCACCATCACGGAGATGGAGTACGGCAACGTGTATGTACTGTGCCTCCGCCCTTCCCCCCGGAAGTGCTGCTGACTCTGAAGGGACAGAAGGGCTAGAGCATGGGCTAGCCACCAGGCCCCAGGGAGCTGTCCCCTTTGAGGCCACCTCATTCAGGAAACTTGCAAGGCAGGAAGGGAAGAGGCAGTGGTAGTGTTCTGGAGCTTTCTGAGCTGTGGGCCCACCCTCAGAGGCAGGGACTAGAGCAGATGAGCTTGGATGCTCCAGCCTTTTAATCCAGGGATGCTTCCTTGAAAAACACTGAGTAAGCCAGACAACGCCAGACAGCGGACGCTTCCCTTCCCTTCCCCTCCCATCTCTGTGCAACGACAAAGAAACACAGCTTTGAAGCCGGCTGCTTCCGCCGTCCCCGTGAAAGCCCTGCCGTCGCGGTGGGCAGAGTGGGGACCAGACCAGCAGGAGTCATCCCTTGGCCCACCTGCCTCTGAGGACTCTGGATAAGGAGCTTTGCTTCCCCCCCACCCCCACCCTCCAGGGCCTTCTGGAGCCTCGGGCATTTCTGGAGGATTAAGGGTTTTAGTTACCTGGGTAACAGTCCACAGCCATCGGTTTTTCTAATTAAAACCACTTGGTTACCACATTGGATGCCAGAAAGCAGGAGGCCCTGGAAGGCAGGAAGGACAGTGTGAAGGCACCAGGAGGGGAGGAAGGGGGTGCTGGGGCCACTGCTTGCCTTGAGGAGGCTAGGCCCAGGGAGTGAGTGACAGGCGAGGTGCACAACTCCCAGGGCCAGCCTGCTTGCTGCCCCCCACCCCAGAACCCCGGAGCTGGCCCTGCCCATGGCCATGCCTTCCCGGTGCCCGGGGAGCGCAGGGGACAGAAGCAGCAGCTAGGTGCAGGCTCCGGCCTCCAGAAGCCCAAGCTGCTCAGAGCCGGTCCGTCTGCGCTCCCCCCCACCCCCCCCACCCCCCACCCCTTCCCGCTGTATCAAAAGACCACAGACTGAGTGGCGGCTCAAATAGCAGACATCTTTTTCTCACCATTTGGAAGGCTGGAAATGGGAGGTCAGTGTACCAACATGGCTGGGTCCTGATGAGGCCTCTCTTCCTGGCTTGCTGTGTCATTATGGCAGAGAGAGCAAGAAAGAGAGAGAGAGAACTCAGGTACCTCTTCCTCTTCTTTCTTTTTTTTAAGAGAGAGAGAGAATAAGCAGGGGGAACGGCAGAGGGAGAGGGAGAAGCAGGCTCCCTACCGAGCAGGGAGCCCGATGCGGGACTCAATCCCAGGACCCCGGGATCATGACCTGAGCCAAAGGCAGACACTTAACTGACTGAGCCATAAGGGCACTATTCCCATCAAGGGGCCCCACCCTCATGACCTCCTCTAAACCTAATCACCTCCCAAATATCCAAATGCCATCACACTGGGGGTTAGGGCTTCAACATATGAATTTGGAGGTGAGACATAATTGAGTCCCTTTCAGGCTGCAGTGTTACTAATTGCTCTTTTAGAGAAAAACCAGCAGGTACAATGAATCCTGCCAGAGTTCTGGGTGTGGCTGCTTGGAGCAGTACTGATGGGGACTGGAGAAGGGGACACAGAAGGCCCGGAGGAGTTACCAACTCACCCAGCAAGCCGGGGCCAGGGCAAAGCCCCTCTGCCACCCAGTACTGCCTCCCAACCACATGGAGTGTGGCTGCTGATACCACACCTCCACAGACCCCGGTAATAAACCAGACAAGCAAAGACAATATAATACAACGCAATAATAAAATGAAATCGTCCCCACTTTAGTTAGCTTTGAACCGACAATGTCTGCTGTGAGAAAGAGAGTGAGCCCCAAATCTCAGCACCACCCAGCACCTTCCAGTCTCTGAAGGGAGGGGAAAAACAAGCTCAGCCCATGAACTTCCTACCCCACAGTCCTGGGCCCAAGTTGTAGGATTTCTCTTCCAGGGGAAAGAAGCCCCCATTGCTACACCCTCAAGAGTGTGGCCTTTTGTCATGATGTCACCAGGGCTGGAGGAGGAGGAAGGGATGTCCATGGGGTGGGGGATCCTCCCAATGGGAAGGGGGTGCAGGGAGTCAGACCCTGGATACTGAGCCGTGTGGCCTCAGGCAGTAACCCCTCACCTCCCTGTGCTCACTCTCCCCTTTGGGAAGAGAGCTGGGTGTTCACTGGAGTCTGGCGCTGGGGGAGGAGGATGACAGGGGCCCCAGCTCAGGGAGCTCTCAGAGCTCATACCCCAACCGCCCCGCCTGTGGTTCCTGAGGGATGGTGTACCTGCATCCACAGTTCCTTTCCAACCACCATGTTAACCGTAATAGCTGGACTTCCGTGAATTACAAACGAATTTAATCTCAATCTCCTATAAACACACTAATCTCCAATTTTCATCTTTCAACCGTTTCCTCCTCCCCTGCAATGGGCAGTACCTCCTAACCTGTTCTCCTTCACCACTAAGATCCTCAGGATTGCAGTGCAAGGACACACACACGGGCTTTCCTTTCTTTTTTCTTTTAACCAGAAATAACTTTATTGTTTTATCTCAATACCATATATAACACACAATCATTATATTGGGGTGCCTGAGTGGCCCAGCCGGTTGAATGTCAGACTCTTGGTTTTGGCTCAGGTCATGATCTCAGAGTCGTGGGATTGAGCCCGGCATCAGGCCCCAAGCACAGCATGAAGCCTGCTTGAGATTCTCTCTCGCTCTGTTCCCCCCCCACCCTACTCTCTCTCTCTGTCGCTCTCTCAAATAAATAAATAAATCTTTGGGGCACCTGGGTGGCTCAGTTGGTTAAGCATCTGCCTTCGGCCCAGGTGGTCCTGGGATTGAGCCCTGTGTCGGGCTCCCTGCTCAGCATGGAGCATGCTTCTCCCTCTCCCTCTGCCCCTCCCCCCCCCCCCCCCGGCTCATGCTCTCTCTCTCAAATAAATAAAATCTTTAAAATAAATAAATAAATAAATCCTTAAAAAATACACAGTCATTATAAAGATTCAAATAATTCACAAAGTCTATAAAAGAAAGTAACACCTCCCTAAACCTTACCCATCAGAGATGGCCACCAGGAGTATTTGGTGACTCCACTGTCTCTGACACTTTATAATATCTCACGAGCACACTGTTCACAGAAGTGTGATCAGATTTACATGTTTTTCAAATATATTTAAATTCTTTTCATTCGCTATTCTTTGCTTTTGCCTTTACTCTTTCTGATGACCCTATCCTCATTTCTAGCGGGAAAAGCCCGGAATGTGTCCTTCCACATCTAGAGTCTTAACTCCACAAAGCCCTAGGGTCCCACATTTTGGTGATCTTATAATTAGATCTATTAGAAAGCTTTTCCTTATAGCTATACCAGGGAATATTTTTCAGCCATTAAAAATAATGAATTAAATATGTACCAGATGACTTGGAGCAATTCCCAGGAAAAGCAAGATATGGGAAAACACATATTATATGATGCCATTTTGTAGAGGGAACACTGACGTCCCGCATATGTCTGTGTCTATGTGGGTCTGTGCAGGGTTGGGTGAAATGGAAGGAAACTTGGCAAGAGACACCTGCAACTGTTACATGGGTTATCTGAGGTAAAGGTGGGACGTTGAAGTAGAAAGGAAAGAGGGAAAAAGGAGACAGCCACGCAGAAAGGAGAAGAAAAAGTGCATTTAGAAAAACACGCATGTGATCGCATGATTTGTGCATTTATATAGAATTATGTATATCAGTGAGAATTTGCATAAAGAAATACATTTTTAAAGAATGTCTAAACAAAGAATGAAGTTATATCCCCTCTAAGAAAGTGTATGTAACAACAATCCACATTTATCAAGTGATAACTGGGGGAAGAGAGATCTTGAAGCAGAATTCAAATTTCCTGCCCGTGTCTTTCAGTGGCTGGCTCCTCCAGTGGCTGGGCAGGCTGGCTGCGGGCCCGGCTCTGGCTCACCTTGGGCAGTGACTTCTCTTCTTAAAGACTTAGTTTCCCCTTCTGTGAAATGGGAGAATGATGCCTACAGCTCTGTGTTGTTGTGGGAACTAATGAGATGCAAGAACGCAAAGCCCTAGCATTTAGGAAGCATGCAGAAAAGCAAGCTCTTTTTGCAGTTATGGATTTTCATCTAAAAGGGGTCTGATTTTGCACCACTGGGCACGCCCCGTCAGGGCTGCATTCCTGACGTCATCGGTCAGTGCCAGGAGAGCTTATTTCCGAAGCTGTTAAAGTATTAGGAGTTGGGAGTGGGAAGAAACCATAGCAGTTGTTCAATTCAAACCGCTAGCATTGCTGATGGGAAAACCAAGGTCCGGGTAGGGGACGTGGCTTGTCCAAGGTCACATGGGTGGGAGGTGGCAGGGCTGGGGCAGACCCCATGTACCTTTGTTCCCGTGCATCATTTTCCCACCATGCCCTCTGACTTCCTCCTTTGTACTTAATTATTGGTCTCACTACCATTGCCCAGAGGCTAAAATTGGGGTTGTGGGGGGTGGGGGTCGAGAGGGGACTTTTTGGTCCAAGACATTTCTCTTGTCCCTAGATTTGCTACTGCTTATGGTAGCTTCTTCAGTAAGTACTTTCTCTAACCCCTTTTGCTCTACAGACCATGAGGACATGCACACTCGCACGCGCGCACACACACACACACACACACACACACACACACACACACACACACTCATAGTTCAACTCAGCCCAGTGCAAGGGACTTGACAGCACATGTTCCCCAGTGACATCTCCACTTGGCTTTGCCTGGGATTGTCACTCTGGATCCTGCAGCTATCTCTGAAGGTGACTATACTGGGTAGAAATATTCATCAGTCCCTTTGAAAGAGCAAGGGGACCAGCATGGTTAGTGTGGAGTGAGCTTAGAGAAGGCCAGGTGCTGGGTCAGAAAAGCAAACACGGGGCAGAGGGTCTAATCACAGAGGGTCTTTCAGACCTTTGTAAGGTGGTGGTTTTCACTTAACCTAAGAAGCCATTGGAGGGTTCTGAGCAGAGGAATTACATTCTCGGGCTTCTATGTCTACAGAGTCACTTGGCTGCTGTGTAAAGAATGGACCACAGGTAGCAGGAAGCAGGGAGACCAGCTAGGCGTCTGATCTATCCCAGGGAGAAGGAGGTGCTGGTGACTTGGACCAGAGGGGCAGCAGAGAGGATAGTGAGATACTGCATACTTTTCCAAGTGGCTGATTCTGGACCTATTTTAAAGATGGGGTCAGTGGGATTTGCTGGTGGATTGCACATGGATTTGGGGGGAGGGGTAAAAGGATAGAGAAGCCACTCACTGTGAATTTTAAGACAAACAGACTCCATCCTCATATTTTAATGCAGACATTTCCAGCCCCAATATCCTGCCACCTGGGAAAGGAATCATGTATGGACCCGGGGCCCAGGGGGAGGGCGAGAGCCTCGGCTGGTGCCCCCTGAGCCTCCTCCCTCCCCTCCCCCAGGTACTTCTTCAACTGTGACTGCCTCATCCCCCTCAAGAGGAAGAGGAAGTACTTCAAGGTATTCGAGGTCACCAAGACGACGGAGAGCTTCGCCAGCAGGGTGCAGAGCCTGGTGCCAGTCAAGTACGAGGTCATCGTGACGACGGGCTATGAGCCAGGGGCAGGCACCGACGCCAATGTCTTCGTGACCATCTTTGGGGCCAACGGGGACACGGGCAAGCGGGAGCTGAAGCAGAAAATGCGCAACCTCTTCGAGCGGGGCAGCACCGACCGCTTCTTCTTGGAGACGCTGGAGCTGGGCGAGCTGCGCAAGGTGCGGGTGGAACACGACGGCAGCGGCCACTACTCGGGCTGGCTGGTGGACAAGGTGGAAGTCACCAACACCAGCACCGGCGTGGCCACCATCTTCAACTGCGGCAGGTGGCTGGACAAGAAGCGGGGGGATGGGCTTACCTGGAGAGACCTCTTCCCTTCCGTCTGAGGGGCTGGAGGCTCTCCCTCCCAGCCCTCCACCGAGATGCTCCTGACCTCCACCTTGGGGTTTCAGTAGTCCTTTCCCAAAGCCTCCTGGAGCTGGGACTGGGGTTCTTCGTGGTTCTTCCTCACTTCGTGGTTCTCCAGAGGCCTCTGCGGGTGACTGCTGGGGGGGTGTCCTGCCCCTTCCCAGTCTCCCGGACCTACAGGAGTCAATCAACAGGTGTCATCATCCATGGCTGCACCTTCTGCATTTTCTTCTCCAATAACAGCAATGGCTAGGCTGAGACTTGCTGCCAAGTGTGGACGGGAAATTGGGGCTTCACCCAGGGGATAGAAGTGGGGAAGAAGAGGCCATGGAGATGGTGTATTTTAAGCGAAAAACTAATTAACATGTTTTTCCCAAAAAAGCTGGGCTAATTAAATTATTACCAACCACACCCCACAAAGAACTCATCTTGGCATCTGCTCACTAAGAAATGCATCCTTTTCCCCAGTTTCAATAAATCCAGTGGCAAATGGAGAAAAACATCAGGGGGAAGTGTTTTAGCCCCGGGGGGGGGATTCGTGAGCCTGTGATAAGGTACATGATTTTTTTCCATCATTTACAGAGAATGGTGCCCAGGTGCTCACTGGTTATCCTAGCCTGTGATAACACAGGTGAGACCCAGAGAACTGAACAGAAGTTGATGGGGGGGCAGGACCTGGAAAAGCCTGGTCACTGGCACACTCGGGCCGGGCCAGGAGGAGGGGACACGGGATGAGTTAGCACCATCACCATCACCCGTGGTTCCTGGGGCTCCCGTGACTCCCCACGGGGCGGGCGATGTGTGCTGAGAGCTCAGGGGAACAATATAAGGGTATGGTCTCTGCCCTCAGGGGGATAGGACCTTGATGGAGAGGCAGTGGGAGAACCACACACACACACACACACACACACACACACACACACACACACACACACATCCTCCCTGATGGACAAACACAAAGAGATCTGCAATGCGCAGCAAGAATGCCACAGAACTCAGCACCTGACTTCTGACTTTCCTACAGAAGCAGGACTGAGTGGGAAGGAAGTCATCCTCCAGGAGGGTACCCTGCACCAGGGTTTCCAAGGACCCGCCCTGTCACCCACTGTCCCGTAGCCCAGACCGGTGGGAACCCTTAGCGAGGCTTTGTGAGTCTGAAGCAAGTTCCAGGAGTTCCCGGAGACCGTTGGAGAAAGGCTGAGGTTGCAGGCACTGGCTCCGAGGCAGCCTGCCTGGGCTTGAGCCCCAGCTCCAGCCGGAGAGCTTGGGAGAGCTTGGGCACATTATTCCGTCTCCTGGGATCGCAGGTTCCTCACCTGTGCCACAGGGAGAATGATGACAGCTACCAGTCACCGGGAGGGCGAAATGAGTTCATCTGCAGGCAGTTTGAATTCAAGGCCTGCACTGAAGGGGGAGTGTGTCTGTCACGTTGAGCAAGGGAGCAGGACTCCAGGGAGCTGGGGTGGGGGTCGGGGAGAAGTAATCGTGAAACAGCTTTATTGAAACTGGTTTTCGCCATCTGCATCCTCCGCCTCCCCACCGCCCCATCCTCCCACCACCCCTGTCCCAGGACGAACCCTTAACCAAGCCTCGAAGCTCTTCTGAACCCTCTTAGGTCAGAAAAAGAGCAACCACCACTTTAAACCACAAAGCCCCTAACTGTTCTGCAATTGAAATGTCCGGCTCCTCTCTAAAGGCCAAAGCACACTCAGGATTCGTCTTAGCCCATCCCCTAACTCAGTCCTCTCACAAGGGGACCCGACGTGGAGGAGGAGTGCACGCGTGTGTGTACATGTGTGCGTGCGCGTGTGTGTGCACCGCGGTGGGTGCGTGGGGGGGCAGTCCCTCCACTTCCTCCCCGCCTCGCGCTGTCACTCCTGCTCCCCCTCTTGCTGACCCCAGGTTCCCATCCCTTGGGGAAGGAAAGAAAGGAAGGAGGCCCGTGGGGGTTCTTTCCCCATCCCTTCAGCCCTCCAATCTGTCTTCTTTTTAGGACCTAAGATACCTATAGAGGAGGTCCTCGGGCATCCTTTGCTCTGGCGAGCTCTGGGCATTCAGGCCACTCATCTCTGCCATCAGCAGCCGGCCAGCCCACCCCTCATCCCTAGCATTGGATAAGAGGGCAGCCAGAAGGAAGGGGGTACTCTCACGCCACCAGCAGCCATTTCTGAGGGTCCTGTCCGCATAGCCACGGCCTCCTCCTCAGCCCCTCCCCTGTGTCTGAATGAAGAAAGACGGTCAGCTCGAAGTTGAAAACAGTGGTCCGCCCCGTTGTCGGGCAAGCACTGAGTGCCCTCGCTGTGGGTTGCGGCCTCCGTTGTCTCGTGGCTCCAGCCGAAGCTGGTGTCATCATGCTGCTGAGGGGCCCAGTGTCAGCAACTCTTACCCGGATAGGGCAGGCCTGGGTTGAGGACACACCCCATGACCTTCGTCCCTTTACTTTCTGTCCCTTACCTGCCCTGCCCCCTTTGCTGGCCTCACAAAGGACTTGTCAAGCCCTGATGAAACTCTGTGAAGACCCCACAAACAACGGTCACACCTTTGGCTCATTCAGGTACACTTCCCCCCAGCCTGGTTCCCCAAGTTCTTGGGGCCTGGGTCATCCCTGTCACGGGCCCCACGTGCAGCAGGGTACCCTCCAGCAATGCCGAGCACCACCGTGCTCCCTGCTGACTCAGTCCTGTCTGCCTGAGGTCTCCTGGCACCCGCCCAACCCCTGTTCCCAGGCCCCATGCTAGTCCACCCTCCCTGCTTTGTGGGAGCAGGGAACTTAGCACCCCAGCGAGCCTCTGACTCACCCAGGGGCTCCTAGGGGTGAAGCTGGGCTTGAACTAGGCTGTCTGATGTCCTTCACACTCCGTGGAGGAGGTGGAGGGAGGGGGTGGGGGGGAGAGGCGCATGGCGGTGGGGAGGGGCTAGGCAGGGGAGTCCCCAGGCTTGCAGGATTCAACACCTGTCAGGTCCTGCTTCTTTAGGCAGCCCCTGGCCGGAGGGAGTGTTGGGACCCTCGGCAAGTCCTATCATTGGGGGCCCTGCAGGCCTCCTTCCTTCCACCAGTCTGTGCTGAGGCTGCAGGCAAAAGTGAGGGGCATGGCCTCCAAGTTGGGCAATCTGCCCTCACTCGGCTGCTGCCCTCCCCCTGAGGAAGGAGTGAGGGACACGCACAGGACGCTCTGCCTTGTAGGCAATCACAGGAACTCCCCTCTTGGAGGACAGAAAGCAAGGCTGGGATGAGGGTGAAGCAGGCAAGAAGCCTGGGGTGCAAAATTTAAGTGGGAGCTCAACCTCAGGCTCCTGCAAAGGCAGGGCCACAGCTAAGAGTGAGGCCCTTAAATGCTGCCCACGCGGCACCTCCCTCGGCTCCCCCTAGTCCTGGCCCCAAGCAGGAAGTTACTCCCTCTGTAGCAGCCACAAAGCTCTCTACCCCAGCAGTTCGAAATTCCATCCCAGCCACTGGCCAGGGTGACGGTGAACAGGCCCTTCCTCTTGGGACAGTCCCTCCTGAACCCGGCTCACCCGAGGCCGTGCTGCCAACAGAGCCCCAGGGACATTGCTGGGCCTTTGGCCACGGGCAGGTGGTGCTGGACGCCACCCCTCCTCCAGCCAAGACAGAGCCCCTCACTGGGACCCAGGGTAAAGGAAACAAAGGAAGGACCGGTCTCTTCCTCCCCCAGAATCTCCCTTCCTTTCCTGGATCCCGGCCAGAGCTGCTCATTCGCTCCCCAGATCCCCCTGGCACCCGACAACTCGACAACTCGCTGTGCTCGGAGCTTCTTATAAGGATGGCTTCTTGAGTGACAACGTTTCCTATCCGCTCCACCTTTCCTCTCCTGATTTAGAGACAAGCCTACTTTTTTTTTTAGAGACAAGTCTACTTTAAGGAATATTTGGAGAGAACCTTAATTCTATTGCTTTGGAGTAACTGCTAACAAAGTATTTCCAAATAAATACCCTGGGGGGTCCACATCAAAGAAAAGATAAGACTCATTTGCAGTTAGCACAAGTTATTTACATACAAACTGTTGCACCAAGGTCTAAAAAACACATCTGCTCTTAAGTAGGTTCAACAAAAACCTTCCAATTTTATTTCCTCAGCTCTTTGGCTGAACAACATTTTTCTTCCAAGATTTTGATAAAAGTAAACTCGGCTCAGTTCAGTTACACACCTTCTGAATTCTGATTCTGTGGGGCCCACCCACAGAACTACTGTGGGCGCCCTGCGTCCTGAGGAGCTCTTGTGCTGTGTGTGCATCCTGAACGGGTACCCCCATCTGGTCCAACCCCTTGGCAGAGCATGGCACCGGGCATCAACCACTGGCAGGCACCCAAATGCCCCTCGAGGGCAAGGTAAGGGGCTTCGGGGAACAGGTGGGGGAGCCTCAGCTTTGGACAAAGGGAGTCAAGAGCCTGGAAAGGAAGGGAGGAAAGAGCCTTTTTGCCCTAAGTTTAACAGGGGAAGTTTGGATAGGGGCACCCGGATGATGAGGGAGGTGGTACTGCTTATGAGCTGGAGGGAAGAGGAGTTCTGTGCCTTTGGCCTAAAGACCTCAGTGTGGCTTTTCTTCTAGAGTCTCCAAATGAATGAAGAAAGCCGGCTACAGAGCCGTGAGATTCCAGAAGTCTTGGTTTTGAGGTCTTAGCTACCAACCCTCTTACTGAATTGGCCATTGGTGGTGGCTGCCCATGGCCAGGGTGGCCAGAAGGGAAGAGTAGACATTGATGGGCCTGGAAAACTCTCTGGGAAATGGAGACGGAGGGGAGAACAGGAGGACGGAGGAGAAAGACTATGGAAGGCAAGGATTTTCTTTAAACATCATCATCATCATCATCATCATCATCATCACCACCATCACAGCTAATATTCATCTAGCGCATACTAGGTACCAGACATGTGGTAAGCACTTTCCATATATTAGTTCATCAAATCCTCATAAAGACATATATGAGGCAGACGCTAACATGATCCCATTTTATAGATGAAGAAACTGAAGCCCGGAGAGTTTAAGTAATTTGCCCAAAGTCACACAGCTAACAGGTGGCTCAGGAAACCCAAGGGCAGGGCCTTCCGCAAAAGAAACTCTGAATGGAAGCTGGATCCGTGAAACAGAGGAAAGAACAGCTTCTCAGGCCGGTGGTGGGGACCACGGGGTGGTTCCCGAGACAGAAGGCCGCTCAGCAAGTGCAGGGCGAGTGTGGGGAAGCAGTGTTATTTCCTGGGCTTAAGGCTGCTCCTGGGGCATGTGGATGAGGGCAAGAGGAGTGGGGGGCGGGGGGGCGGCGGGAAATGAATGCCCAGGGAAGAGAACTTTCTTGTTTCCTACTTCCCAGGAGCAGTGGGGGTTCCCCCAGGGAGCAGGCCTGCTGGGGAGAAGCGGGAGGGAGACCAGGGTGGAGGGAGCAGAGCACCGGCTCCCTGGGGTTGAGGGGAAGAAAAACGGAATGGTTCCTTGGGCTGGCCATGGGGTCCCCAGACGCAATGTCACTGGGGATGTGGCCAGAAGGGTTTCCGGATGAGATTAGTATTTGACTCAGAAGGTAGATGGCCCTGAATGGAACAAAGAGCAGAGAAAGGGAGACTCTGTCCCTTTCCTGCCCTGGGACTGGGATTCTCACCGTGGGCTCTGCTGGTGCTCAGGCCTTCCCACGCCGCCAGCCCGCAGACAGACAGCAGGTGCTTGGACTCAGCCTCCACAGTCATGCAAGCCAGTTCTTCTCAATAAATCCCCGCTGGAATATACTTCCTACTGCTCTGTTCCTCCAGAGAACACTGACTAATTCAGAGACTCTTCTTCCTTAACTTAAGGTCCCATCCCGGGGTGGGGGTGGGGGGGACCTTCTCCGTGACTGGGAGTCTCGGGCCTCGCTGTTCTCTGAGGAATCTCTTTCCTCCCAGGCGCTGCCTCAGCACGGTTGGGGGAAGCGAGGTGGAGGGGATTAGGAAGGGTGTGCATCGGCCCATTGTTGGGGGGGCACGGTACCCACGGAAAGAGAACTAGTGTCCCAGCCCCCTCCCCCCAGCCCAAAGCTAGCCCAGGCCTGGCCTCCCAGGGTCACCTCCACCACGGGGATGCACAGAGACTAATAGGGATAATGGAGGGATGCAGGGCCTGTAACTAGAAAGCTGCAGAATTCAAAAGCTGGAGGGAGCCTAGTCTGCCATTCCCATTTTCACAGTGTGCAAGACCAGGGAAGGGAGCCGTCTCTGCCCTGTCCCCACGCCGGGTCCTGGTGAGTGCTGCGTTCGGCACTGGAGACAGAGCCCTGGTTCTTGGATCAAGAGACACCGATGGAACTGTGTGGAAGGCTACAGACAGCATTTTGGATCATCTCGCTTGCACAACGACGAGGGATTTGAACCTCCTGCAAACTAGGGATTTTCGTTAATAATAATGTCTCAATATTGGCTCATCAGTTGTAACAAATGTATCCCACTGAGGAGAGGTGTTAGTTACAGGGGGAGAGAGAGCACGGGGGACCCTCTGTACTTTCTGCTCCTTGTTCTGTAAACCCAAAACTGCTCTAAAAAGTGAAGTCAGTTACTTAAAAGAAAAGGCTTACTAATATCAGTTCTGTTTTCAGGCGATGAAAGAAAGTCACCTTTCAGTTCACTGATCCACACATTGGGAAGGGACTTGAGACCACGACGCAGGGTATCCTGGGCTCTTACAAAGAAATAAGAAATCCACGCCTGCTGCTGGAAAGCAAAAGTCCTCCCTCACAGAGAAGCTGAGGAACCCTCTAGTTCAAAATGCAAGCGATTACAATTGAAAACTGATCAAAAATGAGAACTTTCCCCTTTAAGATTCATAGACTAAAGTTTAGGAAGCAGGTTAATTAAGTCCGTGGCACTGAACAGATTTTTTGAGCGATAAAGAGGTTTAAAAAAAAAAGGATAAATAAGAGAGAAGGAGGAAGAAAGAGAAGGGGGGAAGGGAGGGGAGGGGAGGGGAGGGGAGGGAGGAAGGAGAGGGGAGGGGAGGGATGAGGGAAAGGAAGAGGCGGAAGGAGGAGGGGAAGGGGGGGAGGAGAAGAGGGGAGGGAGAAGAGGGGAGGGAGAAGGGGGAACAGGTGACCGACAGGGACAGACAGCGAGGAAAATGGATGGGAAAACGGTGAATATTACCTCATTTCTTAGACAAAGACAGGTCTGTGAGAGGCTTTCTCCAGATGCCCCTGGGTACGCAGAGAAATAAGCACCCTGCACAAGTGAGGTGTAGTTAGCAATGCAGTTCATTTTTATTAGTTATAAATAAAGTACAAAAAATCCACCAAAAGTGAATCTAAGCATTTACACAATTCCTAATGTCTCCGCCTTTTCATTGATGCACTATTGCTTTAATATTCATAATAAATATTCTTCTAGCTTTCTGCTATAAAATAGTCTATGTAGCAAAATGTTGCACAGCACAACAGAACAGAACAGCAGGAGGGTTACAAAAAAGGACAATCAACACTGAGGAGAATCCTTTCACTTACCAGGGGCAACCGAATTACCCCAGCAGGCCCGGTGCGGCTGGCTCTAGAGCTGAGAAGTGAGCCACAGCCAAGGCCAGGGCGGGGGCTCGGGGAGGGGTGGGGGGGGAGGGGAGGGGGGGCACAGCCCAGCCAGGGCAAAGGGCCCCTTCCCACTCTGACCCCGCAAAGCAGCGTAAGGCATGTCCGCCCAGGAGCCCTGCCGAGGGGGCAGTGTCCGCCAGGCCTGGCGGTGTGGTGGTCGCGCACCCCGGTGGTCGACCCCACAGGCCATCTCCGAGGCTCCAGGGCAGAGGCAGGAAGGGAAGCTGGGCAGGCAGCAGGCAGGAAGCCCAGGGAACGGGACCCATAGTCTTGCTGGAGCAAAGTTGGGGCGTAGGGGCCCGACGAGGCCCGGCCACTTCCTGCAAGCCCGGGGCCGTCCGCGGGGCGAGTCTGGGCCTCCGCCTCCTCCCCCATCAGCACCATCCCAGGGGCCTCATGTGGAGGATGGACGTCTCCACCAGGCAAAGGCAGTGATGTCAAGAGGCAAGAGGGAAGGATGAGCGGGAAAGGAAGGGAGGGAGGACAGAAGGGAGGAGGCAAACATGCAGGGAGCACGGGAGTGGTCCTCCTTCTCCCGGCCAGGGTCACAGCGGGGCCCAGAGGCCTCTCCTGCGGGCACGGACCTCCTCTCTCTCTTTGTTGGCTCAAAGACATCTGGGCTCAGGGCACTGCCAGCCTTTGAGGCCACCGATTCCCCAAACCCTCCCCGGGCATTCCTTCTCAGGAGCAGTGAGGCCAGAGGGCCCTGCCCCATCCTCCACAGCAGCCCCTCCCACCCACAGCCTCCAAGGAAAAAAGACAGAGCGCCAAGGAGGAGAAGACCCTGGGAGGAGAGACCGGGAGTCCCGAATCTGTGTCCCAGGGCTCTGCTCAACAACACGGGCTCCAAGAGAGGACAGGTTGGAGTGGCAATCCCAAACATCACACTTTGGGGCTGGTATTCTGCCTACCCCATCCCCACAACTAACAACAACACGTGGATTTCAGCTGGCTCTGCAAAGGCCCACCAAGGCTTGTGAAAGCACATGTCCTGTGTCCAGGATGTGTCCGCCTATCCCGCCTCCCTGTCCCCCGCAGGATGCCCTCCTTCTTTCCATCCCTCCATCCTTTCTCTTCCCCTTCCTTCTCGCCTGAGAGGGTGAGACAGCACAGCGTGGTGTCCCACCCCCCCCTTCTGTGTCATTGTCTCTCTGGGTCTGAGGGACCCTAGACACCCTCCCCTTCGCCTCCCTCAGCCCTGCGCAGAACACCGAGACTCAAGGAGGCCAAATGACTTGCTCAAGTTCACAGGGAAGTTTGCAATGGAGCTGGTCTGAGAACCTGAGCCTCCTGACCCCCCAGTCCAAGGCTCTTTCTAATAAATCAGTCTTTTTGGCTTTCAGATGCTCCTGCTGGTAATGTCTGAGGGGCCCGGTTCTGGAACCAGAGAGATCTGGAGCCCAAGTGGAGAGAGTGACCCCTAGTGCCCCGGACCTAGCTGGGAGGATGAAGGTGGGGTGGGCTGAGGTTGTGCGAAGGGTAAGGGAAGAAAGAAAAAGAGATTAATGATGGGGATTTGGGGAGGGGGCCAGGGTAGCAAGTGAAAGGATTAGCCCAGTCTGCTGACGAGTGCAAATTATATTTATATATGTGCTAAATACAGTCACTATATTGGAGTTTTTCACTAGGTCACAGCATACAGAATCAAAGGTTTGCATTTCGTATGGAATGTATCCAAAGAGGCCAGCACCACAGTAGGACAGCTTGCAATCACACACCCTGATAGTTTGGACGAAATAAAGTTCGCGGAATTTTATTTAAATTTTTTTTTTTTGTATTCATAGTTGTTTGTCATCGTACCAATGCATGCAAAGCATTCCACTCCCAGAAACAACGCCAAAATGAGGTAATAGGAGTAATAAAAAAAATTAGTATCCTTTCTAAATAAATAAATTATAATTAAAAATGCAAAACAACTATAAAAATAATTAAATAAGAACCCACGATATCTACAAGTTAGTCATAAATTATGATTGTTAAATATAAGGCATTTAAACTCACAAAACCCTGTAAACTAGCAACGTGCCATGTTTTTTGTTTTTTGTGTTTTTTTTTTCATTTTTGTTTTTCTATCAGCTGAAATCGCTCTAGCATTTGCTCTACGCGCAGGAGATGAAACACGACAGGGGACCTGACAGACGTTGCTACAGCCCCACGCGGGGAGTGTTTGCCCCGCCAGCAGGCGGCGGGCGGGGGGCTTGGGGGATTTCTTCAGGAAAAAAAAAAAAGATCTGGTGCTTTGTCTTCACCTTTGAAAAAACTGTGCTTGTTCATTAGGCATAAAGAGTTGAGAATACTTGCAGGGGGGCTGGGAGCATTTGCAGAAGAGGAGCTTGAGTCCTGCCACAGCTGCTGGGCCGGGGGAGGGGGGGTGCGGGGGCGGGGGGGGGGGCCCAGGGGTCCCGGCAGGTGGAGGAGCCCCGCGCCTGGGCCTCTGCCCCGAGCCAGCCGCCTGTGGCGTTGGTTGGTTTCGTGGATTGGCGTCCTTGGCGACCCTCTTTGGCCCGGGCTGCACTGCGGCTGGGAGGCCCACCTTGAATCCTGGGGTGGCTCTGCCCCAGAAGGCACTCATGCGTCTCAGTCAGGAAAGGGTCTGAGTCCCTTGAGTTGAGCAGGAGGAGGAATACCGGCGGTGTCCCCTCCTGGAGGTGGTGGGTACAAGATGCTGAGGCCTGGCGCCTGCCTCTTCGTCATCTTCCCAGGGCTCCCCAAAAAGGGAGAGGGGGCTTCGAGGGCGCAGAAGCACAGACTCCTCTCCCGGGTTCTCACCCAGAGAGCTGTCCGGCTAAGGAGCCTGGAGCTGGCAGGGGCCTGAGTCCACATCCCCTCCTATGCCCACCTACAGGGTACAAGGGCCCCAGAGAGATGGGGAGGGGAGGAGGGCTTCAGGATCCACCCCCCCCCAAAGTCGGTGGCTGACCTCTCCCCTCTGGGGCGATCCCCACCCCAGTCAGTGCCTAATGTTAGCCTGGGGCACTCAGAGCCTGCCCAGTACAGGGAGGAGGAGGGGACCGCATGCGTCCCACTCACAGCCTCTGAGACAGATGTTGGTGCCCGCAGGAAGTTGTTTACAACAGCTCGGTAGGCACTCAGTCCTACCACTTGAAAGATGTGTTGATGTCAGGGAGGATCAGAGAATGTGAGTGTTGGAAGGAAATTTAGCAAGCATCCAACCCAACCTCCTTGCCTTACAGCTGGGGAAACTGAGGCCCAGCAGCGTGGCATGCATTGTCATTGAAGAACCAAGACTAGAACCCACACCCCAGCTCTCGCGCCATCTGCCTCCGTGCCGACTCCCTCTACTTGCTAGCCTTTTGAACCAGCCTCAGAGAGCACAAGAGCCCCAGACTGAGAGGGGAGTGACCTTCCCTGGACCACCCTGGCTACCCCCAGGTCACCGCAGGCTGGGGAGAATTCCCCACTCCCTGTGGCTACTGGTAACTGGCTCTCCCTGAAATCCTGACTCGGGAGCACTTTCTACACCAGTGGGTTCTCCAGCCTTTAGCCCTGGAGACACGGTTCGCACACTGGAACCATGGAACTGGACAATGTAATGCTCATTGCTGTTAACCCTGCATCAGCTAGTCACCATTTTTGTGCTATTATATGCGTCTTGGCTCCTCAGCTTTAAGTTCCTCAAGGCAGGGATATTGTCCTCTTTCCCCGCACTGAGCAGGCACTCGGTAAAGATTTTATAGAACACCAGAGTATGGGTGCTGGAAGAAGCCTCAGTCTGAGGAAGATCCTTGAGTAACCCTCCCACCAGAAGCCAGCCACATCCCCCATTCTGTGCCTGCAGGTGTCCGGAAGAGCCATGCCTCCGCCTGACAGCTCTGGTTGTGCTAGAAGGTTCTACCTCAAGCCCAAATCTGCCTCTCAGTCATTTTTACCCATTGGTGCTGGATGTACCCTTGGTAGCAGCAGTGCAGACTCAGGTTTTCTTAACCTTACAGAATTTCTTCATGTATGGGATAAGTATTCTGTCCTCCTTAGTCTTCTCTTACTGGTATGAGGGCATTGAGACTGGGGGAGGGGGGAGGCTTTGAGGGCAGTGCAAATTAGGGAGGGGGAGAGGCAAAGGAAGGGAGCAGAATTCCAGCTGGGCTGGGGTTTTCCACCTGTGGGTGAAGAAAACTGGGCTGGGGTTGGAATTTGGTGGATCTTCCCATCTCCTCTCTTCTGTCCTCCCAACTCTCTGCTCCCTTTGAGGTTCAAGAAAAATCGCAGGGTGGTGCAGAAAGACACATGGTGTGGTGTCACTTGGAACTTCCATGTCAGTCTCTCCACCACCCCCCCACCCCGTCCCTAAACCCCAAGGAGGTTCTCAGGACGGAGCATGAATTTGTTGTGTGGAGAGTGTCAGTCCTCACAATGTCTGGGTGAGGTAGAAGAGGGGGCAATGGGGATGCACTGTCGTTTGTCTCCCCTCTAAGGAGAAGGAAAATGAGGCACAGAGAAAGAGCGGGATTTGCCCACGGTTGTCAAAGAGTCAGAGAAAGAGCCAGAGACTAGGGACCCAGGGCCTCCCAAACCCAGCCAACACAGTCTCAGGACCGGGGCCATCTCTGAGAGACTCCATTGGGATCTGAGACCCCCCAAAGGAAGCTGAAGGCCCTCCTCCAGGTCCACAGTGTTTGACCTCAGCCCCTGAGTGCTAGCCAAGAGCACTTTGGCCAAGGCCAAGTGTCTACCACCCGTGCTAACAAATCTTCATCATCCAGTTAATTTTTTGCATAGGGAGGCAGTGGCCAAAATTGCCTCTTTGTGACAGGGCTTAAGCACAGCCAAAAGGAAGAAGGTGGCGTGAGCAGGGACACCCTGGCTCCAAGGAACACGGGGGCAACTCTAGCTGAAGGCGGGCCCCTCCCTAGTTCCACGTGGAACCGGGGACATGGCTGGAACTGAGTAGTTGGGCCCTGGAACTGGGGAGCCCTCCTTCCAGACGGAATCTCCCCTTCTCCTACTCAAACTCTGCCTTCCTCACCCTGGCTGAGCCCCTCGGGGGCCCGCCTAAGCCCCCCATCTGCTCCTTTTCCAGTCCTCCCCTTCCCCAGATGCTCCCCTTCCACACTCCATGCACTGTAAACATGAGAAAAACAAAAGCAAAGGAAAAAACAAAACCGAAAACAAAACAAGAACCCCCCCCTCCCGCCTCCCAACCTGGGTGGGGAAAAAAAAAAAAAATCATCCTTTCTCACCAGAAACAGGATTTGGCTTTTTTTTTTTTCCCCCACCTTTGATTCCTTTTTCCTTTTTTTCTCATAAAGACGGGAAGATTTGGGCTGTCGTTGGTTGGTTCAGTCAGGCACCAAAACAAGGAACTCAATGAGAAATATTTGGTGCGAATTCGTAATAGCGACATGTCCACCACAAGATGACTAGAGCACCACACACAATATTTTTCTTAAGCTAACATGCTCCGGCTGCCATCCACAGAAATAGCTAGAGACCCCTACATGGTTTCTACGTGGTCGAGAGGTATATATACAATCCTTCAAAGGACAGGATTGAGGGGCCTGTCTATCAGCTAGGACCTTCCAGTTCACATCCAGATTCTCAGCAGCGTGGGCCCCCCCTTCCCACCCCTGCTCCGGGCACGGCCAGCTCCCTCCCGCGCAGCGAGGTGGATGGGGGCAGTCACCATTCTGGATGGGGGGGTCCTCCCCCCACCCCTCCTTTCCCTCAGACACCGATACCGCCTACTCCTCTTTCCACAAAATGTGCTTGCAGGCTTTTCCTCTACATCAAATGGCTCAGAAGGCAAAGTTTGGCTGCAAGGGCTATGGCCGTGGGGGGACCTGGTGAAGGAAAATGGGGCATCCACGGGCTAATTCCTCCCTCAGCTGTCGGCTCCCAGTTGTGTCTCAATGTCCACTCGGCAGATGGGACATTTCTTGCTCATGGCGAGCCACTGGTCCACACACAGTTGGTGGAAGAGATGCATACAGGGTAGGCGCCTGGAAGAGAAGGGAGGGTCAGACGACTGGCGGAAAGGGAGGGGTCCCCGGCAGGCCAGGGGCGGCTATCACAGGCTGGGGGGGGACCCACACTGGCACCACTGGGGGACGGGCCAAAGAGGGTCTTGGGAGCCCTGCCCCAGAGTGAGGCTGTGGCTGGGATGAGAAGTCATGACAGGGAGGATCACCCCATGGCCCTCCTCCTCCATGAAGCCCTTTCAGACCAGCCTGAGACAAAGCCATGACTTTGTCTGAGACCCATCCAGGCCAAACATCACTCTGTTCTCTTACACTTTGTGTCCACCAGTCCACACCATAAACGTCACACATCTAGAACATTCCACACCCCACCTTCCCAGAACAACCACATAGCCCACTATAGCAGCACACTTAGCACACACACGCACAAGAGAACAAGCACCGTACCCCTGACATACGGCACATGACTGATTACTAACACCTGTCGGGGGGAAGGGAGGGGAAACAGAAGAGGCGGGTCTCCTACCTCACATCTTCTCCATCTTCCAGCATAGACAGACAGATTGTGCATTTCTCGTCTGTGTCTGACTCCTCCCCCTCTTCCTTCTTGCCCTTGCCATCCTGGGGTCTTCGCTATGAGAAGCAGAGGAGAAGCATTAGGTACCTGGCTCAGCTCACCTGGTGACCACTGTCTTTCGACCACAGCCTCCCCCTCCCTTATCTGTGAGTCAGTGTCTTCCTAAATTCTTAAGGAATCCCCAGACTTGTATGCTCACCCCAGGCCCTTTTCCCGGCCCCCTCCCCAACTCTTCCCCCTTGCCTCAGGATACAGTGGTGGTTATCCTGGCTGAGGGGTATAGAGTTTGGAAAGGAATTGGGTGTCTAATGAATCAGTCCATGGCAAAACTATGGCTTGTGCATAAACTACTTCTCCTTCCTATTCCCCTCATACTGTCCACTCCTCCTTATGTCCTTTCCTACCTAGATTCCTGCCTCCAGGCTTCTGCCTCCGCATTCACGTCCAGCATGCTTCATCCCTCCATCCACTCATCCATTTACTCCTCCACCCGTCCACTCATCCACCCATCCACTCACTCACTCGCCCTCCATCCACCCAACGTCTCACCCATCCACCCATCTACCCTTCCACCCATCCATGCATATATCCATACGTGCATTCATCTACCCAGCCACCCAAGCATCCATATATCCATACATACATTCATCTACCCAACCACCCAAGCATCCACTCACCCACCCATCCATTTACCCACTCAGCCTCCAACCACCCAAACTTCCATCCATCTACCCATCTACCCTTCCATCCATCCATCCATCCAACCATCCATCCATCCATCCATCCTGTCTTCCTGTCTTCCTTCCTTCCTTCTTTCCTTCCTTCCTCCTTTCCTCCTCTCCTTCCCTTCTTCCTTTATTTCTTTCACTCTACCAAGGTCTACTCATTTATTCATTCATTACTAGATGAAGGCAAAATTCCTCAACTCCTATAATTTTTACCATACTGTTATTTTATATTGTTGGATTTCTTCCTATCTAGAAAATTCCTTTAAGATATAGGCACTAGCTCCAAAATGAGTTTAGACATCATGTAGTCACTTTGTTTATATTTGTTGACTTTAGTTGAACTGTTTTAAATTCTATGCTAATTATTTGAAAATCATTAACTGCTATGTAGAAAGTTCCAAGTTCTTAGATTGTGTGGACCATGGTTCACCCTTCCTCGGGTAGAGTTCCACACTTGGCCAAGCAGAAGGCACATTATCAGTGCTTTAAAAAACATTCTGGGGAGGAAGGAATCTAATCAGTGAATGAAATCAGCCCAGCTTTCTTGTCCCCATCTCCAAGCTGTGCAGTGAAACAGTCTGATAATATCCATGGGAAGAAAACTAGCCCTTCTGTCCCCTCTCCAGAGAGAAGCAGACTTAAAGGTCATTTTGCCAAGAGAAAAATCTGAAGAGTCACAAGATTTAAAGAAAAAACAAAACAAAACAAAACACCACCCACAGAATAACTGTGACCTTGGAGCCAGGCCCAGATGCTAGGTTTCCCCACTCCAGTCCCTGGTCCTAAGCTCTGGAGTTCCTTAGTCTGATGTGGTCCCTGGAGTATTAGAGCCTCTTCACTGGAACATAGAAGAAAATCTATGCTTTCTGCTCTCAGCCTCCCTGGGCCCTATATACTCCAACTGCAAACCATGTGATAGCCACTGCAGTAAGTGTTCCCTCGTCTAGAACCCAGAAAATCAGAATTACATCCATAGTCCCATATAATCATCATGGCTATTGAGTCTGAATGGAGTCATGATGGTCTGCCTGCCTAACAGCCCAGCTGTGTTTCTGGGAGGAGTGGCCTTCTTTCAGTTGGTCCTTTGAGAAAAGGGATGTTCTATAAAAGATACTAATAAGACTCACTACTTGCCTATTTTCTACTGTTATTTTCCCACCATTATTCATGATTTCCTTTTTATAGTTAATGATTTCAAACAAATAGTCTTACCTTATTCCACTACATCTAATCTATATATATTTTTTAAGATTTATTTATTTGAGAGAAAGAGAGAGAGCAGGGGGAGGGGCAGAGAGAGAGGGAGAGAGAGTCTTAAGGAGACTCTACTGTGAGCATGGAACCCAACTCTGGACTCGATCTCACGACCCTGCAATCACAACCTGAGCCAAAACCACGAGTTGGATGCTTAACCGACTGTGCGACCCAGGCGTCCCTAATCTATATTTCTTTAATTATTGTCTCTTCAAATCTTACCCTGTCTTCTCTTTTGTATTTTCAATCTTTTAGGTCTTCTGGGTTTTGTCTTCTCGTTATCTCTGTACCTTTTAGTTTAATAGTAACTCTTCTCAGCATGTATTTCATAATTATTTTTTTTAAGATTTTATTTATTTATTGGAGAAAGAGAGAGAGAGAGAATGAGAGAGAGAGAGAGCACATGAGAAGGGGGAGGGTCAGAGGGAGAAGCAGACTCCCTGCCGAGCAGGGAGCCCGATGCGGGACTCGATCCCCGGGACTCCAGGGTCATGACCCGAGCCGAAGGCAGTCGCTTAACCAACTGAGCCACCCAGGCGCCCGTATTTCATATTTATTTTATCCCTTCTGCCTGTACCTTTTTGTCCTCATTCACATTCCCTCTCAGGTCAATGTTATTGGTTTTAATTCTGTATGTTGTTTTCATATCTTTACCTAATTCCTATTTTTTATATTTGTCTGCATGACTATATTTCTTTTATATTTTTTATTTTTATCATCACTATTGTAAAATATTTTTTTGTTTTTTATTATTTGACTCTCAGTTTAAATTTTTAAAGTCTTTTTCACATTTTATTTGGGTCCTAAACGTTATCATTTCATATTTTTAATTCTTATTTCTTTCTTATAATATTTTATTCCCCTAATTCTCCCTTTATTCTCATCAGCTTTACCTCAACTCTTTATGTCATTGGCTTGGTTCGTGTTCCCTTTCCATCCTCAGTATGTGTTCTCTCCCTGTCTCCTCAAGGCCTGTGGCACTGAGGGCAGGTGCAGTATGTGGCCCTGGCAAGAGTGAGTATGCCCTGGTCAGAGGAGTGGAAGCTGCTCTGGACTCCTGAACACGCCCCTCATCCCCTTTCCTGTTCTCCTCCAACAGCCTAAAGCTCACCCTGCGGAGAATGATCATCTTCCTTTTGCTGATGATACCCTTAGTGACTGAAATACTGTCATTTCTTCTATGAATACCCTACCCGTATAGGACACATTGTAGATAAAAAATGTTGGTTGAAATAACTTGTGGATGAATCCAATGCCTCTATGAGGATCTGCACAGACCAAGATTCATGGTCTTTGAATTGATATCATGGGCATCTCTGCAAGCCTAGAACAAGTGAGCCTTATATCAAGGTGAAAGCAGTTCACCCTCCCTGATCACTCACCAGATACTAGGCACTGTGCTAAGCTGTTATATGCATTGTCCCACTGAATCCCTGGAGAACCCCTTATGGTTGCTACTAACACATCATTCCTATTTTACATTAAAAAGGACAGGGAAGGGGCCAGAAAAGCCAAGTAAGTTGTCCAGGGTTACACAGCTACCGGTGGTGGTTATGGACTGAATGTCTGTGCCTCCCACACCCAAATTCATATGTTGATGCCCTACCCCCCAATGTGATGGTATTAGGAGATGGGGTCTCTAGAAGCTAATTAGGTTTAGGTGATGTCATGAAGACAGAGCCCCTGTGATGGGATTAGTGCCCCTATAAGAAGAGGAAAAGACACCAGAGCTTCCTCTCTCGGCCATCCGAAGATACAGCAAGAATGGAGCCATCTACAAGTCAGGAAGAGAACCCAGTGCCTTGATCTTGGACTTCCCAGCCTTCAGAACTGTGAGAAATAAATGTCTGCAGTTTAAGCCACCCAGCTGATGGTACTTTGTTATAGCAGCCCAAACAAAACAGTAGTAACACTGAAATTAAAAACTGGCCCTATCTGACTCTGCCACTTAGTGCTCACAACCATTGTGCCCCTAGTGCCTCATGAGGCAGTGAAGATGGGCTCTGGCTTGACTTCAATGAGCACTTTCCCATGCCAAGTCTCTCAGCACTTGTCAAGCTTTTAATTCTTAAATTTTTAAAAAAGTATTTGTTTTCATGGCAGAATTTATTTTGTAGAGCAATTTTAGCTTACATTAAAATTGAGCAGAGAATACAGCCCATTCACATATCCCTCCCCCACTCAACACACACACACACACACACACACACACACACACACGCACACACACACACAGAGTTTGACCTGTTATTAACATCTTGCATTAGTGTGGTACATTTGTTACAACTGATGGACTGATAGTGATACACTGTTATTAACTAAAGAGTTTATATTAGGGTTCATTCTTCCTGTTGTAGTGTTCTGTGGGTTTTGACAAATGCACAATGTCATGTGTCAACCATTACAGTGGCATGCAATAATTTCACTAAAAATAGCCTGTGATCCCCCCATTCACAGTCTATCCCTCCCCCCAAAGCCCCTGGCAACAAGGGACCTTTAAACGATCTAGTTTTGCCTTCTCCAGAATGCTTATATAGTTGGAATCATACAGTATGCAGCCTTTTAGGGTTGGCTTCTTTCACTTAGTAATATGCATTTAAGTTTCCCTAATCTCTTTCCATGGCTCATTTTTTTTTAAATCATGGAATAATATTCCATCGTATGGGTGCACCACTGTTGTTTATCCACTCACTTATTGAATGACATCGTGGTTGCTTCCAAATTTTTTATTTATTTGAATTTAAAAATGTTTTAAAGATCAGATTCCAGGGCGCCTGGGTGGCTCAGTTGGTTAAGCGACTGCCTTCGGCTCAGGTCATGATCTTGGAGTCCCGGGATCGAGTCCCGCATCGGGCTCCCTGCTCAGCAGGGAGTCTGCTCGCCCTCTGACCCTCCCCCCTCTCATATGCTCTCTCTTTCTCTCTCTCTCCCATTCTGTCTCTTTCAAATAAATAAATAAATCTTAAAAAAAAAAAAACGATCAGATTCCTGGGTCCTAATCCTACTCCACATTCCTGAGCCATAACTGTTGAGAATCTACTTCTACAGGCTTGGGGTAGAGCCTTGAACGTGTGGCTTTAAAGGCTCCCCAGGTGATCCTGATGCTCAATGAGGATTGGAAGCTCTTGCTCTGACCTTAGTTGCCCATTTGTCCCCATGTGGGATTGGACTTGGACTTCTTTTCTAAGGTGTAACTTAGCTTCACTCATCTTCACTGCAGGTGCTCCCTTTGCCCACCTCATTCAGATACGAGCATTCATACACCTGTATGCCTACCTAACACACCCATTCACAAGTCCACGTGCACACACACACACAGCCTTCCTCCTTTATGATGAGAGGCACCCCCATCTCTCCTGGTCACACCTGATGGAGACAGGGGAGAAGACCCTGGGAAATCATCACAGCTTCAGAGCACCTAACCACAACCCCTCAACTACGCAGGCTGACCTGCGAGCACCCTCACCTTCTTGTATTTGTGGGGGAAGGTGAACCTCTCAATGGTGTTCTGTACAGCTCCCCGAGTCACATTTCCCAACCTGTCCTCAAGCTGCAGCAGCTCCTACAAAGAGAAAAATGTGGACATATGCACTCTGCATGCACTAACTCACACAAACACACACACGCGCACGCACGCACGCACGCACACACGCACGCAATAAGGAGGAAGGGCATTGAAAGATGTTAGCAAGAGGCATTCACATAGCCATTGGGAAGAACTTGTCTGGTACTGAAAGACCCCAACATCTTTACTCGCTCTCTCTTCTCTCTCATACTCTCATCCCCGAAGTTCCCCGCAACCTCCCATGCCCCACCCACCAGCAGGAGAAAGGAGGAGGGAACAATGAACAATAATGGTGTCTCCACCGAGCCAGCTGGAGCCAGACAGAGGAGCGGGCGTACCTCGTAGCTCTCCCGCACTGCGGAGGTGTGTCTGCTGGGGTTCAGTCCCTGGAGAGCAAGGAAGTGAAGCTGAGGGTAAGGGTAGTTTCGGATTTCATGGACGACCTGTTGGGGAGAAAACGCCTCGGATAGGATTCCAGGCTGCACGAGTCCAGCATCTGACTTCTCCCCCCATAACCGGCCAATCTGCACATCCCGAGATTCTTCAGGCAAAAGTGCTCTCTTTCCTGCTCCAATACCCTCCTCTCCTTGTCAAGAACCAAGCCCGTGCCAGACCGGCCCCAGAAAAAATAACAAAATCAATAAAGTGAATATAGATTAGTAAATATATACACTGTATACTAATATAATTAGTAAGATGACTAAGCTGAATCGGCATTTATTTCAAGGCAGGCTCTGTCTAAGTACTTCACGTGACTAATTGATCTCATGAGATCTAGGATGTGGGTGCAATTACTACCCCCATTTTACTGGTAGGGGAAATGAGACACAAACAGATAAAGTGAGTGCCTAAGTTATGCAACCAAATGGCAGACCCTGGCTTCAAACGAGGCAGTTGGGTGGCCGTGGGCCACTTCCTTCCCCTCTGCTCAGCACCGCCTCAGGCCATGCCTCAGACGGTGAAGAGGGTGGGCCACGTCCTACCCAGGCGGGACAAAGGAGAGCACAGATTTCAGCACAAAAGACTCAGTAATCAAGGTAAATAATATTTTAGCACAATAGACTCAATAATCAAGGTAAATAATATTTTAATGCAATATTTCTTTTAAAAAAATCAAAATTAATGCAAAAAGTCCATAATGAACAAAATACCAAAATTTTAAATAAAAACAGGATCTGACCCTGCCCTGGCAAGGCCCTGCCCTGCTCACCTCATCCTGGCCCCGGCTATGAGATGGAGGGGCCAGATTTCCATCATAGCTCCTCTCCTGAGCTCTGTTACTTAACCTCTCTATGCCTCAGTTTGCCCATCTGAAAAACAGGGATAAATACCCTCTCATGTAAGGTTCTGGGTAATTCGCATAAAGTGGTTAGAACAGGGCCTGCCATGCACTAAGCGCTCAATAAATGTTAGCTTTTTCTCTTAGGAGATGGTGCTTCATGACACCAACCCGAGAACCTCAGAGTGGACAAGGGCTTCAGCGATCACTCATCCAAACCTCTCATTGTGCAAACAAGGAGACTGAGGAACGGGGTGGTTAATGGCAGAGACAAGGGCTGGAAGGGGAGAAATGTGTTGTAGGGCAGCAACACAAACGAGCTGTCTGGAGATAAGACTTCTCAATCAGTCCGTAGCTGCTTTAATGGCCTGTCTTCACCTCTGCCCCATGGAGCTGGCCGTGCCAGGGCCTGCCCCTTTCTGCAATCGCAGCACCCTGCAGTGACAAAGGCCAGCCCCTTGCACAAAGCAGAACTGGATCAGCAGGCCCAGCCCGAGGGCCACCTGTGGGGGCTCCTTTGTCCCTAACGAAGGCCCTTGCCAGCCACCCCCCACCCCCGCCGTGAGAGGGACGAAGCAGGCATCTCCATGCCATCTCATAGATAAGTAAAATCAAAGCCCAGGGAGGCGCTGACCCCAAGAAATTAGCTAAATGAGGTGATAATGAGGGACTACCCTGGCTGTTCTTAGCCCCGAGCCTCTTCCCCACAGACCACAGCCCACCTTGCGCCCCTTTCCCTCCTCCAGTGCCCCACTCAGTCCCGCCCACAGTACTGGCTTTCGTCTGGCAGGTGCCATCAAGCCAGGGTGGGAACAGGAGCAGGGAGGGAAGGACAGCATGACAGCAGGACACGGGGGAGCCTCTGGCCTTAGTCCACCGCCGGCACCCCCAGGCAGCAAGGGGGTCGGTTTCCTGGCAGAGCCCTTGCACTCACCATCTGCGTAGAGGAGGAGTTTCTGGGAAAGTGGTGCATTCGAGGAGTCGCTAGGTAATGCTGATAGTGCTGAGGGATGGGCCGCACCTGGAACTGGGCCGGGCTCAAGCCGGCGTCCACACTGAGATCCCTGCAGGGACAAGGCCACAGTGAACCACAGGGCGGTGGACTTCAGCCATCTGCCTACGGGAGGGATGTCAGACCTCGAGCCCAGGGACAAGACGGAGTCACAGACCACCAGAGCGGCAAGGGACTCGGCATCACCTGCCCCTTCCCCTCTTTTTAAAGTGAAGAAAACAGAGACTTAGGGGAGGAAAGGGGTCTGCCAGGGCTGAAGGGGCTGGAACAGTCTATGCCTCAAAAAACTTGTTAAAATGAGCGCACCGAAGCTCCCTCCCAAGGCAAAGCCCATCCCTGAGAGAAACGCTAGAAGGATCCAAATAGAGCCAGTCAGGGGTATGGAGCAAAGGGAAGACAAGTTAGGCGGAGGCGGGAGCAGAGGTCATATTTGTGCCACTGTGAGAGAAAACATGGAAGAGGGGCCCCGGTAGCCGTGAGGCTGGGAAAGCTATCCTGGACCCCTGCCCCCCGCTCCTACAAGGACAGGAAAACTCATTTCACGTAAAAAATTAACCAATCTTTGCAACTGAAGAGGAACCGAGGCTCCTTGGGAACTGGCCAATTTCGGGTCTGGAGCAGAAAATGTGCAAAATGATTTGAAACCTCTTGTCACAACTGAAAGCAAGGAAGTTGTCAAGGTCATGTCAAGAGGATTCAGGAACCATCCTGAAGAGGTTCCCACTGGGCAGGGCTTGGACAAGCGGCATGTCAGTGAGCATAATTCCAGCAGATGGAAACTCCTCGAACAGGTTCGGATCCATGAGAGGGAAATTATACTAAATTATACAAAGAAAACCGGTCCCTTTGAAGGATGTCAGGGAACCAAAGCTTCATTTTGAAAACTAGTAAAGAAAGGGGAAGAATCCAACACTGATCCTGCCTTTCCTCTGTTAACTGGACCGAGGGTAGCCAAATGGTTGATGAAGGGAAATTTCTCTTTATAAAAGCTCTCTAGCTAATAAATGAATAAGGGATGATGGAGTTATCTGTCACCTCCCTGCATCCCCGAAAGAAATAAAGGCTCCTGGTGAAGATCACCAATTGCTGCTAACACCACAGAAGGACGGACAACCAGCTTTCTGCTGGGAGAATATATCCCTTTTCAGTATTTTTGCCAAGAAATAGTAAGAGTTGAACGTGAATCTGCTCAACCCTTGATCTAAGCGCCAGTGCACCGGGAACAGAGAAAAACTGAGGGACATCTGAGGGGACAGCAGAGCACAACCAGCACGATCCAGAGAGAGGGAAAGTAGAAAAAGCAGCCCACATTGCTTCAACAAATACATCCAAACTAAGGAAAAAGATACGAGGGGCATTGAAGGAATTTCTGCTTCCAGATGTGATGTGTGTGTGTGTGTGTGTGTGTGTATGAGTGTGAGTGTGTGTGTGTGTGTGTCTATATATGTAGGGGGGGCAATGTCTCAGTGCAGAGTTTTTTTGTCAGTTGTGTCTAAATATCAAGCTAAACTTTATTTTCCACTCACTATCAATGACCTTGAAGCGTGCTGTGGTCTGCTTGCTAACATAGACCCTGACATTCTTCCCGGGGGCTTAAGTGCTGGCACCTTCTCGCAGGTGAATCTGGAGTGTTGGCCGAGGCAGAGCTGCCTGCAGGGGAAGGACAGTAGGAGGCTCTTGTCCTCCACCTGCCGTCTCACAGGTCCCAGGTGTCTCTGGGGGGCTCTGCCTGGCCAGGGCTAGGGCTGGGCGGTGGGGCGGGGTGCGATCAGAACCCGGGCATCACAGCGGGAAGTATGAAGCCGGGTATGAGTCAGAGAAGGAGCATGATGACAGACAGAGACATCGGAGCTCAAGGTCAGGGTCGAGTTATCAGGTGCGGACCAAAGAGGGGGCATATTTGGGATTGTTCCTGCAAGCCCTGCAGCTCCCACACACTCCCAGGCCAAGCTGCCCAACTAAGAGAAGCTGCCTGGATAGGGTTCAAATATCCTTTAGGAGGGGTGGGGACAGGCCAGGCAGAAAAAGCCCAGGGTGAACCCAGGTGTGACTCAGGGCAGGAGCCTCCCTCACCCCCAGCAGAGGCCTCTCAGGGCTTCAGTCTTTGTGTTTCTCAAGCAGACAGAGGTCAGGAGGGCAGAGGGAGTGAAGTGCAGAAGGACGGGGGATCTGGCAAAAGCGAGGGAGCTGGCAAGCGAGCTGGGGAGGCTCACACCTGCGCAGCTCCTGACACCACCCCAGGACAATGCTCACCACTCACCCATGTCACCTCCCGGGTCCCACTCGCCACGCTGGCTGCCCTGTGTTTGTTCAAATCCCTCAGTGTGCGCTGAATTGAATCAAATTGGATGGACTTGACTGCTGAGGGACAGAATTCAATCCAAACTGCAATTAAATCTTCCTGATTTGAATCTGCTAATTAGAAAAAGCCTGGGCTGAAGTTGGTCGCCCTGTAGCCTCTCTTTTGAGGAAGTGTTCAATTTCACAGAGCGTCTCCCAGAACCAGCAGAGGGCTGGGAGACATGGGAACACGTTAGAACAACTATTTCCTGCCCCTGGAAGCACCTTTCACATGCAGTCAACCAGAACTTTTGAACCATTCCTGGATGCCCAGTCTGCCTGACTGACGGCTGAAAAATGACACAGTGCACCTCTGGTTTTTTGAAATATAGTCCCTGCCTCTCCACAGAAGTTTTCTGTTTGTTTGTTTTACGTTCTCTAAAACAACAACATTGTTGACCCCAAAGTTGCAAGACCAGCCCAAAGAATTCCTGGATACCCTTCACCCGGACTCCCCATGTGTTAATGTTTTACTATTTGGCTACATTTGTAGTTCCTTCTCTCTCTCTCCATGTATACTTACAACAGCTACACACATACTTCTCCGTGGGCTTTTTCCCTGAACTATTTAAAAATAAGTTGCAGGCGTGATGCCCTCTAAACCTAAATGCCTCAGGGAACTGCACGTCTTTTTCAAGTGTTTGGGCGTACACATCGCACCCTAGTGTAGGTCAGCCAAGTGCGGAGCTAGAACCAGAGTCAGGTGGGATGGAGGACCCCAAACCAAGCAACACTGCGTCGCAGGGCAACAAAGACCTCTGTCCCTCTGTGTCCCGAGGGCAAGAGATTTTGGAGGACAAGGACATGGTGCCTACAAATACACCACAGCAAAGTCCTCAATCTCTCTCCCCAGCTTCTGTCCACAGTCCTTACCTCCAACCTTGCTGGCTCTGCCTCCACAAGCCTGTGTTTGGTCTTGCTGGGTTGCCCTGGCTCTTCTCTGTGTATTCCTCAAGGTCCACCCCCTCCGGCAAGCCTTCCCTGACTAGCTAGCTCCTGAGACTCTCCTTTCTGCCTGCCTCCCAGAAACCACTGGTTTCCTGCCCTCATTGACCTTGGGAAATGTTTTGTATCTCTGTCCCCTCCTCCCCTGCAGGACCTTGAGCACAGAGCCCCAAGCTGGGCACATGATGCTATCCAGCCACATCCTGAGCTAACTGCTGAAACCAGGCCCAGTGGGGGCCATGTGGCCTTGAGTGTGTCTAGGGGCACAGGCAACAGCGGGAGCTTGAAGGCAAGGTCCTCTGTGCCATTCAAAGTGAAGGAAATAGGAACTCCGCGAATCAGGCAAGCCTCTCCTCCCCCCCCCGCCCTTGCTTAGGCACCCCAAAGACTCACCAGTCAGTGCCCTCAGCCAAATACCTAGGCTGAGGCGTCTGGAGTTGGTGGCCGAAGTCGAAGCTGGGGTGGAGGCGGTGAGGATGGACAGACACGCGCTCCTGACTCCGCCTGCACGGGAAGGGAAGGAGGGCCCACGGTGTCAGGACTGCCCCGGGCCAGCCCAGCCCGCAGGAGCACAGAGCAGCCCTGGCCAGCCTGAGCCTACAGCCTACAGAGCAGTGGGCTTTGCCCCTCTTCCCGAATTCCAAGGACGCTTCCCAGCCAGCAGCAGGGGGGTGGGGGGCAGCCCACTGCCCTGAGGCCTCTCCCTCGGTGCGGCCACTGGTCCCACCCAGACTCCCTTGCCTCCTCTGCTCCTTCTACTTTTTCCCTCTGAATTTCCTGGGCTGTCTCCAGGGCACATAGATGTGCCTCCTGTAGGCTTTCCCACACCGGTGGACCCCTCTGGTCCCACCACACCCTTCTCTGTCCATCCTTCTCTACACTCTTCCCAGCTTTCACGGCCCCGGTCAAAGCCACCTACCGCCTACAGGAAAGCCTCCCTGCACACTGCAGCCATGTGACCTGTCCTCCCTCTGACCTGCTACAACATTCACCTCTGCCCCAGGCACCCCAACCCCTATTTTCATAACAGTGCTAGGATGTTTCGTGCTTTTCTAATCTCATTCTCTCACAGGTGAATGGTGAAGTTCTCTAGAAACTACATGTGATTCTGCAACAGATTGAAGGCAGAAGCAGACATGAGAACACAGCTGTCTTCTATTAAGCCAGGCATTAAGAATTTGCAAATATGTAAAAACAAAAAGCCCTTCTTCTCACTACATGTATGTATACCTTCTTTTCAAAAAAGATATAATTGGTGTTAACATATAAGTTTGTTCTTGTATTTTTAAATGAATTAATAAATATGGTTTAAATTTCTCAGTTTTTTTAAATTTTTTTTAAAGATTTTATTTATTTTTTACCAGAGAGAGAGACAGCGAGAGAGGGAACACAAGCAGGGAGAGTGGGAGAGGGAGAAGCAGGCTTCCCGCCAAACAGGGAGCCTGATGTGGGACTCGATCCCAGGACCCTGGGATCATGACCTAAGCCGAAGGCAGACGCTTAACGACTGAGCCACCCAGGCGCCCTAAATTTCTCAGTTTTAATTTCCAACATGGCAAGTATCAATAGTCATAACCCACATAAACAGAAGCTTGTGTAATCCTCAGTAATTTTGAAGAGTGTGAAGGGTCCTAAGGCAAAAATGTTTGAGAACCACTGATGTAATCAAACTCTCTTTAACAGTTGAGGCTCAGAGAGGTGAAGTGACTTGTCCAGTATTATCTAATTTTACTCTCCATTTGTTTCATAGCTGGTCCCCACAACCAGACCATGGGCTTTCTGGCGGCGGGGCCGAAGCAGCTGTGTCCTTTGGTGTCCCTTAGGGAACTAGGTGTTAGAATCAGGTGATCATGAAGCTCCAGGGGACATGAGGGATCCCATCTCCCCCACCGAGCAGAAGACCACCATGAGCACTATAAACCACCAGTCACCTGGGCCTTGTCCCTGCAGCTGGGTGATGTGACAATGACACACACTGGCTACCGAGGGAACCCGTGTCGGGTCCAGGTGGCGTTCACTGCCTGAAACGAATGCCTCTAACTGGAGCAAAAGCTGCCTCCCGCACGGAACCCCACGTAGTGACTGCCCACCGGGCCGGCCGGCGGGGCGGTGGCAGCTGGGAGCCAGGTGTCCTGCCGAGGCCCCGCCCCGGCCCCGCCCCGGCCCCGCCCACCTCGGGTGCGAGACGAGCCTGCGGTGCTGGGCTTCCAGGAGCTGCTGCTGCAGGAGGTATTGCTGGTGCAGGGCCTGAGGTAGGAAGGAGGGACCGGTGACGTCCTGGAACTGCAGGGTGGGCAGCGGAGTCAGCGACTGGTGCAGGGTGCCGCTGTGCTGGTGGGCCGGGGCCATGTGGGCGCTGAGGCCCGGCTGCGACTGCACGGGGTGCGCCAGGGGGAAGTCGGGCGCCAGCTGCTGCGGCTGCGGGGGGCCCAGGTGGAAGTGGCGGCAGGAGGTAGCGTGAGGATGCTGAGACCTTTGAAAAGGGGCACCTGGAGAGGCAAGGACAGAGAAGACTCCATGAGGACCCGCCCTGCGCCCCTCCCCTGCCGAGGGGACGCCCTGCAGCTGGTGCCGCTGGCCGTCTTCCTTGGAACGCAGCGATGTCATTGCTTTGGGGTCCACGTGTTCATCCTCACCACTGCCAGGTAGAAGCTCTGGGCTGTGTGTGCTGGCGCGGGGAGGGGGTGGGGAGTGTTCCGGGCGGTGAACAGAGAAGCCAGCATCCTTTAAAAAAACCAACACACTTGTTAGAGGAGTTGTAAGCCTCCTCCCATGCAACTTCATGGGCCCGACAGCCTGTTTTAGTAGATGGCACCTAGAGAAAAGGCAGTCCAGCCTCCCCGAGGACCCAGCCCATAGGGAGCCCTAATTTCTAGAGACAAACAACCCGACATTGTTTTCCATTCAGTTTTGTGAAAAAGACTAATTCAAAAAAGTCATTTTTATTTAAATAAAAATTAAATAATTTGTTACAATGTTATAATTAATTTAAAAGCAACCACTTCCAGGAATAAGCTGGGTTCAGGGTACGTTTAATCTAGTCTCCTCAACTTTTCTAAGTAAAATTGACCCTGACGACAGGAAAGCCTTTACAAATTCTCCATGAGTAATGATCCAGCTCTCGCCAGGGGGGGTCCTTTACTAAGTAAGGCGACAGGACTTGGCAAACTTCAGAAACTTGGCAAACGTCAGAAATGTTTACAGGGACTTCCTGCTACATGTGGCAGGTTCAACACATATCTGCTCCTCCAACCCCCACTGAAATGAGAGCAAAGGAATAAAGAGAAGATAAGTAGATAAGGACAGAGAGAACAGTAGAAGTGACACGTGCAGGCAACAGATATCAACAGATTTTTGGAAGATGGAAAGCAGATGGAGGAATTAGCAGAAATGAGAAACCGGAAATCCAGCGCCAGCGAAGGGGTGGCCAACGAGAAGTGGACAGATCTTGTCACCCGTGCTGGAAAGGTCAGGAATTGGAGGTGCTGGCTGCTTTGGAAGGCAAGAGAGAGGGCACCGATCACAAGTCCGTATGAGGACCAATTCTGCCTGGAGCTTCTCCCCTTTCCCATGGAGGCACTGACCACCTACCCCTCCCTCATCCTGACATTTTGCATGGAAACTGGGCCAGACAGGCTCCAATAGAGGAGGGCAGGTGTGCAGCACCATGCTCAAGCAAGGGGCACCGCCTTCTGACACTTGGTTCTGAAAGCACTGTCATCCAGCATGCTGGAAACTGGTCCCGGAAAGAGCCCTTACAGAAACTTCTAGTTGGGAGTCCCCAGTAAAATGGTTGGATCCCCAACTGGCCGCTCCGTAATGAAGCCCATAAATTTAAAAGTACACACACACACACACACACACACACACACACACTCAACACACAGTTTCTGGGCAGTTTTTAGTGACCTACTCTTCACTATGAACAGATAGCCCAAGGGTAACCAGTCTTAGAGGAAGATTACAGGGTGAAAACAGAAAGAATGTATCAAATGTTAAAAATGAGAAAAGAAAAGGAACTCCAAGGAACAGAAGTAATGCAAGGACCAGGAAAAAATAAACTTCAAAACACTATAATTAATATCTTCCGAGAAAGATGGATTTGTTTCATGGATCCATGAAACAAGAAGATTTTTTTAAAAGGAGCTAAGAGAAAACAAGAGAGAGAGCTCTTGGAAATTAAAAACAGGAGGGTCAGAAGATAAAGCTGGGGAACTTTCCCAGGAAGCAGAACGAGAAAACCAAGAAACAATAAGTAAGAGAAAAACAGATATAAACATAGAAGGGTGGGTCGGGAGGTTCCATACACATAACTAGTGAGAGAGAAAGGGTGGAGGAAACAGTGGGGAGGAGATTATGAAAAACGTTGCAAAAAGTATTTCCCAGAACTGACGGTCTGAGTTTCTCGATAGAAAAGTCTCCCTGAGTGCCCCGCAAAATAGATGGGAGAAGAACCCCACATTGAAGCACCTGTGAGATGTCCAAATTGTAGGAGCAAAGATGATTCTAACACCTTCCAGAGAGAAAGCAAACAGGGGCCACACAAAGGGTCAGGAGAGCAAAATAACATGAGATTTTTCAAGAGCAACGTTGGAAGCGTGAAAATAGGAGAGCAACTGCCTTCAGGATACTGAGGGGGAGAAAAGATCTCAATCTAGGACTCTATGCCCAGCCGAACTATTGACTGCTCAAGTGTGAGGATAAAATAAAGACATCTTCAAGCATGCAGAGTCTCAAAAACATCAACCTTCTCGGCACCCTTTCTCAGACACAAACCAAGAAAGAGGAGCAAAAAATAGGGGTAGCACCTGAGAGAGATGGGCTCCCCCAAGCTGGGCAGGGGCTCCAGCCACTATGTCAGAGGGGAGCAGGAGGGCAGGGGCTCTGAGAGGGTATCTTGGAGGCAGGGATGGAAATGATAGGGTTACCAAGAGATTTAGCCACATAAACATAGTATTTGAAGGAATTTTGCAATTTGATAGAGAAATTTGGTAAGAACTTGTACAAATGTCATAAAAAGCAAGGTAGCCAAAAAATAAGATAAAATAAGCAGTTATTACCTCCAAGAAAAGAAACAGTTGTGCAAGAAAGTGCAATTGTCATGCACTACTTGGTTCAGCAGTGAACAATATTTACATATGAATAATAAAATATTAATAAACTGTATTAGAACAGGACATTTCTCTCTTAATAAGGAGAAAATATATAATGTCAAAATTGAAAAATCAACAAATAGCATTATAAGAATTTTATTTAGAAATTTACTTAGTAATTTATGTATTTCAGGAAGTAAATACCCGAAGAAGAGTGGCGTGTGTTGAGCTTTGGGCTATAGGGGAGGGCACGGGGCAGACACATTACTACATGTATCTTATATACTGGTGCCTTTCAACTTTGTAAATGACGTGCATGTCATTGATAGATTTTTAAAAGTATTTACAAACCCAAATGAAAATAAAAAGAATTTCTGACTGCCCTCAAATGAGCCAGAAAAGAATTTTCTAGAAGGGCAATTTCTACCAACATTCTGGATAAGTAGGGCCTCTCTGCCTGTTGCATTCTGGCTTTGCTGAATCCCAGAGCTGTGGCCTACGCAAGCTGGCGCTAGATTCCCCCTTCTCCCTCACTCCGCCACCTGTTGCCTCACCCGACCATCAAAAGAGAAGGCCAAGGTGACAGAAGGACAGGGGCAAGAAGAGGGAAGGACAGCTGTTGAGAGATAAGGAAAAGAAGAGAGGATGCCTGGGTGGCGCAGTCGGTTAAGCGTCCGACTCTTGTTTTCGGCTCAAGTCATGAGATCGAGCCCCGAGTCTCTCGGGCTCCCCGCTCAGCATGGAGTCTGCTGGTCCCTCTCCCTCTGCTCCTCTCCCTGCTCACCCTCTCGTAAATCAATCAATCAACCAATCAATAAAATCTCAAAAGAAGTGAAAGACAGTCATGACTATGGAGAAAGGGAATTGCACAAAAAGAGTATATTGTAAAGACTCTAATCCAGCCTTGTCCCAAAAAAAATGATAAGGTGAGCCACTGTGTGGAACTTAAAATTTTCTGGTAGCTATCCTTCGAAGAAGTAAAAAGACACATTTGAACTTAATTTTAAAACTATATATTACATAGGTCGATATATCCAAAGTGTTAATATTTCAACATGTACTTGAGAGAAAAAAAATGAGATATTTTACATTGTTTTTTATTGTGTAGGAACTCTTCAGAATCCAGTGTAGATTTTGCACTTAACAATGCATCTCAATTCCGACTAGCCCCACCTTCCAAGAGCTCAACTGCCCCCTGCGGTTAGTGCCTTCCCCATTGGAGAGTGCAGCTGTAAAGGAAGCAAGCCAAGTCTGTACACAGAACAAAGCGTTTTAGCCAAGTTTCCTAACCGGTCTGTCTTCCAGTGGGGAGCTCCCCATGGCTTACAGGTGAGGTGCACACCCTTTAGCCTGATAGGAAGCTCCATCTTCCTGATCCCCGCTAACTCCACCAAGCTTGCCCCCCGCCATCCACGTTGGTCAACTCAACATTCCAGACACACCACACACATTCCCACTGAGGGGCCTTTGCTCACACCTCACCGGCTGCCTTCCCTGTCTTTAAAGGTCATCTCTCCGCTCTTCCAAAAATGCCTCCCCTGCCCACCAGCCTCCTCTGAGTTCCTGGAGAATGCCCTGTCTGTACCACTCATTTGGCACCTGGCAGGGGCTACCTTGAGCCGTGTCTTCACACTCACCACCCCCAGCTGGCTGAGCTTCGTGTCTTACTGTTTCTGGGTCCCCACGCACCTCTTTGGGAGCTGGCGTTCAGTGAAGAGCTGCTGACTGACTGTGGGGGGTCTGAGGGAGACTTGTTGCACAGAGACAGGTTGATGGCAGACTGGTTTGAAATCCAGAGGGAACGAGAATGGCAGGAAGGACCCGGGTGAACTCCGGGTTTGAAAGCTGCGGATTGGCCGGAGACCAGTCAGGCCGGGCTGGCCAGCATCCTGCCACCAGGGCGCCCACCCTGTGAGGGGAGCCTTTGGGCTTCTGGGACGGCCCATTAGGAAGAAGGCCGACTGACTGTCCCAGCCCAGAGAGGCTGCGCTCCCCTGCCATTTGGACCCTCCGGTCGGTGCACTGGGAGATGAGAGCAGGCACCCTCTCTCAGGATGGGCAGCAAGAGAAAGGGGAACCCAAGTGTCTATTTGTCCCCTATTTGGGGCAGTTTCTACCCGCAAAGACCCTTTGACTTCCCATTCTGGGACTCTGGGTCCCTCTCCCCGTCATCTCCCGGAGGATTCTCAGTCTCAGCGTCCCTGCTCAGAAGGGAATTGAAGCCAGGAGACAGCCAGTCAGGGACCCTGGGCTCTCCTCAATCCTCTGGCCTTAGGGTCTGTGAAAATAGCAGAAATAGCTATTCTATCTGGTCTCTAAGACCAGAGCAGGAAAGTTCTCAGCATAGAATATCGGGGCGCATGACAAGCCAGTGATCAGTGACGTCTGAACAGCACTTACATCCCAAAATGCCCCCATCAATAGACAACCCACAATTTTTCCCATTAGAGTTACTCCCTTGGGTTAAAAAATAATCTCCAGATGTCCCTGATTACACTATCCATTTATCATACTTCCTCAGGGCTGAAATGCCATCGATTGCAAGCTTCGTCATGAGCTAAATAACATTTTGAGGGAGTGAAGGGAACGAAGGAGTGCCCAGAAACAAGAAACCCATCAAGTATAGGACACAAATTAGTTTGGGAAACGGAAGAAAAACATGTGCGTCTTTGAATTCAGAAACTCAGTGCTCACAGCACGGCAGGGGAGCTGGCTGGGAGCAGCAGGGGCCAGGGGCGGGCGCGGGGCGGGGCAGGGCTGCGGAGGGAGGCCCGGGTCTAGCCCTGCACAGCGGGGGCAGGGGACGCAGACGAGGGGCCCGCCGGATGCCCACCTGGCCCACACGGGACACAGCAGGTGCTCCACCAGTGCCTGGGGACCGGGGACTGATTTGTGCCTCGTGGGCAGGGAGCCTGAATAGGCTGGGAGCTGGAGAGTGGGTGGATCAGAAGACAGAAACCATACCACCCCACAGGGGAGGGGAAGCTAAGAAGCTGGGGACTCTGGGGCTAATGGCTGTGCGCCAGGTGCGTGGGGATAACAGTGACAGATTTCCCGAGTCTCTGAAAGGTTCATTGACACGCATCTGGTGAAGGACAGAGCAGAGATTTAAACTGAGGTCTTTCCCGAAAGCAGGCTGTTGATGGGAAGGAGGGGCCGGAGCCCAGGGAACTAGGAGGCTTGATAAAGCAGGGGTGGCAGCGAGGGGGCCTCCTGAGGAGGAGGGTGGCACAGAAATGGGGCCAGTATGCCCAGAGGACCCCCGGGGCCGGCCTGTGGTTTCTGGCCGGGGGACGGAGTCAAGGGGGCCTGGGGAGCCTCAGGGCTGGGCCTGGGCGGCAGCAGAGGGAAGCCAGGCCAACAGGTCAGTGTGCCCGGGACGGTGACTGAGACAGCAAAGCCATGAGGCCTAACAGAGGCTTTCAGAGCAGGCAGCCTCCTGAGCTGCAGGAATATTCTAGCTGTATTCTCATCTGCACCAACAAGGTCACCCTGAAGTAAAGGTGCTTTCGTCCCCAAGACTCCGGGGCCCAGAGGCACCACCTTCAAGCCCTCAGATGAAAAGGGAAGGGGTCCTGGCATCTCTTCAGCCTGGGCTGCTGCCCATGCAGGTGGCCCCTGGTGACCGTCACCTTCCGCTGGTGGGTGGCTCGGGCATAAGGACTACCCACAGTCCCTGTTGCAGAGCCTACCAGCTGGCCAGGGCCAAAGCTCCCTTGCTCCTCCCTGGGTCCCATAGCGATGGGACCCTGGGAGGGGAGGGCAGGACCCAAACCCTCCAGATCTCCAGGGACAACCGGCCTGGTGTGTCCCATCCTCCCCAGGCCAGTTCTCAGGGTGTCCGGTTCCTGCTGAACCTCGGCTCATTGACCCAGCGTCACCCTCCCTCAGAGCTGGGGGCAGAACAGGCAGAGGGGAGGGGAGGGGAGGGGAGGGGGCCCGAAGAGTCAGAAGGGAGGGGGTGCCCCGGAGACTCCCTCCCAAGGGCCCCAGGACGGTGTGGGGAGACAGAGGATGGGAAACAGCTAGAAGTCTGGTCCCTGCTGAGCCCTTTCCCAGAAGCTAGGGCTGGGGTCAGAGTTTACTCCTTTGTGAAAAGCTGCTCTCAAGCAGCAGAGAAAACCAGTCTTTTAAAAGCAGATTGCTGTCCACAAGAGGCCAGTGAGGAAGGCCTCTGCTACCAAAGAGGCTTTCAAAGCCAGGCAAAGTTGTCTGGCGTCAGGGCCCTGTCCTAGAGGCCAGGGTGCCTCCCCCTGCAGTCAGACTGGGACAGGACGTCGGACTTCTCTGGGCCTTAGTCTCCTAGACTTGTGACCCACAGTGATGACACCTGATCCTATACACCTGCTAAAAAGTCTCGGCTGTCTGAGGCCATGAACATCTTCCCGCCAGGCCTCTCATCTTGCTCACTGGGAAGCCAAGTAGAAAGGCCTGGAAGGTGTTTCTGAACAGACTGCTGTGCTGCCCCCAGGGGCCCAGAGCTGGAAGCCCAGCCCCCTGTCTCCTGCCCCAGCCCCTGCTGAGATCTGTGTGATGCCCAGCATCTGAAGTGGGCTAAACACAGCGAGAAGCAGAGCAGACCGGTGCTGACCTTCAAAACCCACCTTCCGAAGGGCTGCCACATTATCCTAACACCCAATTCTGAGCGTTCCTTGCCCAGATTCCCCTCCTGGCCTCTCTCTCTCTCTCTCTCTCTCTCTCTCTGCCCTGTGTGACCTTCCCTCTCACCTCTCCTGGACCCCCAGGGCCTTGCCTGCCTCCAGCCCTTGACAGCCATTCTCTGCCCCAGCGCTGCTCCCTCTCTACCCATACTGTCATGCCCTGTGCAGCCTGGACTCCCCAGGGCAGATGCCCGTCCCCCTCGGAGCGCTCCAGGGCCTTCCCAGCCACAGGGGACGCCCCTCCCCATTTCACTGTGGCATTCACTTCTTATTTTGGACATTTCATTCGTGGGCAAATTTTATCTCCAAAAATAAGCTGTGATGTGAGTGTTTTGGGGGTAAATACGATGCAGTAGATATCCTTTGTTCTTAGAAGGGACTTAGGAATCTTCTGGGAGGGGGAGGGGATGAGAAAAATGAAAGGGAGAGGAAAAGAGAAAGGGGAAGGAGGAGGAAGACAGGGAAGAAAGGGGGAAGGAAGGAAGGAAAAGGAGGAAAGACCCTCATGATCTCAGAAAAGGTAAAGATTACATTATCACCTATAAGGAAATAGAGTTCTTCATGGAATCATTGAATATTCAAGCTAAATGATACTCAGAGAGTGGATAGCCCTGTTGAACAGAGGAGAACCCCGAGGAGGGAAATGTGGGGTGGCCCGTCCAGGGCCTCCCGGTTAGTGACGGCTGAGCTGGGGACTAGGGCTCGGGGCTCATCCCCCAGCTCTGCCAGCGCCGGGGCCCCACGTGCCCATGCGTGTCCCCACATGGTACTCCCAGAGAGGAACCCACCTGTCCAGGTGGAAATGACGTGCCATGGCCCTGGTGGTCCCACCTCCCCTGCCTCACCCCCCTCCGTCTCCCCAAATGCTCCCAGGACAAAGCGTGTTCCTGCCTAAGGAGGTAGCCATGATATGACAAGGGCCCAGCTGCCATTCCCCTGGAGGGTGGGACAGGCTGAGGAATAACCATGCGGACTGAGATTCCTTCGGCACAGTCCAGTCTCCTTGGGCAGCAGCCTCAGGCCTGCCCGCTGGCCTAAGAAAAGGCCAAGGGCTTGTCCCAGGTTCCTAGCCCATTGGGCGCTTCCATAGCAGGGCAAATCTACGGGGCCCTGGGAAGTCTTATGCCTCACAGGGTTTGACTCATGAAAAGGATGAATGAGACCCCTGGGTACAGGCACCAATTCGGGGCGCCTCGTATGAACATGCACGTGGGTAAACTGGACTCCGAGGATGAGGCCAAGGTGGTCCGGGCCCTTGGGCGGTCTGATACGAAGAAGAGCTGACGCGTCTGGGCGGGAGCCGGGAAGAGGACCCTCTGGGGCAGGTAATAGCTGCCTGCAAAGGGATGAAGCTCTTTCTGGCCGATTTGGGTCAACACAAGGAAGACGTCTCTTAGAATGTCACTATGTTCCCCAGAGTTCTGCCCACGCAGAGGCCCCCGAACGGCCCGGCAGTGGAGTGTGGACACTGGGGCAGGGCCTGGCCGGGAGCCCCTGCAGGACCCCTTCCGGGGGCCCACCATGAGAGGATGCGAACTCACTGTCTCGTCTCCCCATGCCAGACTGGTCTTCGGGGGCCCGGAAAGGCCAGGCCAGGCGCTGGGGGAAGGCAGGATGGAGCACAGCGGCAAGGAGAGGGCAAGCCTGAGTCCTCAGCCCCCAAGCTTGGAGACCTGAGCCTGGGTGCAGGGGAGAAGTGAGCCACAAGTCAGACTCCCTGTTCTATTCCATGGAGCCCCCCAAGGGTCTCCTGTTTCCCCTGCTGATTCCATTTCCTGCATTGGCTGAGCCTCCCAATGGCCCACACTGACTTCTCCAGCCCGGGCCACATCAGAGTTCCGTGTGACAAGAAATGCATCCTTTGTGACCCAGTCATGTGCAGGACACAACACTTGGGGAGGTGATACAGGAAAGATGTGGGGTGGGGGGGGTAAGTTATGGGGAGTCTTGAATCGCAAGACCAGGAGTCCGGGGTGTACTTCATGAGCTGAGTACTCGATGGCAGACCAGACAAACCAGAGATGGGGAAGAGGGAAAGTGGGCCATCTGCCCAGAACCCAGCTTCCTCCACTGCTCTTCCCACTCCTTCATCTCCTCCAGGTAAATTGGTTTAACCTCTTCTGCTCCAGTCTGATCAACCCCACGAAAGACCTTATTCCCCAGCGTGGCTCCTGGGGCTGCCAGACATCTCCTTTCCTCCCTCTCCATAGTTTGGTTCCCGGACCAACAAAGCCTAGAAAGGAAGTGATATGCCCAAAGGGGATATGCCCAGAACAGCAATGTGAATGCTCCCCGGGGCCAGTCTTTGATCTCTAATGAAAAGCTCAGCTTCTTCCCAGGAACTGAATTCCAGGCTCTCAAACCACTGCTGGGAGGGGAATTTCCATCCTAAGAAAGCCTACTTGCCCCGACCTGAGACAATTAAATTGCATACTTCTAGCAAGTTGCAAAAGGCCAGTGTTTCCCTCCAGTCGCCCTCTGGGACCGGAATTAGGGCCAGGGAGCCTAGGAGGGCGTGGCCACCTGGGGACCGTCTGCAATTGCAGACAAAAATGTCTATGGGGAATGGGACCGTCTTCCAGGCATCAGCTATCCCAGAAGATATCTTTTCGCCATCCAACACCAAAGAGGCCTATAAAAACATTCCCAGAGGGCCCCCGGGTGGCTCAGTCAGTTAAGCATCTGCCTTCGGCTCAGGTCATGATTCCAGGGTCCTAGGATCAAGCCCCACATCGGGCTCCCTGCTCAGCGGGGAATCTGCTTCTCCCCTGCCCCCCCCCACTCATGCTTTCTCTCTCTCTCTCTCTCTCAAATAAATAAAATCTTTTAAAAAACAAAACAAAAACATTCCCAGCACACTCATAAAAGGGCATTTTGTGGAGGGCGTCTATGGTCAGGAGACCTCACTACATGAGGGCAAGACCTGGGTCTATCTCATTCACCTATATTCCCAGGACCTGGCACAGATCCTAATACATAGTAAGAACTTGAATGAATGAATGAATGAATGAATGAATGAATGAAAATGAACAATGGAACATGTAGGAAGAAGCATCTTGCTAACAGCCTTGGCAGTGTGCGGAACAACTGCCCCCGCCCCGTGCATTCGCCCCGGTGGGCTTGGGAGCCAGGAACGAAGGGAGCCTAAGTATAAGGCAAAAGGACTAACCTGGGGAACATCGCAGTTAGAAAGACTCTGTCAGAGTCTTTCAGTGAATAACGGGGCCCGGTGTCAAGTTCAGCAGGGATGGGGGTGGCCGAGCATGTGAGGGGGTCGCTATGAATCACAACCAACTCACTCAGGGGAAGCGGCCGCAGACCCAGACCAGAAGCCCTCCTCTCGCCTTCCTGGCCGGGGAAGGAGGGTCCGCACTGTTGATGGCATTGGTTAGCTTTTGTAAGCCATGTGCTGCGACTCCTAGGTCATGAGTTCAAGTACTCCGCGCACAGTCTTGACAGTCCAGTAAATTAAAAACAAAAAACAAAAAACAGCAACCAAACCCCAACGACTTTCAAGAAGTGCAAGGACGCTACCTGGACCCGGTCACCTTAGCCCTGCATGGTGCCCAGCGGGCAGACCAAGTTCAGCGAGCTGCTGTGATGGACACTTCCTCCCGAGGTTCTCAGAGCACAGGTTCCACCTACACAGAGGTGAACACCGGCCCTGTGAGCACCCGGGACAGGGCTGCAGGTAACACCATTCCCCACCAGGACATTTCTGTCTGTTCTGACGCCAAGTCCTCCCCCACACTCCTCCTCAGAAGAGTGTAGAGGAGTTCAGACCGGGCCTTGCTCAGAAGCAGGTGTGTTTTGGCAGGATCACATTATGAAGTTTTACTGGTGGGGTTTCAGAGAGAAGCCAGTGAGCCCAGGCACTGGGGGAGTCCGTGGCCTCCCCAAGCCCCTGAAATCAAATCGCATCAGTGGGTGGGCATCTGCTTGCTTTCAGAGGGAGCCAGACGCACTTAAGTTCGATTCCCAGCCATTACTGCTCACGGGCACTTCGGCCAGCACCCTGGGGCGAGGGGTGTGGGAGAGACGGAGACAGAGACAAAGGAGGGAGGCCCGGAGGACCTCGGTTGAACTAGCTGAGAGAGGGAGAGCTGGGAGGACCGGTGGGAGATACCACGAGGGAAGAGGGAGGGGGAGGAGGGAGAAGATGCCCGGGAGGAGCAGAGCTACAGGGGTCTCACAACTGGCAGATCCCACAGGCCTCACCAGCAGCAAAGGCCCATCTCAGGTCACCTCCAGTGACTCTGTCTGCCCCTCGGCTGCCACTGGCTTGGCCTGTAATAGCACCAGCCTCCCTCCACCGGACGGGCCTTCCCCAGGCGGGCCCAGGCCAGCTGTGCGCTCAGCTCATCGCTTGGCATCCTGTATACTTATTTTAGGCCCCTGTCCCTTCCATCAGGTCACCCCAGCTGGCCTAAGACCCGCCCAGGGCCAGACTATGCCCACTTTCATGGAGGGGGTCCCCACACAAGCCCTCAGCTCTGGCCTTCAGGTCCGCAGAATGAGCGTGTAGTGCCTCTGCCCACCTGGCGGGCTGAACGCTGAGACCCCGCCGGGGCAAGCGCCTCGCAGAGGCTGGACGCTGCCCGCCCTCCACTGGGCCTGGCCCGGGGCTGGGTACAGGGAACACCCCTCCTCCCAAGTCCCCTCGCTCCCCAGCCAGCCGCAAGCATGGTCTACAGTAAGATGGCAGGCAGGGGAGCGTGCCCAGGGCACCCAGCACTGGGCCACCCGAGGGCTCCCTGCCCACAGAGGCACCACCCCTGGCCTCCTACTCCCGGGGTGAACCCAGGAACGACGAAGTGATTCATGGCCCAGTAATAGCATTCCCACCGGAGCCAAAAATTCCCGGGAGGGAGGCACTGCCTTGGGTTAAGCGTGGCTCACACTCCTTACACTCCTGCAACACATTAAGTCCCTGATGTTCAGCGGGGATGGCCGTGCAGAGTATTCCGTCAGTCCAGAGAGGTGGGAAAAGCATGGAGGTGTTGAATGAGGTAGCCACGCTGGGAGAGAAAGTCTGTCTTTATCCCCTTCACAGCTCTGCCCAGCAGCCCTGAGGATGAAGCCAGCCAGCCGGTAGTAGCCCTTTGCTGGGCCTGAAACTCTGGCCACATACTTGCATTTGATTCCAAACTTGACTTATTCATTCACCCGGTATTGACTGCGTGCCTCTTAGGAGCCAGGCACTGTTCCGGGTGCTAGGGATGCAGCCATGAAAGGAAATCTTTGTCCTCACAAGACGGTGCTCTCATTCTGTATTATCCCGTGTGCTCACCACATGGGACGGTTCCGCATGTGAGACGTGGCTGGTCTAAACTGATATAGGCTGCCAGTGTAAATATGCACCAGACTTCGAAGACTTAGTACAAACAAAATAATGTAAAAACAAAAAAAAAACACTAACAACTTTCGAATTAATTATATGTTGAAAAGATACATTTTGGATATTTTGGAGTAGATCATGTATATTATTAAAACAAATTTCACCGGTTTCTTTTTACTTTTTTAATGTGGCTGCTAGAAAAGAAATTAAATTATATATGTGTCTTACATTATATTTCTGTTGGACAGTGTTGGTCTACACACGAAGTAGATACATAAGAAAATACGTCCTTCAGTGATGATGCTGATAAGATCCATGGAGAAAACTGAAGCAGGGAAGGAGGATGAGTGGGGGGAATGTTTCGATTTTAGACAGGATGGCCAGGAGGGCCTTTGGTGAGAAGGCGATGTTTTTGTCAAGAGCTAAAGAGGGGCCAAGGATTCAGCATGAAGATACCAGGAGAAGAGCTTTCCACGCAGACGGGTCTGCAGTGCAAAGGCCCTGTGGAGAGAGAAGCCTGGCATTTTGAGGACCATCTGGAGGCCAGTGTGGGTGGAGCAGAGGGAGGTAGGGGAGAGTGGTAAGAGCTTAGGTGAGCTAGATATCGGGAACAGATCGTGCAGGCCCTCGTTGGCCATTATAAGATGCCAAGTGGCCTCGTTGCAGGCCTCGTTGGCCATTATAAGATGCCATTATAAGGGGCCAAGTGAGATTAGGAGCCAAAGGGGGTGTCTGAGCAGAGAAGTGAGAAGATTTGGTTTACTCTGGCAGCTGTGTTGAGAACAGGCTATAGGGATAAATGGGAAGAAGCAGGAACCAAGAAAGAGATAAAGGTTTCTTGGACCTGGGTGAGAATGGTGCAGAGGGAGGAAGGGGTGGTCGGATTCAAAATATATGTCAAGGGTAGAGATAACTAGATTTGCTGAGGGATTAGACGTGGAATGTGAGACCGAGGACAAAGAGGACTCCAGATCTTCAGTCCGGAGCAACAAAGACTGTAGGCTGACAGTTCAAAACAGTAGCCAGGTGATTTGTAGCTCCTCCCATCAAGAGGCAGCCTCTACTTCTCCATCCTTGATTCTGTGCCTGGCCATGTGACTGGCTTTGGCCAGTAGAATGTAGTGAAAGTGACATCATGCCAGTTCTGAGGCTGGGCTCTAAGAGACTTGCCCGTTCCCACTCTCCTGGACCCTTGCTTCTCCCACATAAACAAGCCCAGGCTAACCCACTGGAGGATGAGACACTTGTGAATCTGGGAAAACTCTCCTAGCCGAGGCCATCCTATACCAGTCTGTCTCAGCTGACTGCGGATATGTCACTGAGCCCAGACAAGACCGGAGGTCCCAGCTGAGCTCAACCCAAATTATCAACCCACTGAATTGTGAGCTGAACAAACGGTGGTTGTTCTGAATCCATGCTTTAGAGTAGTTGTCATATAGAAAAAAGCTAGCTGATACCGATGATGTTGCCATTTATTGATGTGGGAACTCAATTTTGAGGGATGCTCTGTTTTGAGTGATGCTCTGTTTTGAATGTGAGTCTGGATGTTTAGAGAGCAAAATCCTCATCCCTCCCCGAAACACCTAGAGCCCCTCCGAGAGGCCTGGATGGTATGCAGGTGCACACTGAACATTTACTGGGTGGAGAGATAGACGGACGGACGGATGGATGCATGGATGGATGGATGGGTGACTTATATTTGGCCAGGTCGCTGCATCACCCTTTTCCCCTGCCAAAGCCAAAAGAGCTTTCAGTGGCTCTCCTCTCTGCCTCCAGAGGCTGCGGTTGAACCTGATTTCCTCGTGCTTTCATCAGCAACAGCAGCAGAGAGCTGAACCCCGCAGGGCCATGTGCTTCCTTGAGAATGTGAAGCACTGATTTTTTAGCCTGCTTTTTGACCTCCCACACCCAGCCTGTTCCCAGATGTGCTGGCAAAGAGACAAATCCATTGTTTTGTGTTTTTCCTGCTCTCCACCCCCATGACATGTTAATTAGCAGGGAAAATGCCAACAGCAAAGTCAAAAAGGCTGAGGGACAGTCCCCAGCCCTGAGTAGCCAGCTGGTGCAGCCCTGGCTTATCCTGACTCTTCCGTCCGAGGTTGGCGTCCACCTCCAGGGCTTCGGGCACCGTTTTCTGCCTCCCTGCTTGTCTTACCGGCACCCCAGGTGCTCGAGATTCCCTCCGGAACTCCATTTCAGTGCCTCGGTGATGCCGACAGTAACATCGGTACATTGCGTCACCTCTTAGAAAGCATTTCCCAAATTCAGCCCCCCAGCGACCCAGCACAGTGAATTGTGGAGACTGGTCCCGTTTTAGAGATGAAGAAACTGAGGCTCAGAGGGTCAGAGAGCCTTACCAACATCCCTTGGCCCAGGGCTGGGGATTGGGAGTCTAGTTTTCTCATGCTGAGCCTCTCTTACTTTCATTGTCCGCACCACCAAAATACGGGGCCGAGAACATTGACAAGGGGGACTCCATAAGCAAATCACTGGTAAGGTTACCGCTTTAGGTCTCTCATGGGCATTAAGTGATGTCAGTTAAACTCTGGCCAAAGTCTTCCAGGCCCAGGGAAGGGGATGCTTTGAAAAGACGTAGGGCTCTCCCAGGCCCTGAAACTGCCCCCTGCCCCCATGTCCTGGGCTTCAGGTAACACCTGAAGCTGGCGGTGTCTGTGAGCCACGAAAGCTCCCCATCCATAATGTTGTGACGGCACAGAGTGAGGAGGTTTACTGGGTGCAAAGTGGCCCCCAACGAACCTAATACGTCTTCTCCCATGACCCTTCCCAGCTGCCATTGCACCCCTCCCTCTCCACTAAGGCAAGGGAAGCCATGAGGAGCACGGGGTTCTACATGCTGCATTTGCCCTTCGGGAGTCTGAGGGGTGTGTGTGTGTGTGTGTGTGTGTGTGTGTGTGTGTGTGTGTGTGAGCGTGCACACACATAGAGGGCAGCTGTGGCCTTGATCCACAGCCTGCTCCCTGGCCCGCTGCAGTTAGGCCTGCCTGTTGGCCATGGCTACACATAGCCCTGCTTTGCCAGGTCGATCATTTTTTGGTTAAATATCTGCTCTGTACCCAACACGAGAAGGGGGAGTGGGGTATTTTCCTGCAAGGAAGCAGTGGGGTACCTCTTCCCTGGGACCCAGGTGAGTTGCATTCAAGTTCAGTCTTACTCTCGGGATGGCCTTAGGCAAGTAGCCTGCCCTCTCTGAATTCCAGCTTCCCAACCTGTAAGACGCATAAGGAGGCTGCCATCTCGGTGTCCAGGCTGGTCACGGGTTCAGAGGAGACGTGCTGGGGTAAAGTACTTTAAAAAGGGTACAACGACTCACACCAGGGAGGCCTGGTAGGAAGGGTATTGGAACAAACACTCACAGAAGAGCCTGAGGGTCCTGCAGTAACATCAGGTAAAGTCTGCGGTTATAATGTCTGCGCAGCAGACGATTTCTAGAAGGGCACATGTGCTCTAACAACAGTGGTTCCCTTGCAGAGGGCAAGGGAAGGAGGGGGATGTGGTTTTCTCTGTCTCTATACATCTTTTCCTACCGTGCGTATATATTGTGTAGTTTTCAAAGTACGCAAAGTAGCTTTTAAAAACAATAATAAAGGTGAAGTACAGCAAAATGGGCAAGCTGGTCAGTCTCTGGTGTTGTCCTGCCCCCCTTTCTGTCCTCCCACTTCTTCACCCCCGTTCCCAGGGCGGCCCACAGTGTCTCCCACTCTTCTCCCCCAGTTTCAGCTTTCGCCCTCTCCCCAGTTTAACGATAAGCCAACAGGGGCACAAGGAAAGTAAACAACGGGTCATCACGTTACCCCAGGTGTCAGGGCTAACACAAGGTGCACTGGGGTTTCCGTCCCACAGGACCAGGGAGGTCCTCTGACCCCACTCAGAACCTACAACCCAGAACTGCTGAGAAACCCAACGGAAGGCCGTCCTCCCGTGGTGTTAAGCTCAGGCACCATGGGCCAGGCTGCAGCAGACAGACTTTGGGGTGGAGAGGGCCTTCCCAGGGCCCCTTAGATGTCACCACATGGTCTGCTTCTAGATAACGCTGGGCTTGAGTGATGTTGCTTCATAAACAGTGCTGCTTTGGGTGTGACCTTGAGAATCGGTGCCCTTGGAAAGGGTCGGGACAGCCCACCTTATTCGAATTCCACTCTCTGAGAAGAGGTCCTGGCAGGGTCCCCAGCTTGCAATGTTTGAACCAAACACTTTTGAAAACTGAGTCCAAGACCTGTCACCCGAAGCGACAAACTTTTACAGAGGGCCGCTTAGCCTGGCCACCCTGCCCACTGCCCCCACCCCCCACCCCCAGCTAAGGCAGGAAGATGCTTGGGACACCTCCAGCCCCTGAGAGCGCTGTGCTCTTTGAAGCCAAAGTCTCACTCTTTCCTGAACATCCGAGGCCTCAGGAATTCTGGCGGGGCATGGAGGACCCTTGTCAGGGAGACAGGAAGGATTTGCCAGTGACCTTGAGCCGTCTCCTCTTCGGGCCTCTGTGTCTCAGCTATAACTGGGCACAGCGGTACCTGCCCTGCAGGTGTGACCTCTAGAGGCATTCACTCCATGATGGCTGAAGCAGCAACTCCACATCCAGCACAGCTCCTCCCTGAGGTGGCCTTGTCCTTCTCCAAGAGTGGGGGGCTGTCGGGACCACCAGCAATTCCCTTCCTGTCTTCCCTGTGTCCCCTGGCAGGGGAGCATTTCACTGCCAACCCATGGCTGGAGCTGCTAGGGGGTGGGGGGTTGGGGGGGTGTTAGGGAGCAGACGTGCGGCAAGTGGGAAGAATCAGACAAAGGAGGGGGCCTCCGCAGCGCCATGACTGAGAGGCTGGCCTCCCTGGAGCCGTCTCCACCACCATGGGCTGTGCGCCGTATGGGGCTCAGCTCCCAGAGGCACGTTTGACGGGAGGGCGCCTGCTCTCTGCTCTTACCCTGCTGTCTTCAGAGCCTGACAGGCAGCTGTGAGCTGCTACCAAGAGTCAAAGACGGTGGCAGACAGCAGACCGGCAGGGACATGTTTGCCCACTGGCCTAGTGGTGAGCCTCCAGGGCTGCCAGGCAACCAAGAGACCAGGGCTGTTGGCCTGCCTCCAGCCGGCTGGGCAGTCAGCCCAAACCAGGATACGTCCTGTCCACCCCGTGGCCCCTGGAGTCTACCCGTTTCCCACACCAGGACATGTGGTTGTGGCAGGATCCCATATGAGATGTGATTTGCAGGACGAGGGTGGGGAGACTTAAACTTTGGTTAAACTTGGGGTGGGGGGAGGTGGGGAGTGATGCTTTGATTCCCAAGCCTCGAGATGAGCCATTCTCTCCCGCTGAGCTTGAGATGTGCACTTGGGGAAGAGAGGACGTTTAAAAATAGCATGGCTGGCTTGGATACCTCTGCTCCCTGCCTGTGCAGGTCCAATGCAATTACTCTGCTAACAAGAGGCTTTTAGCCCAGGGAGCTTGGCATCTCTGATGCCCCTCCAGGGGGCTGGACGCCATGGTCCCCCAGCCCCTCCTCTTCCCAGTGGGCAACCAAGAGAAAGGGACCAAGGGGATGTGAAGATTACAGACACATAGGGCTCAGCCCCCGGCCATATTTCAGGCATGTCCAGCTACTCGGCTGAATGACACCCCCTTTTATTTTTTTTAATGAAGTGTCTATCACATACCATATTATGATTAGTTTCAGGTTTAGTACAACATCTACAATATGAAACGATCACCATGTTAAGGGTAGCTACCATCTGTCACCATACAAAGTTAGTAAGATATTGTTACCTATATTCCCTAAGCTGTGCTTTTCATCCCCATGACTGACTGACTTTTCACTGGAAGTTTGCACCTCTTAATCTCCTTCACCTATTTCGCTCATCCCCCCAACCCCCATCCCCTCTGCAAACACCAGTTGTTCTCTGTTTTTCTAAGTCTGTTTCTTTTTGTTTTGTTTTGTCTGTTTACTTGGTTGGCTCTCCAGATTCCCCTGGTAAGTGAAATAATAATGGTATGATTTGCCTGGCTCTGTCTGACTTATGTCACTTAGCATAATACTCTCAAGGTCCATCCATGCTGTCACGAACGGGCAGGATTTCATTCTTGTTCACATTGGGTGAACAGCCCAAACACCTGACCCGTGCCTGAGATTCCATCAGTACAGCCTCAGCCCTTTGGAATGTGAAGACTTTTTCAAGAGTCCCCCACTAAGAGCCAAGTGAGCCTCCCTGGGATGGGTGGTCCATCACAGTGGAGGACACATATGGAATGCCAACTCCATGAGGCAGGACCTCCACTGCCTGGCTCACTGCCGGCACACAGTAGGCACTTCACAAACATGTGTTGAGATGAACGGATCAGTAGTAAAGGGGTATCGGCAAGAGAGTGCAAATGGCTCCATGCAACTCCCTCTCAACGGCCAGGATGAGAAAGAATCTGATCCTGAAGCACGTGGCCTCTTAATGATAGCCAGATGGCCTTATGTCACCACCAAAGGCCAAGGGTAGAGGCCCCGAGGAAGTATTGTCTCTTTCCCTTCTCTAGCCAATGCCCCTGTAGTTCTCAACTTTCAGCAAACTGGCCCAACCCAGAGCAACTTGCCAGTGACCCTGTTACCCAGCAAACGCTAGGCCTGAAGCCCTCGCTTGCGAGCCTCACCCCACCTGCTCTGTGGAGCAGTCCTCTCTTATCTACTCTACTGCCCTCCCTTAAAACCACCCGATGCTCAGGGAACAAAAACTAAGAGAGCTGTCACTGGGAGTGAGGAGGGGTCTGTAGGATGCAATTTGCCCGTCTTGTCTAAGACACTCGTCACTTTGCATCCCGTCCTTTGTCACAAGAGGCCTTGTCTAAGCAACTCTTCCGCTGGGTGGAGGCAGGGTCTTGGTCATCTGTCACCCATGCACAGCCAGCACCTGGGACACACTGGTGCTGGGGAGACGTTTGTTTAAAGAGTGAGTGTGTGTGTGTATGAGAAAGAGAGAGAGAGAGAGAGAGAAGGGCCCTGTAAACGTTACATAGACACACGTGTGGGATGCAGGGATGACTTGCTGACCACTTGCATCAGCCTAGACAATCGAGGAAATGATGCATAAAAGTGAGCTCACCAAGCGCTATGCGAACGACAAGAACGGAAGGGACAAGAGGCACCCCCCTCCCACTTGCTCGTTGTGTTTACACTTCCTTTGTGACAGATTTGCGTTTGTTGGAGAGGTCCCTCCCCCTCAGCTATGGGATGGCTGTTGGTGATAGCTTGGAGTATTTCCGGGCATGGCTCCAGGTCACAACCGAGGTCTCCGCCCCACCAGCACCTTCCTGTGGGGAAATTACCTTTAAGTATCGGGAGCCTTGGTAGGCTAAGAATGATGATCCCTCACCGAAGACCTAGACAGTGAGTTTGCTCTTCAGCCCCGCAGCCCAAGGGTTCTGACCTGCCCCAGGACACACACAGCTGGCTGGTCTTCTTCTCCTCCTCCCTTCCTGTGGGAAGCAAGGTGTGTGTTCACAGAAGTTGGGATGATGACCGTTGTGGGCACATCACTAGTGAGACACTGAACACCTGGGACTCTCTCATTCTCTCTCTCTCTCTCTCTCTCTCTCTCTCCCCTCTCCTCTCTTTCTGAAATCGGGGTGGGAAGCAGAAAACAAGTGCAAAGAGAGGAGCTTGAAAAGAAGCCAAGCCCAGCTGAGCATTCGCTGCCTTAAGAACCGGGAGCAGCAGCAGAGCAGGACTCCGGATCATGAAGCCTCAGACAAGATAGGTATATTGAGAGATCGTCAAGAAATCCCACCCCGCACCCCAGCCACGTGCGTAAGATAGCAGGGCCCACACTCGGCAGTGGGATTATAACTGGTGCAGCCACTGTGGAGGGGGAATCTGGGGATGGCCGCGCAAGTTACAAATGCACAGCCCCTGTCCCGGGTAGCGCCACCTGGCATCCCACGGCTAAGTGTGGACAAGTCCATAGAGACAGATGTACAAACTGTGCTCAGCAGCTTGTCAGTGCGCAAGACCGAGAACCGCCAAGTGTCCATGGAGAGTGGCACATGGACTCAACGAATATTGTGCAGTCACGAGAAAGAATGAACATGATCTCCAGAATGCCTTGCAGCGAAGAAAGCAGTGAGCCTGAAAGGTCTCTGAATCCTCTCTCTTATAAATGGGAGGCTAAGACCAAGAGAGAAGAATGAGAGGCAGAAAGCTGTCGCCCCGCCACTCAAAGGCACCTGACGCCCGTTGCAGCGGGGGGGTCTCTCCAGTGCACCTCAACTTCCACCCTGGTCAGGTGTGGCCAGCAGCCCACGGCCCTTCCGGCTCCCCACCCCGGGACTTAACAACCCAGAGCCAGACAGTTCTTTCCCTATCAAATCCACACCCCAGAGCGTCATTGCTTTAGTGCATTTCCTCCTGCACTGTCCTTGGTCACACTGAGGAGGAGTGTGTCACCACCCTCATTTGCACACAGATGTGCCTCAGACCTCAAAGCATCCTTCCATCCCCTTCCTTTACTCCACAGAAGATCACGCCAGTCAAACAGGACTTGCGTGTCCTAGATCACACGGTGGCCGCTCCCCTGGACACCATCCTGCTGTGGTCCAGGTCTCTCATATCACGGTGTCTCCTTTCCCCCCACCCCCATAAGTGGAAAATAAATTTGCAGGCTTTCTTTCCTTTGGGGGCAGTAAGGATATCAACATTCCTTTTCTCAGTCTTGAAGGTGTGCAGTAGTTATGATGGCGGATACGTATAAGGCACCCACTGTGCGCTCAGCACTGTTCGATGCTTCACGCCTGTTAACCCATGCGATCCTCAGGACCCCATGGCCTGGCTGCTCCTATGACTTCCTCTTAATCAATGAGAAGACCAAGGCACAGTGAGGGCCAGTAACTAGCCCAAGGACAAACATGAAGGAGGACATGGCCCTGCGGGCAGGTAGGCAGTGACTAGGGAACTGAGCCTTGAAAGAGAACCCACAACTTGCAAAAAGGCCCGTGCAATGACTCACAAAACAGATAAACGGCACAGCGCAGACTAGCTAAGTCAAATGCTTTGACACCAGCTCCTTCACACCCATATGTTCCAAGATAAGACCACAGACAAACTGATCTGACAGCAATTCTGAACAGACTCGCGCCTTCTAAAGATACGACTTCTGACTGTTCCAGCAACCCGCTCGTTTACAAACTCTGATCAAGACCGTGCAGGGATTCATCCCAGCCCCCGAACTCCACAGGTGCCCCTTCTTTAACGCCCCCTTTGGAGGTGCCCCACAGTGTCCCAGGATGCGTGCCCTCCCTTGCTGCAGCGGGCTGGCACGCTAACTGGGTTTGGCTACGGGTGTGTTCCTGGTGGTCTTCGCTCATGGGCTTTAATGGGATAGACCTGGGATTTGAATCTAGGAAGTCTGGCTCTGTGTGCTGAATGTTTCACCTCTCTAGACGTTCCGCTGCCTCCGGGCTGTCATTATAGATGCTGGGAACCAAGTGGAAGCCGGTCAGATCAGCCTGAGACCAGCTCTGGTGGCGCAGGTGGATGGTAGGCCAAGAGACAGCCAGGCAAGTGCTACTCCTTGGCAGATTTCCCCCTTCCACTTCCTCAGTGGCCCTTTACTGCTCCTTGAAGCTGACCTGAGATTCCTCCTGCTCAACTTCCACTAAATCAGCAACCTCCATCACAGTGCCTGGTTTAGCTACTCCTTCCAAGACAGATGTCACCCTTCACATCTGACTCCGGCCCCCCTTCTCTCCCTCCCCCACCCCGCCTGCTTCACTGAGCTACTTCCAGACCTCCATACATACTGGAGCTTTCCTGCCTCCAACCATCTCCCCAGGATGTT